>NC_056623.2:190165107-190480107 GCF_002870075.4 Lactuca sativa | reverse complement strand
GCAACCCAAAAGGACCATGCACCATCGGGTCAAGTACATACCAAAATAGTTATGGACTTAGACACTAATCCAACAGTCTCCCACTTGGATAAGTCTAATAACTATTATGCGTATGACTTTAGATCCTGATCTGCAATCGTAGCTTTCCAAAGCCGCTGTCAACTCTGATCCAATCAGATACGCGTGTCCTTTAGATAAGGGATCATATATTCCTCCATTCTAGATATCATGAGACATGATTTCTAATCATTCTCTTTGTAGTATTTCTCGACTTCCGATTTATGACGACTGACTAATTGAACAAATCAAATTAGCCCTAGCCCGGCCGAGCATTTACGTTTGTCATCACTAATTGAACAAGAGTCTCATCGGACAGACACTTTTTCAAGTTCGAGACATGGAAGGTTGGATGTATGTTACTAAGTTCACGCGGTAGGTTAAGTTTGTAAGCCACAGGGCCGATTCTAGCAAGAATCTCGAAAGGCCCTATGTATCTTGGATTTAGTTTCCCACGCTTCCCAAAGCATATTAAACCTTTCCACGGTGAGACCTTCAATAAAACGTGGTCTCCTACCTGGAATTCCAAAGGTTTCCTCCTTTGGTCAGCGTAGCTTTTCTGTCGGTCTCTGGAGGCTTTCAACCGTTCACGAATTTGAACGATCTTCTCTGTCGTTTCTCGTATGATTTATGGACCGGTGATAGTGCTTTTAGGAACTCGTCCTCTAGCTAACTGGGTATCGCCAACTTCAGTCCAGCACAGAGGGGATCTGCACTTTCGACCATAGAGGGCTTCAAACGGAGTAGCCTTTACGCTTGTATGATAACTATTGTTGTATGAAAATTCGACAAGGGGTAAACGGATATCCCATGCCTTTCCAAAGTCAATCACACAGGTTCTCAGCATATCTTCCGATGTTTGTATCGTTCTCTCACTTTGCTCGTCTGTTTGTGGGTGGTAGGCTGTACTCATATCTAGCCTAGTTCCCAGGGAACTTTGTAGCGACTACCAGAATCTCGAAGTGAATCTACTATCTCTATCGGAGATAATGGATATCGGAACACCGTGCAGTCGCACTACTTCCCTTATGTAAGTTCTTGTAAGCTTTTCCATTTTGTCAGTCTCTTTGATTGGTAAGAAATGCGCGGATTTGGTCAATCTGTCGACGATGACCCATATGGTATCAAGTCCACCCGTCGTCTTGGGCAACTTGGTTATGAAGTCCATAGTAATCCGTTCCTATTTCCATTCTGGTATCTCCGGTTGTTGTAGTAGTCCTGACGGTTTTTGATACTCGACCTTAACCTTTGCGCAAGTAAGGCATTTACTTACGAAGGTAGCAATTTCTGCTTTCATGTTAGGCCACCAGTACAGTTTCTTAAGATCCAGATACATTTTATCTGAACCTGGGTGAATGGAATATCTTGTGTTGTGTGCTTCGGTCATGACTACGTCTCTGAAACCACCATGTTTCGGTGTCCAGATTCGTTCCATGAGATAATATGCTCCGCCACCCTTGATTTCTAGATTCTTTTCCATTCCTCGCAGGGATTCACCCGCCACATTTTCAGGTTGCAAAGCTTCCATTTGTGCCTCCTTAATTTGTGTGGATAAGTGGGAATGGATAGTCATAGTCAGAGATTTGACCCTCCGACCAGTGTATTCCTTTCGACTGAGGGCGTCAGCCACCACGTTGGCCTTGCCAGGATGATAACGAATTTCACATTCGTAGTCATTGAGTAACTCAACCCATCGTTGTTGTCGCATGTTGAGTTCCTTCTGATTAAAAATGTGTTGAAGGCTCTTGTGATCGGTGAAAATAATACTCTTTGTTCCGTATAAGTAGTGTCTCCAGATCTTCAGAGCAAATACTACTGCTCCTAAGTCAAGATCGTGGGTCGTATAGTTCACTTCGTGTGTCTTAAGCTGTCGGGAGGCATAAGCGATAACCTTCTCTCTCTGCATAAGAACACAACCAAGTCCTTGGTTTGATGCATCGCAATACACTACGAAATCTTCTATCCCTTCGGGGAGGGATAGTATCGGTGCGGTGCACAAGGCCTGTTTCAGCGTTTGGAATGCCTTCTCTTATTTCGCTTCCCAGTCAAAGGACACGCCTTTCTGGGTTAATGTAGTAAGAGGTTTCGCAATGCTAGAGAAGTTCTTTATGAACCTGCGATAGTAGCCGGCGAGACCTAGAAATTGACGAATCTCTGTAGGTGTCTTTGGTGCCGACCAGTTCTCAATGGCCTTAATTTTGGAGGGGTCCATGTGTATCCCTTTCTCGCTAACAACGTGGCCCAAAAATTCGACTCTTCGAATCCAAAATTCGCGTTTAGAGAACTTCGCATAGAGTTTCTCCGATCGCAGTGTTTCTAGGACTTTTCATAGGTGCTGACTATGCTCTTCCTTACTTCAGGAGTAGATAAGTATATCATCGATAAAGACGATGACGAACTGATCCAAGTAAGGATGGCATACCCTATTCATTAGGTCCATAAATACTGCTGGTACGTTGGTTAATCCGAACGGCATCACTACAAATTCCTAGTGTCCATAACGAGTTCGGAAAGCTGTCTTGGGAATATCCCCTGCTAGCTCTCGTAATTGGTGATATCCAGATCGCGGATCTATCTTTGAGAAGTAGTTTTCTCCTTGAAGTTGATCAAATAGGTCGTCAATACGGGTAGAGGATAACGGTTTTTGACAGTAAGTTTGTTCAGTTCTCTGTAGTCAATGCACATACGGAACGATCCGTCTTTCTTCTTTACGAACAAGACCGGTGCTCCCCAAGGTGAGAAACTTGGTTTTATGAATCCTTTTTGAAGGAGTTCATTAAGTTGACTGGAAAGTTCTTGCATCTCTGCTGGTGCTAGACGATAAGGCGATTTTGCTACTGGGGTAGCCCCTGGAACTAAGTCAATTCTGAACTCGACTTGGCGTTGTGGTGGTAATCTCGGTAGTTCTTCTGGAAAGATATCGGGAAAGTCGCGTACTTCTGGAATGTTCTTGATGTCCTTCAGTTCCTGACTTGTATCGACAACGTGCGCTAGGAATGCTCGACAATCCTTCCGCAAACACTTTCGAGCTTGGATGCATGAAATGATGCAAAGGTTTGTACTTGATTTGTCGCCGTAAATCACTAATGTTTCATTGTTAGGGAGATTAAGACGAACTGCTTTCTCAAAGCACATGATGTCGACGCGAAGAAGACTCAACCAATCCATGCCGACTATGACGTCGAAACTTTTAATTTGGACCGGCATGAGATTGATTGGGAAAGAATGACCGTCTAAAGTAAACGTACAGCCCATGTAAATGCAGTTAGTGTTTTCGGTTTTTCCATTGGCCATCTCTACAGTGAATGATTTTTCTAACTTGCTAGGTTTAGGTTTAAGTAAGTGAATAAAGTTTTGACTCACGAAGCTTCTCTCCGCTCCACTATCGAATAATATGCATGCATATGAATTATCTAGAAGGAACGTACCAGCAACCACAGTCGGATCAGCTACGGCTTCATCGTGGCCTATAGCTAAAACTCGTCCCACCCTGCCGGTATTTGCTGCCTTTGGGCAGTTCCTCCTGTAGTGGCCCACCTCGCCACAACCGTAGCAAGTTTGCCTATACCCGCGCTGGGAACTTGAGTGATCGGCTTTGCGGGATCCTTGCAGAAACGGACAGTGTGTCCCTTTCTGTTGCAGTTGGAGCACTGCATTTCCCGACAGGGTCCATGATGGTGGTAAGTGCATTTGGAAGATTACCCCCATAAGTCTTTGTTGGGTAGGGATTCGTAGGGACTATAGTAGGTACAGTGGCAGGATTCACTGAAACCAGTTGTTTCTTTGCTGATTCTTGGGAAGACCCACCCTTCCCTTTATTCCATACCCTCTTCTTGTTATTGTTGTTGTTGTTGTTGTTGTTGTTGTTGGTGTTGGTGTTGTTGTTGTTGTTGTTTCCCTTTTGTGGTTCTGGTGTAGCAAGCGTTGAGTTCTGATGACCTCCATAATCAACAAGAGATTGTGCCAGTTCCTTGGCACTTTCAAAAGTGTTAGGTTTTGAAGCTAACACGCTGGACCTAATTTGGGGCGACAGTCCCCAAATGTATCTCTCTATTTTCTTGCTCTCAGGAGCAGTCATATCTGGGCAAAGGATTGCCAGATCGAAGAACCTATTGGTATAAGTTGTGATGTCGTTACCAACCATTCCAAGAGTCCAGAGTTCGTGCTTGAGTTTTTGAATCTCTCCTTGTGGACAGTATTCTCTCATCAGCATGACCTTTAAGCTCTCCCAGCTTATGGAGTTTGCCACTATCAGGGTAAGTACCTTAACGTGGCCATTCCACCAAGTTAAAGCTCTATCAATAAGGGTGAAAGTTGCAAACTTGACTTTGTTGTGCTCGGGGCAGGAGCATATTTTAAAGACTGATTCCGTCCTTTCAATCCACTGCCTTAGAGCTATCACACCACCAGTTCCATAAAACATCTGGGGTTTGGCATTAGTAAAGTCCTTATAGGTGCATTCTCGGGGTTGCCCATGACTCTCGCCATGGTTGGATAGGTGTGTGCCAATTCCCGAGCCAGTAGTACTCGAGTTATTGATCTGTGACATGGCAGCCGCTACCGCTGCGGTGACTGCTACTTGGAACATGACAACATCAAATTGAGGTGGTGGAGGTGGTGGTTGTGGTATAGGTGCTTCCCCACCGTTGTTTCGCCTTGGGTTCCTACGCGGAGGCATCCTTCAACTATAGGTTGAAAAGATAACGATAAGAATTACTTAGTATAGAAACTGAATGTGTCTTATGAACCAAATTGCTATAGTTCGACAACAGATGATAGTATGAGTCTTAAAATAGAAGCATGAAAGTTATTTATAAGACTGACAATATGAATCAAGCATTTGGTTTCTCGATAACTTTTCAAGGATTTAAAGAAATACTCAACGTAGTAATAATAGTGCCACTTATGTTAATATAATAGTTGATACAATGATCACGAAAATTTGACCCCTATAAGCGTCTCCGGTTACAAAGTTTGAGAAATTTAAAGACTTTTAGCCGAGGTCCTAACTTATAACAAAATTTGAGATTTTTGCAAGCACTACTTGCGATGTAGGTTGCGCTTGGAGCTTAACCCCGCATCCGATTGTTTTGACTCCATTAGACGCCTATCAAAAGTGGCTTGTTGTTCCCTTAATTCGGCGAGGGCTGCAATCATTTGTGCTTGGAATGCCTCGGTTTGGAGTTAAGCATTGTCTTGCATTCTGTCCAGCCTACGGATGTCAGAAGTGTGAACCTGTACTTCCACGTTGACATCCCGAAGTCGGCTAGCTTGAACTCCGGATTGATAGGACTGATTGGCTAGCTTAACCACCATTACTGGGAGTGCCCGATCAGCTAAACCTCCGCCTCGGACATCGTAGAAGTCCTGGCACATGCCGTAGGGAGGGCGTAGGTTTTGTTGTTGGCTCCAATGGTGGAGGTGACTTCCCCAAACGGGAGTTGGTCCTTGAAAGTTCCTTACGAAGACGGGAGGTTGTATGGGTGGTGGGTTGATCACCTCCGACTCTAAGTCGGTACCGGAGTCATCATCCACCTCTATGGGTTCCTCGTCCTCTTCGGGATCATCTTCGACCCATCCTCCATTGCCTTGGTTTGGAAAGTAGGGGTCGCCAGGGTGGTGAAATCCAACCATTTGACTGTACGAGAAATAGGGTTATAAGAATTGAATAAAGTTGAAACATGCAAAACATGTAAGTTAAACTAGTTTATGTAGCAAATACTCCTATAGTATTTAAATTCTTGTGTTTGATTCTTGTGACGGTTTGGTAAGTTTTGACTTGTTGCTTACTACGAGAAATCCTCGATATATATATTGGTCCGATCTCGGGAAAATATAGTTGATCACGCTATATTTGTCCCAAATCTGATTATATATATCGAGTTTTAATCGTAGTGTCAACTTGTCTAAATACTTGTTGTATAGTTAAAATCATGAAAATAATTTGTTGTATGCATATATTTGTACTTAAATGAACTAACAATTTAAGTTAAACGTAACGCTGCTCAAGCGTAAAAACAAAAGAAAATGTTTTGTCAGAGAGTATTAGTCCCTTAAGCATTTATAGTTTGTATATCTTATGTGGTTCGATATACTTAGTTCACTATAAACATTGCTTTGATACCAATGTGTCACACCCCCAAACCTGAACGGTGGAAACGTTCGGGGGCGGATGACTTCATGTGGTAACGTAACAAATGAATACATAGTAAAGAAAGCAATACAACCATCATATATATAATTGAAAGTTTACATTTATCAAAAGTTACATGTTCAAAACCAATTACAATATGATGTCAAAATATGAGATTTAGCTGGCGCCGCAGCATCCCTTCTTCAAAAGCATATTAATACCCGAAATTACTGAATCCCTAGGACATACAAGAAATTTTGAAAGAGTAGATCAGCATTTAAGCTGGTGAGTTTCATAAGTATTAAATGACAATGTTTGTATGAAATGAAATGTTTTGTCCTTGTTTGTTTGTTTCTAGAAAATCCTATATTTTCTACTAGTATAAAAGTAGCCTTCTCTCAAGACCAATGTTTGTTTCTAAAAATGTATGTAAGTGTAAAATAACCAATATGTTTGAAAACCTCGTAAATCAATGCATTTTTAATACCCCATGTGAGTTTTATAACCATACTCTTGACTCAGAATGCCTATACACAACGTTCTTCAGGCGTTGGAATGTTATGACGTTTGTCACCCCAAATGATGGAATGTAGCTAACAGTCAAGGCGCGGGTTGTCAAGCCCGTATAGATCTATACACAAACACCATGCTCCCCCTCCAAGGGATTCTGGTATATAATACAGGACTTGAAATGTGTACTCGAACGTACGTGAAGTTAATGTCTCACAAACCGTGGTATAAAAACAGATTTACATGTTAAAATGTTCGTTTGTTCTTGTATATGAAAGTGACTTCTTGAAAATCGTGTTTCTAGTATGTAAAAGTTAGCAATATCCTCATAAAACTATACCTATTATAGCTTTCTAAAAGTGTGTCTCGTTTGTTTAGAAATATCTAGAAAAGGAATAACTTGTTATGAAAGTATAGATTTTTGTAGAGCCTAAGATAGACAAGTATACATATAATCTAAGAAAATGTTTAGTTTATACATGCATTACAACAATTTATATTTCAAAAGATGGAATGCTATTGTAACATGTTTTATATACGAGAGTACCCTATAAAGTTTATAAATCACATATGATTTGGTTAAATAAAAGCATATAATAATTCTTTATATAACACACGATGATACTCGTGTGTTTTACTTGTATTCCCTCCTCCCCCCCCCCCCCTTGAAAGCATATAAAAGCATTTATAGAACATTTAAAAGGTTAATTAAGGGGTATGAACTCACTTGAATGTTTGAGAAAGCGAGATGGAAACCGGGCAGAGTTTCGTCTCGGGAAACGAATTTTTCTCGGGATTCTCGGGAATCTCGGGAGTAAAAACGACCTTCGGGACTTGAGCAAAATGACCGGGGCTTCGGGTTAGAACGGGCACGGAAAACGAGGCAAGAACGCACAAGAAAGGGGAGAAATGGAGCCCTTTCTTTGGAACCCTCGCATCCCTTTTATAGGGGCTGGAACCGCCTCGGTACGCAGGGCGTACGAGGGTACGCGGGGCGTACTCGTACGTAATGCATGACCGAGTCCTCAACTTCCTCAGACTTCGGATGGGACAAGGCTACTTCGCATAGACCGGGATGTGGATGATCCGAGGCCTAGGCCTTGAGTACGCGGGGCGTACGAGGGTACGCAGGGCGTACCTCGGCCCTATCTGCTGACTCCCTGCGGATAATACCAAACATTTATAATTAAATTTATATTTAATTTAATTAATAAACTTCTAAAATTCATATCTTCTTTATACGAATTCCGTTTTGGATGGTCTTTATGTCCACGCGTAGGTGAGACTACGCTCTACAACTTTCGTCTAGACTCCGTCGGCAAATTTTGAAATTATTTTTATTATTTATTTTTAAAAGGGTCGTGTTTAAGGAATTTCTTTAGAAATTCATAACTTCTTTACCTGACGTCGGTTTTTGCCAGACTTTTTACCGCTGAATTACCATTGTTGAGATCTTCGATTCTCGTTTAGGTCATTCCGGCCAAAAGTCGCTCGATATCCGATTCGAGTTTTTAGCTGTCTGTCGCTATGCCGAACTTGGAAAAGTCATAACTTCAACATACAAAGTCGGATTTGGGCGTTCTTTTTACGTACGATCACGGTTTAATGACATTAAACATAGTAGGAATTTAAATAGAAACTTTTTGGACATTTTATTATCAAATTTAATTTCATTAACTCAAAGGTGGTTACAATACTTGACTTTTAAGGTCATTACAATGAGTTGAAATATTGGGTTGTCACACCATAGACCCCTTTCCTTAAGGCCTTGGACGATTTCCTCATGGGTTTCCCCATAGAATTTGTCCACTCCTTAATATAAGGCAATCCATGGCCCAAATTGCAATTATCTTATAATTACAATTCCAGTCCCTTAAGTTTAATTAATCTCTTTTAGTCACAAAACTAATTACCAATTAATTATTGACTAATATTAATCAAACAATATGATTTGTCCTTTAATATATTATTCTCATAATATATTAATAAATCATATTTAATCCTTTCTCTCCATAATTCATCCTATCAAGTTGCTTTGGTGAAGGCAACCCAAAAGGACCATGCATCATCGGGTCAAGTACATACCAAAATAGTTATGGACTTAGACACTAATCCAACAGTCTCCCACTTGGATAAGTCTAATAACTATTATGCGTATGACTTCAGATCCTGATCTGCAATCATAGTTTTCCAAAGTCGCTGTCAACTCTGATCCAATCAGATACGCATGTCCTTTAGATAAGGGATCATATATTCCTCCATTCTAGATATCATGAGACATGATTTCTAATCATTCTCCTTGTAGTATTTCTCGACTTCCGATTTATGACCACTGACTAATTGAACAAATCAAATTAGCCCTAGCCCGCCGAGCATTTACGTTTGTCATCACTAAATCATTGAGGGGCCCAAAGATATCGCTTTTATCCTACTTTGGATAAAAGGAACTGATAAACTTTGATTCAATGCTCGCTTTCACTCACGCACCGAATTACACACAACAATATGTTTTATAACACCAAGTTACTAGTGCGTTTACATATTATCAATGTGCAACCGATTTGCAAGATACAACTCACACATCTCGGTTTCAAGAATATTAGATGTTATCGTCTCACCAATCACTCATGATACAATTTATGGAGTGATCCAAGTGAGCGTGGGGTTAATCAAATGCTCAAATTCATATTCATAAGCACTCATGAACGTTGCAGTAAGCATTTGCTTATGTCTAATACTCTTTTAGACAATCCACACACCAATTCACGACAATCTTCATTCATACCTACTTCCAACATATGAACAACTGTGGCCCGTTCGAATAATTTTACTGTTCTAAACTAATTAAAATATTCAGGAAGTCAAAACATGCAAAGTGAAACACAAGAATAATACTAATCCCATATGGCCTCAACCCTTTGAGCATAAATAAAACACCTTTTATTTATCACCGTATCGATTACTCATTATTTGTCGTTTCGGGTAATCAACTTCTTACTTGAATTATTACACTTGTCCCATGCTCTTAGCATGCACACAATGTTTACCTATGGTTCTTACTTTGTGAAATAGATCAAATTGAACACACTTCCATTCATTCTCATTTCACAACTCCAAATTCTTTTTCATAAGTGAAAGAATATAAAATTCTTGCTACTTATAGAATATGCTAGATTCTAACATTTTATGCAATGATCCTTTCATAATGTCACTACACCAAAGTCACAAAGACTATTGCCCATGATATTACAAAGTCCTCTATCGGAAAGTGTTACAATACAATTCCTTAGATATGATGTCTCTCACTCAAAGTACATTCCTTTGAACATCCTTTTGCATAAAAGTTTCTAATCTAGACATAGATTTTCAATATTCAATTCCCAGTATGGACACGTTTCCATATTTTCCATATGACAACTCATTCTTAATAGAATCTTGTCTATTCATAATAATGTCGATATGGTCCATCCAATACGTAAACATTTCCATATTTTCCAATACTATACTTCCAACTACTCACAAGCGACCAATCCTCGTCGAACTTTGGATTGTCCTTTGATAGTTGTTTAATTATTTTAGTCAAAACCGATTCTAGTCCTTTTTCCCTCTCAATGCACTAGACATTTGGAAAATTTTAGAATGGTCAAATATTATAGCATTTGCAATCGATCCTATACCCGAAGCGTATGGGACACGATGCATAATGTCTTACATAAAGATTTGATACTATATCAATCTTCTGCCATAATATTTTATTTGCTATGTTCTCAAAATTCGAATTGTGAAGAGGAATGTCGTAATCATAATCGAAATTTTAAGAACACACTATGTTTCTTTGACTAAGTTATTAACATTCCACAACTTAAGCCTTTAGATTTGAAATGAAGCATAATATTCTCTCCCTTAATTATAGCAAAACAACTTTACAACTCTTATGACTTTGCAAGGTGCAACTCTTGTTTTTCTATAATTAATATTGCCAACTTGCAATACGTTCCTTAATAATCATACAATCATAACTTTTATGCTCCCACTATCATGATGATTATTATAAACATAACACTTATGCTCCCACTAGCTTTGACTTGTATTCAGAAACAGCTTAACTTTCATAAAAACAATGCTTATTGAATTTCTTAAGTTCATATTTCTAATACTTAGTGCTTTGATAATCTTTTATCAAGACTTCTTGAACTTATACACCTTTGCCTTAGATAGTTCATATGTATGTCCAAACAATTAAGACTAATTGCCAAACCTCACAATTCAAATTATGGAAAGGGATACCGTAACCATAATCGAATTCGAGAATGCAATTTTATAATCACTATCTTCTTAAAATCTTTCTTAGTGAAAGCGTTTCCTCACAATCATTTTCATGAAGGAGGAAATCTTATGAGACTTAGATTTAAACGGTGTATGTGTTCCTATCCAAGTGAATTTGTCAAAACCAAAGTTTACGACAAACTCATTTAGACCAAACTTTCTTAATCTTGATTTCTTGCCTTATGGTAGCACAGCTGCCCACCATGTCTTCCAAGTAGTTAAGCAACTCACCTTTTCCTATCAATGTACTTTTCATTGACCAAGGTCCTTGCCTTCTATACATTCAAATGAGAACTCATAGGACTCACATGCATAACTAACTCGATTGGATTGGCACAGAAACAAAATAGTGTCAACACGATAGGTTGCAAACCTCAACCCGTGTGCTAGTGATGATCGATAAGGTTTATTTTGATTTGTTCTTGAACCTTTTCAAGACCATTAAGACACCCACTGACTTCTTGACATATAAGATTCTCTTGTCAATAAACATTTCTTGAGAAACAAATATTCAAGAGTTAGTGTAGCTTTTATCAAAACACTTCATAAATTGGTCCTAGTTGGTCTTTGTCTTATCCAAGACATCACAGCTTACCAATTTCAAATGTGCGAGAATAAGAAAACCTTTTTATATTCTACATTTGACGAATGTTATAAACCTTCTTAATTCTTGTCACTTAATATCACAATCTTAACTTTAAGACTTGTTTTGGAACAAAGTATGATTGACCTATTGATTTAACCATTTCTTCACTCCTTGATTCCTCTTCTTAAACATACAATTATACTAAGACTCACTTAGAGGATCAATTGAGATATGGTTCTTAATCATTAAGACCTATCATAAAGCATAAAAGCTACTCTCCCTTCTTCTTAGAATGGAGAAACTTTTATCTTTCTGCCTACTTGATTCTTCTTATTCGTTTTGCTATTGATTTAAACCTTTTTTAATCAATTCGAATTACACTTAATCTTATAAGTATAATCATATTTATTAAACTTTTAGTAATCATGACGAATATCTTGTTACTCTTATGGTGGACTTGATCAACACACAACTTTGTGTACTCGATCTCCTAGTCCTTCACTTGACACTTTGTCAATGAATTAGTCCAGTTTCCAAATATGAAATTTCTCATTCATCATGCAACCAAGTTGCATGATTTCAAGTTTCTGTCCAATTGAACCTTGGGCGATGAGAAACTCTCCCTATTTGGTAAAATCTTGACTTTTTCCATAAACACCATAAATAAGAATCATATCCATTTTGTTGTAGAAATACGCAAACATCAATTTTCATAACGATTTCATTGCAAGGAAATAAAAAAAATAAATAAATAAGTCAAACCAAAATTTATTTTATTTATAAAAGCAGCGGAAAACATTTGTCCTTAAAATGCAAAATCCATTGAAAACTATGTATATAAAAAAGAAAAATTTCTAACAACTCTATCATAACTATCTAAGCTCAAAATCTAATCTTCAAGTCCATGCGATCAAGATCCATTTCTTGTGATTAGATTCATCTTGCTCTTTCATCAAGCTTCCTTTCTTTTCACCGATCCTGCAAAACATTCAAATGCAATCTTATCACATCATGTATTGAGAATCAATGAATAGGAACTTAACGAAGATAAATAGTGGATTTTACCTGAAGCACAGCCATACTCTTTGACTCTCCCATCTTTTGGACTCTTCAGGCTCCTTGGGCTGACTTGTATCCAACGCCCTTTCTTTTGGCAGCAAACGCAAGTCGATTCTCCTAGAACGTCCTCGGAAGCATGGTCGGTTGACTTTCCCAAAAAATACGCTTCACTGCTTCACCAAATCATTTCTGATTCAGCAACAATGAGCATGTAAGTTAGGTCAATGAGGTTGTCGTCATGATCCATCATATAATACTTTCTTTTGAACTCATTATACGATTCAGGAAGTGACTGCAAAACCCAATTCACAGCCAACTCATCTGGGAATGACACACCCAACATTAATAACCTATCAATGTGTGATTTCATTCCTAGAATGTGGGCACACACGGGTTTACCATCTTCATGTTTCATTTCCAATGGGGCTTTAGTGATATTGAACCTTTCAATTCTTCGATCTTGTGGGTTAGGGAGAACAATTGGAGGAGGTGGAGGAAGTGAACCATGATTTCTTGTTCCTCGATCGAATTGTGGAATACCATCTTCATGTGGAATGCTTGTTCCACGGGATTTGGGAAGACCATAGTTGTTGAACTTTGACATCTACAAAATGGGAGAAAACGAATTCAAGTTAGTTGATTGATTGAGTCCTTAGCAAATCACCCAAATGAGATACTAAGGCTAGGACCCAACACAATATTCTACAACTCGGGAGAGGGATGCCGTAACCCAAATTGCAGAACATTTGAAGGTAAGTGAATGACGATTCACTAATTTCCACCATGAAAAACGAAAAAGAAATTTAAGTTTTAAATCGATGAAAACTCCTAGATCCTATGAGATTCATTGAACATTTCAATGGCATGTTAAAATCTCGATATGCCCCTCTTGTTTGTGACTGGGATGCCGAGGATCACAAAGCGGGTGTGAATAACCATGCAAACTACATGGTGCCCTCACATGTTACAGTCACCTATTCTATGTGCAGGTAAACCACACACGATCCACCGAACTATGACAAACATTGAGTCACCCTTTGCTACCTTTGCTTAGAACCATTTAGTGTGCCGGTAAACCACACACGCTCCACTAATGTCCTCGCAAGGGCACAAAGTGTAATTTCATGGAATTGCATCAATTCACTTTGCCTAAGTAACTAAGATTGGGAATTTGTAAAACATTTAGTTACTTTTGTAATTCATTATACTTATAATGGAAGGTTTCGTCCTATCCTACCCGTTCGGCTAACGACCCTCCACTAGTCAAGAGTGCGGTGGGTAAGAGTGGATACCCATTCAATCGGCATTTTATAGGCAATTTCCTTAAACACCCCTTATAGACCAGCTAATGGTAAGACTGACTTTTACTCATACATATATATAATGTTAGACTTTTAATGTTATATATAGTATAGGGTATATTTTACACTTTTAAAATACTAGGTGGTCAAATTTAATAATTATACTTTTAATTCAATTAAATTGTAAACCAAAATTTTATGGATTTATTAAACCTCTTTAAATTATAGACCTTAATTAATTAATAAAACCATAAGGGTGTGATTTGAATCTTTTTCAAAACAATACTAGCGTTTTAGAATTTAACATTCCTAATTAAACTTTTAATCAACTTTTAAATTCCAAAACTTGAGGGCAAGTTTTGAAACATTTCAAAATATTAGGGTTTAGAATTTAAATATACATCAAAATTAAACTATTAATCAAAATTTAAATTCCAAAACTTGAGGGCAAGTTTTGAACCATTTCAAAACATTAGGGTTTCAACTATTTAAATTTCAAAACAACAAAACTTTTGAGGTCAAATTTAAACTATAAAACCTAAAGGGAAAAATGTAAAACTTTTCATAACACAAGGATCAAATAATAAATAATCTTAATTAATCACATAATTATCCATATTTGATTTATTTAATGATTTCTTGCAAAACAATTTACCAATTTAATCAAAATAATTAATCAATTACCACATAAGGAAACAAATATTTTATTAATTGATAAATATCTTCAATTAGATCAAGAATATAGTCATATATATCAAAAAATCGGATTTATATTGATCTAATATGATAAGGCAAGTATCCTCAAGCAAAAACAGCAAGAAATCCCGGTTTTCCCTCATTCTGACCAGCCGACTCGTCGAGTCAGGCATGGACTCGTCGAGTCAGCATGGACTCGGCGAGTTCATATATGGACTCGGCGATTTCATATATGGACTCGGCGAGTTCAACCCCCAGAAGCCCAAAATTTCGATTTTCAGTTACATCAAGCATTAATACAATAGAAACCAATCAAGGCTCTGATACCACTGATGGGTTTTGGTCATAAGAACATCCTATGTGCTCATACAAACCCTAATGCTTGGATCTATGTTTCTCTATTGTACATGCAAGTTATCCAAGACTATAAACCCTAGATCTAGCATATGATAATCAAGGTAACATATAAATAAGGGTTTAGATCATACCTTGATTGTTATATAGCAATAACAATCCCAAATCCTTCTTGTATTGACTTTAGAAAGCTTAGAGTCACAAATGTCACTCCTCTAATGGTTCACAAACACCAAGAGCAAGAGGATGAAGAGGAGAGAGGATGGAAGCTGCCCAAAAACGTGTGAAACCCTAGAAGGATGCTTGTCCACGTTTTTGGGTCATAAGGGATGTATATATAGTTAGGGTATTAGGGTTATCTAACAAGGAAACCGTAATTTGGATGCTTAAGCCCTAAGCAACCCATGGACCCCTTTCCTTAAGGCCTTGGACGATTTCCTCATGGGTTTCCCCATAGAATTTGTCCACTCCTTAATATAAGGCAATCCATGGCCCAAATTGCAATTATCTTATAATTACAATTCCAGTCCCTTAAGTTTAATTAATCTCTTTTAGTCACAAAACTAATTACCAATTAATTATTGACTAATATTAATCAAACAATATGATTTCTCCTTTAATATATTATTCTCATAGTATATTAATAAATCATATTTAATCCTTTCTCTCCATAATTCATCCTATCAAGTTGCTTTGGTGAAGGCAACCCAAAAGGACCATGCACCATCGGGTCAAGTACGTACCAAAATAGTTATGGGCTTAGACACTAATTCAACAAAAAGTTCATTTGACTGAAAAGTGCTATAAGTTGATTGCTTAGCATAAGGATTTAAATCAAAGTCTGATTTTAATAATCAAAATAATAGGTCTTATTCTTTATTAATTCTTTCGTTAATTCTAATAATGCTCCTGTTGGTTCTTCTGATCCTTTTGGAGCTAATAACTCTCATTATCTTACAAGTGAGCAGTATAAAAAATTCCTTCATCTTATTAGTGAAAATGTTGTTGTTGATGAATCGCCTGCTAGTGCAAATATGGAAGGTACTTTCTTGTTTAACTCTTTTAATTCCACTTTAAATTTTCAGAGTGGGTTGTTGATTCAGGAGCTAATCAACACATGATTGCTAATGTATCTCTCCTCCATGATATTATTGATGTCACAAAGCTCAATCTTTCAATGGATCATCCCAATGGTTCCTCTGCTAAGATTGAGAAAATTAGGAATCTTCAATAGTTAAATACATTAACCTTGTTTGATGTCTTTGTTGTTCATGAATTTAATGTTAATCTCTTATCTGTTCATAAACATTGTAAAGACACTAAGTGTGAGGTTGTATTTAATGAACATGCGTGTAAAATTCAAGATTTACAAACAAAGTCGATGGTGGAGAATGGTAGGGAGTTTGGGGGTCTGTACTATCTTAGTTGTTTTCCCTTGTGTAATGACTAAATGTTTTATTTCAAAATTAGCATGGGATAATAGGTTAGGTCATCCTGCTAACCAGGCTTTAAATTCTTTAAATGGTTTGTTAAATTTTGACAGTGAACCATTACCTCCATGTGAAAATTGTCATAAGGCAAAGCAAACACATGACTCTTTTCCTTCTAGAGATCATATTACTAATAATCTTGGCGAATTGATTCATCTTGATCTCTGAGGACCTTATAGAGTGCCTACTATTGATGGGTTTCGATATTTTCTGACTATTGTGGAAGATTTCACTAGGGCTATGTGGTTTTTTTTGTTAAAACTCTAAAGATGAAGTTTTTGGTTGTTTTGTGTCTTTTCATAATATTCTTGTAAATCAATTTGAAAGTAAAATTAAAGTTGTACATTCTGGTAATGGAACTGAGTTTACTAATAATCATATGAATTTTTTTTGATAATATTGGTATTTTTCATCAAACCTCATGTGTTTATACTCCACAACAAAATGGTGTTGTTGAGAGAAAACATACACATATTCTTAATGTTGCCAGGTCTTTACTGTTTCAGTCTGGTGTTTCCTTGAAGTTTTTTTTGGGGGGGGGGGGGGTGCCATTCTTACATCTATATTTTTAATTAATACCATGCCCACATTTGTTCTTAATGATATGTCTCCATATGATTTTTTTTTTAAAAGAGTCTAAATGTTGAAAATCTTAGAGTATTTGGTAGTCTTTGTTTTGCTACTAGTTTTAGTAGTTCTGATAAATTTTCTGAAAGAGCTGAAAAATGTATCTTACTTGGTTATTCTTCTGATAAGAAAGGCTATAAGCTTCTGAGTCTTGATACAAACTCTATTTTTTGTTCTCGGGGACATAAAGTTTTACGAGTCTATTTTTCCTTTCAAGTTAAGATCAACTAACCCAATTGATCCTTCTTCTGTTGATTTCCTATGATGATATTGTCTTAAATGAGTATATTAGTGACTTAATTGATGTAGATGATTTGAGTGTAGTTTCTCAGTCTAATGGTGTTGGTGCAACTTTTCCTTTAGATGAGACCGATACTAGTCACGTCCACAACCATACTGGAGAGGCGCAGGTACCTCGTTCTGATGAGACTGTGTCGAGTTCATATATTTCTCATATGTCTAAGGAAATTAGTCAGTCAACGTCCTTACCTTATTTAGATCACTTATTAGGTTCCTCTAGATCTCGAAGAGAGCCACGTTTGCCAGCTAAATTCAATGACTATATAATTGAAGGTAAACACAAGTATGGAATTAAACATTATGTTAACTATTCTTTACTTAATACTGAAACTAGATGCTTTGTGTCTAATATGAATAAAATTGTTGAGCCTAAAAATTACTTTGAAGCTTCTACTGACCCAAATTGGAGAAAGGCTATGAATGATGAGAAGGAAGCCTTGTATCGTAATAATACTTGGATTATATCTGATCTTCCTAAACAAAGAAAGCCTATAGGTTGTAAGTGGGTGTAACATCCATAACATTTATGAAAATTTTAAACTTTTTAAAACCAATCCACAATCATCATTATTTACAATTTAGTTATCAAACATGTTTAATATCAGAGTTTTCCTAAAATCACAAACCAAAATATGAGGAGGTGCACGATCATCTGAGGTACATGAAACATAACCCAAAACTGTAAGCCCAAAGGTTGGTGATTTTACCCCTAAAATACCAACACACAAACAATCTACAATAACAACATACTATGTGTCCAGTCAACCATCGGGTTAGAATACCCCAGGCCCTCAACCATCGAGTTGGAATGCCAAAATACTATGGGTCTAATCAACAATTGGGTTGGAATACCCCAGGTCCTCAACCATCGAGTTGGAATACCAACATACTATGGGTCCAATCATCTTGGGTATGGAATACCCTCGGGCCCATTCAACCATCGGGTTGGTATGTCGTGGCCTGTTGGCTTACGCATAAAGCAGTGAAGCCTCAACCACCGACCAAACATGTGCACATATAACAGATAAACATATAGCAGTCTACAGCCAGTCAAATAGATCTATAGATTACTAACCATAAAATCATCATATATACCAGGATATGGATCTAACAGATCACTATAGTGCAATAGCATGCATAACAGGATGCCAATCTAATGGGTCGGCATTGGTGCCTTCGACCCGCAAGTACAATGAGGAAAACTTACCTCACAAACTAAAGAGAACTGATGAGGCCCGAATCTGAATCTCATCTCTCTAAATGATACCTATTTCCACCAAATTACCAATTCCATTAAAATCCCATAATACCAAAAATGCCCTCAAGGTCAAACTAGGTCAAAGTCAACTAGTCAAACCCACTAAGTCGACCGAGTCAACCTAATCGATTCAAATCAACATTAGTCAACTCAACAAGGCTTACCCATGTGAGTACATGGGGCGTACTTTGAACGTATTCTTAGCGTACACGATGCCTCCCAGAAGACAACCATCGGGGTGGTTGATTGAGTGCGCGGGGTGTACTCCCACTTACGCGGAGTGTAACCTTGCAAACCCCAAAACTTCATTAAGTGCTTAATAAATTAAGCACTTATGTCCATACTTCATATCTACAATCCAAATTCTCCCTAGAGTCATAAAGTTTCCAGCTTTATGACTTTACAGGTCAACAAAGTGCTTAACATAAGGTCTTAATCCATTAAGACCTTCTACAAGATGCATGGAACATTTCTAGTATATGGGACCTCATTTTTATGGCTTAGGATCCCTTTTAGGGTCTAGAAGGACAAACCAAATGACAATAACCAACCATGCATAACATTGGACCTTTGGGACAAGAAAAACAACATAAAACACCCAAAATTGGGATCTAACAAACAAGACATCAAGGTATAAACTTTATACCATCTGGAGCTTCTCTAGAAGGAAAAGATCCCATATCTACAAGCTTGCTTCCACTTTAAGTCTCCTTGATGCAACTTTTTCTTCTTTAACACACCAAAAACACACTCTTGAGCTTAAAACACACTAAGGGGGCTAGGGTTTGCAAAAACGCCTTAAAGGATGTGGAGGCTGAAAAGGTGGGGAAAAATGAGCCATAATGTTACTTAAATACAGCCCAAACCCAAAAAATTAGGGTTTCCTCCTGAAATTAGTACGCCCCGCGTATATAAATGTACGCCCATCGTACAAACATGTACGCTTGGCGTACTCCTCCTACCCAATTTACGAAATTGCCACTAGGGCTTCAAAGCATAATCCTTGGACTTAGGGACCAATTCGACATGAAATAGATATATAGGGATGAATTTAGAAGTACCTGAACATCAGGATATTATAGTGGGTATATAAGATTAAGTACAAACCTAACAGGGAGGTTGAAAGGTATAAGGCTAGACTGGTTGTTAAATTCTATAATCAGAGGGAATGTATAGATTATCAAGAGACTTTTTCTCCTGTGGCTAAGATCGTTATTGTTTGTATTGTTATTTTCTTGTTTATTAATAGGTCTTGATAATTATTTCAATTGGATCCTAATAATTCTTTACTATATGTGGACTTAACTGAAGATGTGCATATATATTTGCCTCAAGAGTATCATACAAAGGTTGATACTCATGTGTGTAAGCTTAATAAGTCTCTTTACATGTTGAAATAGGCTCCTGGGCTGTGGAATGAAAAGTTATGTTGTGCTCTCTTTTCTTATGGTTTTAGTCAAAGTATGAATAATTATTCTCTATTTGTTAAGTTTGAAAGTAATGTTATTATTGTTTTACTTGTTTACGTGGATGATATAATGTTACCTGGGAACAATAATGATGAACTGGAAAAGGTGAAATTGTTTCTTAAAACTAAATTTTAACTAAGGATTTAGGAAAATTGAAATATTTTCTAGGAATAAAAATGGTTGACATGGATCATGGAGTTTGTCTTAATCAAAGAAAATATTGTCTTGAATTGTTACCTGAGTTTGGAATGCTTGGTTGTAAACCAACTAAAACTCCTCTTGAAATTAATTTTTGTTCCTTCTCGTATCTTTGATAATCATAAAGATGATGTGTTAGAATTACAAAATTTCAAAAGTTAGTAGGTAAGTTGATCTATCTTACTGTTACTCGTCCTGTCTTACTCTGTTCAAATCCTTAGTCAGTTTATGCACAAACCTCGTAAGTCACATTTAGACATTGCTTTTAGAGTTCTATGGTATCTGAAAAGTAATCATGGCAAAGGAATTTCAATAACAAATTCGTCTAATTTTAGTCTTGTTGGGTATGTGGATGCTGGTCGGGCTAAATGCCTAGTCTCTAGAAGCTCTGTTACTGGATATTTTGTGAGTCTGGGTAATTGTTTGGTTTCTTGGAAGAGCAAAAAGCAATCCACTGTGTCTCGGTCCTCGGCCGAGTCTGAATATCGTGCTCTTGTGTCAATAACATGTGAGATTATGTGGATTTTAAAATTTTGTTTGATTTAAAGTTAAAAAAATTTCTTCCAGTTAATGTTTTTTGTGTTAATGATTCTGCAATCAAATTAGCTTAAAATACTATATTTCATGAAAAAACAAAACATTTTGAGGTTGATTTACATTTTGTTAGAGAAAAGGTTTCGAGTGGTATATTGAGAATTGTGAAAATTGACTCTTCAAACCAAAATGCATATATTTTGACTAAATCCTTGGTTAGTTAACCACATGATTTTTTTGGTTAATAAAATTGGCTTAATTGATCCTTTCTCAACTTAATTTTTTAAGTGTTAAGTTTGTGGGGGTAGGGGGTGTGGTGAAATATTCACTTGTTGTCTTCAAACTTAACACTTTTTGGATCTTGTGGGGTTGTTGTGTAAATATATTTGGAGTTGTTTTGTTGTTTTTTTATCTTTGCAAGGTATTTTCTGTAACAATGTTGGTTCTTATGGATTGCAGATTAAATTGGTGTGCTATAGTCGGGTCAACGCGTGGATCTTGCTAGTCGAGTCTACCTGATGTATGTATTCCTTGCATCTGGTTTGTGGAGCGTGTAAGATAGCTCATTTTTCATACACATTAGTTTTGAGAGTTGTTTTCTTTCTCGAGGAATAAGGGTTTTCTCCATTTTTTAGGGTTTCAGATAGATTGTTATGTTCAGAGCTTTTCTTTCTAATTTTCTGTATTGTTCATCCTTATTGTTCTCCATTTTTTAGGGTTTCAGATAGATTGTAGAAATTGTTGGTGTGACCTCAACTCGAAAAACATTCTCTGTAGGTTTTGACTTTATACATAGAGAAAAGGAGGCCAACTATACTTG
The DNA here is from genome assembly GCF_002870075.4 of Lactuca sativa. Classification (NCBI taxonomy): domain Eukaryota; kingdom Viridiplantae; phylum Streptophyta; class Magnoliopsida; order Asterales; family Asteraceae; genus Lactuca; species Lactuca sativa. Next base: position 190,458,389 of record NC_056623.2, on the reverse strand, counting down.
GGTGTTAAACTGTGTAAAGTCAATACTCGATAAGTGTTTGCACCCACGTGTAATAATCACAAATAGAGAGTTGGCACTCATCAATGCATGTGAAACAGTGTTTCTAGATGCGACACGACAACTTTGTAGATGGCATATCGAGCAAAACATTTTAAAGATTTCCAGCAAAATTATCACGTTGGATGACGACCAAGACTCTTTTAGAATACTATGGAATTTACTAGTTGGGTCTCCGACATTGATGGCATACACGGAAAACTACCAACGACTTCAATCAATGTTGATAAAATATCCACGTAAGCTTGTTTATTAACTATATTTCTAAATCATAACTTTCATATTATTGTTTATGTACTTATTTGTTAATTTATTTTACTTCACAGGTGTTATGAGATACATAGATGATACATGGTTAAACAAGTATATGGAAATGTTTGTATCTGTCTGGGTTGATCAACATCTCAATTTTGGAAACCACACCACCAATAGAGCCGAGAGTCAACATTCAAAGTTAAAAAAAAAAAATTGAACTCTGCAAATTCTAATCTCGATAAGTTCGTGCAACGAATGAATCAAGTCGTTCAATCACAACTAACTTCGATCAAAGAAAGCTTTGAAAATAGCTTGACTGTTCGCTACAATCACCACAACTTGTTGTGTTTCCAATTGTTGCGGGGACATGTTTCAAACGAAGCTTTAGATATAATATTAGGAGAGATCCAAAGGTTGGGTGATTTAATGTTAGACTCCTCAAATTGTGGTTGCAAACTACGTAATAGTTGTGGGTTACCATGTGCTTGCATGATTTCTTTCTATTCGATTTCAGGTTAGTATGCTCAACTAAAACATACATATAGATATTTACATGTTAGATAAATAATTAATTTATATTTCAATGCAGGTGAAAATATACCTTTGAATTCAATATATATCTTTTGGAGGAAGCTTGATATTTCTGATACGACGCCTGTAGCAGACGACGATATTAATTACGATGATGTAGTGAATAAATTTAAAGAAAACTTCAACAAACAATCAAAAGTCGGGAAAATGTTTTATAGGAGAAAGCTAGAAGAGATATATGACCCGCAAAAACTGATGTTGGAGAACCTACGGTTCAAAAAAACATGCGTGGACGACCAAGTGTGAAGAAACAACAAAAAAAGAAAGTTAATCCTCTAAATCATGCTCCCCATAGATGCAGCTTCTCAACCACATCAGAGTTTAATGGGGTGAATTTAAATACAGAACCTGAAAGACATAGCTTTTCGTGTGGGATTAACTTAAATGATGAACCCCAAAGTCATAGCTTTTCGTGTGGGATTAGTTTAAATGATGAACCCCAAAGGCATTATCCATTCCAAATGAATGCTATTCCAGGTATATTTCATGATTACATCGACGATATACGTGATGTAGAAGGTGATGGAAATTGTGGGTTTCGAGCAATAGCTCTTTGTTTGGGGTATAATGAAGACCAGTGGCTTTATATTTGAAAACAATTGCTTGAAGAGTTAGAGAGTCAATATTACGCATACCAAAGAGTTTTTACTGACGGGTTCAATGAGGTATACCAGTCATTGCGTTGGTTTCAGTCACCGACACCTTTCCAGGAACATTGGTTGCATATGCCTTTGAGTGGTTACTTGATTGCCAACAAGTTTGGCGTGATTGTTCATTGTTTAAGCCACGAACAAAATACGACATGCTTCCCTCTTTGGAGAGGTCCTGAAGAGTTCCAACCCCACCGAGCCATTACGTTGGCACTTGTAAACGGTATCCATTATATGTCGGTGTTTTTGAAAGGAAATTACCCAATGCCTCCTACCACAGGGTATTGGAACGCCCATAAAAGTGCGTCTGCATCTACATGGCAAACTATGTATTGGCCACGTTTTGATTTACTCAATCAACTTAGGTCTCGTGCTTCTGAAACACCTTGGATACATATTGAAGATTAAGTGCGAATGTATTTGATTTTTTTATTATTTGTTGCATCAAAATATTGTTTTATTATTCATTCTTAAATTTTATGAAGACATCGAACAATTTAATGCATTAAATTAGACTATTGAAAATATAAAACAAAAAATATATGTTGGTTTTTAACATAATAAATTAATTAAAATTTGTTCAAATGCTATTGAAAATGGACGGTTAACAATCCAATTAATTTTACTAATGAGACTATTCACAATAATTACATTTTACTTTCTCATTTTAAAACAAGAAATACATGTACGTTTTTATGTTATTAATATTTATATTATTTTTTAAGCTAACTATTATTTTGGATGACGGATTGCAATGAGTTTATATGTTAAAAATTTACAAAATTTATTTACAAAATGATTTTAATATATGAAAACCGTAAATGATTATCAATCCAATTAGTTTTCCATAACTACCTATTATAACTTTGTAACTACATTTAATTCATCTTTTAATAACATAAAAAGATGTAAATAGCAATTAATATTAGATTTTAAGAAAGATTAATCATTACACACTTATAATTATAAATGCAATCATAAGCTAATTATTAAAAACAATGATTAAAGGGTATGGTTAACCAAAAAAAGGGTATGGATAAATGAAGCCTTTCCAGATCACAAAATGAATCATTAATTACTTGTCAAGTTGTCATTAAGAAACAATCCACAAGATATGGATTGAATTCTTCAACATAATTAGACCATCCGTTATACCCACCACATACCACATATGTGGTGGGTGCCACATCAGCACCACATTCCCCTACCACTGACATGGGATACTTACCACTAACACACCACTCCACCTCATTTTTTTAATTAAATTTAATTCAAAAATTCATATAATTGTTTTTTTAAATACTAATTTTCATTAATTTAAAATACTAAATTACATTAATTAAAAACTACATTAATTAAAACGAAAAGAAAACACAACGTTAAAACTAAAAATTACATTAAGTAAAATAAAAAAAACAATAAAAATAACATTAATAATTAAAAAGCTAAAAATACCAAACTTCTAATTTGTGTTTTTTTAAGAAAGGTTATTCCATTTTTGGGGAATTCTTCAATTTTTGTCAAGCTTTAACATGTCTAAAACGTTGATGATTTGTGTTTTCATATTGTTCCATGGCCACATTAACCGGATCGATATCGGCTTCATGAACGTTGTTTATAACAAAGTTGTAAATTCCATTGAACTCAGAACATTTGACCTTCATATCGTGCCACTTCAAGCATATTTCATCAACATTTCGAATTGCACAACCCATTAAACCATGGAAAACACTTTCAACATTTCTCCAAAAAGAACCGGAAGTTTGACCAATGTCTTCTTCCGAAACTGTCACCTATGCTTGTGCTAGTTTCTCTTCTTCCTCTTCTGACCATTTCTTATTTTTAGGAGGCATGGTTTTTAAAGGATCAAATAACAAAAATATATCTAAAGGGAGAAGAATTGGATGAAAAATAAGAAGATGAGTGGTAATATTTATAGGTAAATATTGAAGAATTGCAAAATAGCCGTTAGAAGGGGAAGAAAGGTAAAAGGATATTTAATGCAAGAAATGAAGGCTATTGGGCATTTAGGATCGTTGTCCAGAGCACGGAAGGCCACGACCACGAGCCACCACGAACCACCAGGGTGGTGTGCACGGTCGTGGTTCGTGGCCACCTAGACCATCTCGTGCAATGTATACCATTCGGTCTTAATGATAAGCAACCCACAAGATACGGATTGATTTCCTAATAACATAAAACAAACAACCTAATTTAATCCGAACTAGTCTTCTACGCCAATGTTCTTTCGGTATACAATTGTATAATCATAAATCTTCTGTGGATCCGGAAGACTCTTGGAAACACTCTCCCTTTTCATGCATCTTGTAGCCCAAGCAAACAACTTTGGACTGTTGATCTTAAGACTGAAGCCCCCAAGAGTCTCATATGTAAAGAAATGGTTGTAGTAAGACATCAGTGCAATATCAACATAACCAAAGGCATCACCCATAAAATATGGTTTCTCCCCAAGCTCCCCTTCTAACACATTGAGGTACCCCAAGCATTCATGCCTTGCTTTTTGCATCTCTTCGCCTTTTGGGCCCGAATTGAATTTCATCGCAACGGTATATATAACCTATCAAATATTAATGTTCACAAAGTATGTATAAGCTTTATGCTTTAGAAAATCTCAACCTATAACATATTTTTCACATCAAAAACAATAAAATAGATAATGCAAAGAAATGATTAATTCATCTATGATCTGTTACATCGTTTGTACACCAAAAATATATTTCAACTATATTCTCTTTTCTTAACTTATATAGTTCTTTCAAAACGATCCTTCTATTACCTTTTTAGAAATGTGTTATATTTATTTTTTAGTTACTATAAGTCTATGACTTTATAAATTAATATTGCATCATTATAACAAAACAAATTATTTGTGTATAATTAATTTGGGGAATGTATATACTTTTTGCTGTAAAAAAATAATAATCATTAAAAAAAAAACTGTCTAATGGTCGGAGATAACATGCTCATGGAATATATGTACTTTTTAGAGTAAAAATGATCTTGACAAATAGTCGGTTAGTGTAAAAATGGTGTAAGGTATACTGAATATAGTGCACAAACATAGCCATATATCCATAATGAGTTGGACATACCATGTTCACTCAGAAAATGGTTTTATGGTCGGAGATTATCTTAGTAAGATTTTCTATACAATCACATATAATGATAATGGTGTGGAATACCAATTTACTAATGTTTTACAAGAGTTAACGAGCATATATATGTTTTTTCTTTCTTTGTTTGTGGCAACTGGCAAGATATTGAAGAAGGCAAATATACATACATACCTTATCAATATAATCAGCCCAAAACTTGGCTTGAGATCTTAGATAAGGATCTGAAGGCAACAATGGTGATTTACCCTTTCACGACTCATCAATGTACTCGACAATGATTTTTGATTCGCATACAGGTCTTCCCTTGTGAATCAAAACTGGAACTTTTTTATGAATCGGGTTGAACTTGAGAAGAAGAGGGCTTTTCTGGTGTAGGAAGACTTCTTCTTTGTACTCGTACTTGACACCCTTTTCACACTACAAGAATAAGCATCTATAGGGACGATAGCTGTAGGGACGACAGAAGGCGTTTCTATACATCATCTATAGAGACGACACGTCGTCTCTATAGAGTTGACCAACATTTTTTGACTCGCTAATTTGTAGAGACGACCTGTTGTTGCAATAGGTTATAGATAGTTGGCGGGTCTACAAGTTAGGTGGGATTTTTCGCGGGACGTCGTTTTATCTAAGGGTTTGGAGACGATAGGTCGTCCCATAGGATTCTACTCCCTAAATCGAGAATACATCATCCCCCTCTCTCATTCAATCGCAACTGTTTTCACATTTTCTTCTCTCTCGATCGGCGATTGGTATATGTCAAACACCACATGGCACATGGGACGATCACCTTCACTTCCGGCCTCCTTAGCAGCACCAACTGTCATTGCCAGCATTGGTACCAGCGATCTCCTTCAGTAATTCGTGATCGCAGTCCCCTCTTCAATCTTCTCTCTTCTTTGATCGAAGATGTGTTGCTTTCCGGATACGAAATCGACGTCCATTTTACCAGCCCGACTCCTCAGCACAACCACCTTCACTATCAGTGATGCTTTAATTCCCCTGTGACAACAACTGCTTCTCCACTCTCCAACAACATCCAATTTCGAAAATCATAAAGGTATGTCACTGATCTGTTTATTTTACTGATCGATGTTTGGGAATCTTCCTCAAATTTGTACCGTTTTAAAGCATGTAATAAAATCATTTAGCACATAATCCACTCAATTTTGTAAATACATTGTATAGATTATGGTATCAGGTACAGATGAAGCTCTCGGGCATGCTGGTTCAGTTCTTTCAGGTAATGTAATCATATAAGTTATGTTGAATCTTTATTTATCAATCTTATTACAACTATTATGACTAATCAGAGTAACTTATTTCCTTTTTTTATTTCAATAGCATTGAGTGAGAATTAGTAACATCAATTGATCAAAATGGATTTCCAATTTGTGACATTTTAAAGCCAAATAAACTAAAAACATTAATTTATGTAACTTGTTTAATCTAAAAACTTCACTTAGCCAACAAGAACGTTCTACATTATATTAATGAAGGGATAAATGCACAGAGCTATTTTGTTGTGCTAGATAACATCCCACTTTAATTTCTTTGTATTACAACTTTACAACATTGTACTTCCATTTTTTTGAACTTTGAAATCTATACTCAGTTACAGCAATGTGCTTTCAACTTCTTACTGAGATATTATACTCTCTACTAATCATAGAGTGAATATTGATATGTATTTGAATGGCTTTGCTATAATTTGGTATCGAATGTGATGTTTTTGCTTCATAAAAAGGGCTCCACGTGTATAGTTAATTCAGCTGGTGACAGAGACATGGCTGTATTTGCAGCTGGTAAGGGTCAGGTACATAAAAACTCATTATGTTTCTTTTTTTGTTGGAAAAAATATGTATTTTAGTTGATTTGTGCTTTCACTATCAGGCAGAATTGAAGGGAAAATGATCTTGGAATCAGTGAAGGAAAAAGTGGTGGACTCATTGTTGTGGGCTCATATGTCCCAAAGACCACAAAACAGGTCCAGTAGTTTTTACACGAATTAATGTTCATTCTCCATGTAAAGTTTTAGTTTTCTTTTTTCACATTAAATAAATTATCAGTACTGATTTTCCTAAAATAAAAGGTTAAAGAACTCAAGTTGCAATGTGATCATAATATGAGAAGCATTGAGGTGATTGAGAGGATACATACACGAATACACACGCACACACAATGGTTTCTGTTGATAAACTTGCAATGAAGTCAGCAGAAGAGAGAGTACCTTAAGAATTTTTAGTAGGGCTAAATGCAAGAAAGCATTTGTTAAACAATCTAATACATGTAATGGAATTATGGAAGGAGTGATTGAGGATGAAAAGGATAATAAGTAATATTAACAAAGTTCTTTTTTTTTGTAGGGTGGAATAGTTGGGCCCTGAAAGCAGGCATCCAGGTGTTCCCTACATTGTTTTTCCAGGTATGTTTGGTTTATGGAATTGGAATTGGTGATTCCATTCCACTCTGTGTTTTGTTTACAAATGGACACAATTCAATTCCTTCGAATTTCCTATTTGATTGATTTCACCATTCCCAGGGGAGCGTCGAAGGAATTTAATTTTGCTCGTCCTTTTTTTTATTAAAATACCAAAGCACCCTCATTACATATATCATGAAACAAAAACACTAAAAAACATATATATTTACGATAAACAAATTTGGAATATTTTCTTGGTTTTAGGAAATGTGGGTGACACTAAGGCTTTGGCTGAAGTAGTCAAATCTTGGCTTGACCAGTCAGAATTTCATCAACCAAAGATCTGCTTGCTGTAAAACCAAGGTTCTGTTCTTTTTTTTTTTTTTTTCATGTTATATCCCTCATTTTGGTTTGTGTTTTTTTATATTATTATGTGTAGGATGCAGAAAAAAGGTATAATATTGAAATTTGTATTGATCTTTAGGTGCTTATCACCATTCATTTTGATCATGGTAATTCCAAACAAGAAATTATGTAATTGTTGCAATATTTTCCAAATGTTCACTTGCAGGAAGCTGATCAGAAATTAGGAGTGCTGATAAGTGAAGAATTTGATACAAAGTTTGGTAGATCTAAATTAGTACAGTTATAAAACATGTAATGTTTGGGAATCTTCCTTTAATTTGTATTGCTTTAAAACATGTAATAAAATCATTTAGCATTATTTGTTGCAATTGAATTTATTGATTTAGCTGTTTTGTAAATACACTGCTTTAGCTATTTTTGAGATTGTTAAAACTGATAAAATACACAGAAAAAAGAGCAGGGTGTAGCTGAAAACATGTGGGCATACCTTTAGAGACGACATGTCGTCTCTACAGGTGAATGTATAGGGACGACAAATCGTCTCTATAGGAGATATATGTCATGTGTATAGTTTTATCTATAGAGAAGACATGTCGTCTCTATAGGTTTATCTATGGTGATGGGGAAAAGTATAGCGACGAACCCTTTAGAGACGATATGTCGTCTCTATAGGTGTGCTATTGCGACGAGTTTTTTAGTGACGACATTAAAGATCTATTGCGATGGGGCTATGGAGACGAGAGCTATAGGGACGACATATCGCCCCAGACACCTATAGGGACGACTTTTTGAACCTGTAAGGCGACAATTGTCGTCCCTATAGGTCCGGTTTGTTGTAGTGTCAGCCAAAGCAACTTTAACCCTTGCACTAAACATGCTTAGTGGCCACCCCAACAACACTACCTCAGATTCTCCCATAGATCTCATTGATTTCTTCACATTCAAATTAGAAAAGAGACCTGTATAACCAAAATCAAGATATGGAAAAAGGATATATAGGCATTAGTTAAGTGTCATTGCTGCACAAATGCCAAAAGCCCCCTCTAATTAAAAACAACCTGATTTTGTCCACTTTATAAAGTTTTATATTTATTAAAAAAGCTATAGATTTTGGAAGGACTTGGGTATGATGCAAGTTCACCTTAAACTAAATTTTAGGATGACCTGGACATGATAAGTTCACAATTTAATAAATTATTTGATAAAAACGATTATATCTATATCTCTATTATAAAATAAGAAAGTTAAACAAACCCACGTGAATCTCGTTGTTGGGGAGTTATTTAATTCTACAAGAGCCATCAAAGTGAATTCATCAAACATCTAGAGAGAGAATTGATCTTTGGGAAGAAGAAGATATGGGCTATTCACTACTATAAAACCGTGATTTAACGACAGAAGAACCCATGCCTTTCCCGACAGATTTCCGACAGAATTCAAGCCGTACCTTTTTTTACTCGTGGGTAATTTTCACCGACTGATTTCTAACGACACTTTTAGTGACGACATACCAACATAATTGCTACAGATTAACGATGGAAGTATGTTTGACTTTTTTTGTCCAAAATATTGAAAAAACACATTACATTAAACTAGACCTGACAATTTCAGACACGAATCTGTGAGAGACACGACACGACACGAATACATCTTAAAAATTGAGATAAAACTTATTTCTCATCGAGTAATCGTATTGTGTCAAATTCGTGGCTGACACGTTTTCATGACACGAATACACGAATTGGCAGGTCTACATTAAACCTATAATAATATTGAATTCAACCACAAAACTAATAGCATTACAATAAAACTGTCTCTCATACGATTAAAAAAGTATCATATACAGTACTAATGAACATTGTCTAATAATACATTAAAAGAGTCTAATAATATACATTAAAAATGTCAACTACAAATGTTTAATCAAGTGCTTAAAAACATAAAACAAAAAATTATTTGGTGGATTACTCGGCAATAGGGATGTCCACGGGGGCAAATGGGACAGAGAGTGCATTCCCCGCCCCCGCCTCCGAAATTTCCCCGTTCCCCCGTTCACGCCTCCGCCTCTAAAATGTTCAGTCTTCCTACCCGTGCTTCCGCCCCCGAATCCCCTTTATTACCCCGCCCCTGCCCCCGTTCCCCGCCCCCGATTGATTTTGGGTTGTCTTTTTTGGACTAAAATAAGTTATTATTTAGGCTAAAAGAAACTATTTTTTAGATAACAAATAATTATTTATAGTAGATTTTTACATTTTAAAAATAAAAAAATTATGACATCTTAAAAACATTATACTAACAACTTAAAAACATGTTTTTTGATGAATTTTGGAAGCTCAAAATCATGTAATTGTTTATTATATTTATGTAATTAATATATGTAAATATATGTGTAATTTTTAACGAGGTCCCCATGGGGGTTTCAAGACGGGATTGCCTACCCCCGCCCCTGAAATTAAAACAGGGGTTAACCTTGCCTCTACACCCGTCTCCGCCCCTCGATTTTTTCAAAAAAATTCCCCCAAACATGAAGGGGCCCCTACGGGAATGGGGTCCCACGAGACTTTTTGACATCCCTACTTGGGAAATTACTAGGTAAGTTGAATCAATAAATGCCAACAAATGTTCTTCAATTTGAGTTCTGACTTAAAGGCCACCAATTGTTCTTGTCAAGACACCACAATATCACAAAAAAAAAAATACAAATATAACAATGTACTTTCATTTATTTGTTTATTATAGCCTGAGAACATTTTTTAAAGAACAACACTATAAGTAAAGATGAAATGAATATAGGATGTTATGATATACATGTATATGAAAAACTTATTGTATATTGCATTTAACCCAAAAAAGTATGTAGCGAAATAACAAATGAGAATCCAAGTTGAACTATATACTTTCCCATTATCGGTTAACATGGTGTTTGATGTGTGTTTTCAAAATGATTATAGAAGCACAATTAATCACAACCAAATAAGTGAATAACAAATGAGAATCCAAAGTATTTATGATCAAGAAGTTAAACCCATGATTCTAAACATCGGGTCTACACTTAGGTGTCGTTTGTTTTTTTGAAGCGAAAATGCTTGAAGTATGTGGACCACCTCTATGACCCTCTGTAACAGAAGAGATAGACTAAACAGCTGCAGCATATATATATATATATATATATATATATATATATATATATATATATATATATATATATATATATATATATATATATATATATATATATATATATAATTATGATGTACATAATTTTTAAGACCAAAGTCTTAAAAACAAGAAGAACTTAACCATTTAATTATGTTTGGATGGTATAAATTAAAAACTTGATGATCCATGTGAATAGGTATTCACCAATCAAATATTATGGTTGAAGAAACCCTAAAATATTACATACACATACACGAGTATAAAATATCGTTCTCATGTTTTTGCCGCATTTAAAATATCTTTCTCAGCCTCTTTTCTCCGTTCTCTCTAAACAATGAAAACCCTATATTTACTACTATATGTTATTACCGTTGTCACCTCCCTGCACTGCCACATCTCCGACGACAAACTCCACAAACATCATCTTCCTTCTCCCCCATCCTATTTCCACCACCAATGCACCACCATTTAGTAGTTACAACTTACCTCCAAATTCCTGACCAAGCGTCAACATATTTCATCACTAATCATCGTTTCCACCACAATGAACTTCCTAAGATAAACAAACGCACCCACAAAAATGTCTTTGGTAATATTATTTATCCTCATCCCACTCACTCTGGTTTTAGATGACAGATCTGTATCTACCATCATCTCTTTGGTAATATCAGTCTGCCACAAATGTCTTTGCAGCTTCATCTTCACCGTCACATATCAGATTTGACACCATATATTTCTTATAATTTTCTAGGAAACTACCCACTCCCCACTAAAGCACTAATCTCTTAGTAAGTACGAAAGTTAATGACATCTTTCAGTTTTTTTCTATAGATATATCAGCTAGATAAGAGATTGTATTTTTTGTTTGGTAGAAAAAATAAGGACCAAGAATCATATTATTTGTTTTGGGTTGAATTGTTCATACATGAGATCTTATAGTTTTAGATTTTTTTCTAGATCTTGAAATGGAAAGATGGAGACAGATTTTATATTGTTACTATACGTTTGCTATAAAATTCAAAGCTTATTACTTTAATGTTTTTGTTAGTGTTTAGATATTGAAATGCACATTGTGACTTCTAAAAGTTTATTTACTCTATTTTTATGTATGAGTTATCAGATCTAGAAATGTTATTTGGGAGTTAATATTATTGCACGCTTTTTTTTGAAGATAATAGTGTCGTGATGAATAATGTATCATTTTGTGTGTGATATGTACAGATGTTTGTCATTGTTGTTGTTTTGGCTTATAAATGGTTGAATGGTGTTGTTATGAAAATATGGGACTGAATATCCATCTATTTACACCATTGAATAAATGTGGTTGGCTGTTAACTAAAAGATAGTGAAAAAATATGGTTCATATATATTTAAAAAATGATAGAAAGAAAGAATGAACATGAGTTGATTATATTTTATTAACTTAAACAACAACAATAACAACAACAATAATAATAATAATAATAATAATAATAATAATAATAATAATAATAATAATAATATAAGGCTTGAATATGTAGATAGATGAAAAGAAAATGACTTATATGGGTAACTATGTTTCAAAATCATTCAAAAAATATCATTCAAGTTTGGTGTGTCCAAGAAACACCATCCAAGTAAAGCATTTGTATAAAAAACACCAACAAAGTATATTCTTTGTTCAAATTTGACATTGTGATAACCGACAATTACCAGTAAAAAATAAGTAAAAGAAAAAAACAAGAGGAAATAACTCAATGTGGTAACTATGTTTCAAACTCATTCAAAAAACACCATCCAAGTTTGGTGTGTTCAAAAAATACCATCTATGTTTGGTATGTTCAAAAAACACCAACAAACTATATGTTTTGTTCAAATATTACCCACCGACTACTAGAAAAACAGCCTTTTACGACGCTTATTGCGCGTCGTAAAAGGCTCAGACGACACGCAAATGCGCGTCAAAGAAGGCCCTGTTATAAAGAGAGACGACGCGCATTTACGACGCTCATTTACGACACGCAATTACGATACGCGTTTACGACACGCAATGCGTATCAAGGAAGGCCCTGTCATAAAGGAAGACGACACGCATTCGTGTGTCGTAACCTTACGACACGCGTGTTAATGACACGCAATGCGTTTCATGAAAGCCCCTGTCAAGAAAGGCCATGTCATAAATGAAGACGACACACATTTTTACGTATCATAATTTAAAATGTTTAAAAAAAATATTATTTATAGATTTACTAATTTTCAAATTAAATAGTACATTACAAATCTCATAATACAAAATAAAATACCATAAATAACAAAGATAATTAATTTCACTAATATGTCAAATACAAATAATTATTCCAAAAGTGAGTAAATGTTATAAAAAAATGAACTCATTTATATACAATTGCATCATCTAGCTTACTATGTGCCAACAACTCTCTATACTTTTGCTTGAGTCTCGTTTCCTCCAAAGTTTATATCCATGCCAAAATATGATATCTTGAGTCTCGTTTCAAGAACCAAAATCACCTTTAATCACCCAATTAAACTCTAATGTTGGTAGACTGAGAGTTCTAGAATCAAGTTTACACCCATCACCTTCAATCACCCAATTAAACTCTAGATGTTCTATTGTTTGAAAGAAATTGGTGTTTGTAATCTATGAACAAAAAACGCAAAGACCAAGGTTAACATTTGGTATATAGAAAGCACAACTGGAAACATTTTTGTTGGAAATAACTAAACAAAAACCTAAATACTAAGCAAAAAAATTATAGTAATCACCATTTAGAGCAGGATGAGGAATCCGATCAGGCCATATAAGACCATTTAAGCAGAAATTTAAGTCATTTGGTGTAACTCCAAAGTCACCTCCATATGCCCAGTATTTGCTACCATTTGCATTTTCCTTGAGTACGTAACCCCTGAAACCAGATGCAAATATTTAGAACTACCCTTGCACCACATTTACAATTTTATAAAACTTAAGAGATGAGTTTCAACCTGGTCAACCCAATCCCAAATAAACCCTCCTTGCAGACCAAATGTGCTATCGATTGCTTCCCAATATTCATAGTGTACAACTCTTGATGGATCCTTTCCACGAATCCACCCTGCATTCAGATTTTAAAAATATAAGCGAAATTTTAAATACCTTTACTTGAAAATAATACAAACCTAAACTTAATCATGTCTTATCCCCCTTATCGCCACTCTGCTACCCCTTATGGTCAACAACTTGTCGATTGACGGCACTGGAATGGGTGATTGCCAATGAAAAATCATGTCTTCTTTATTGCTTATTCATCCAACATAAAATGAAGATTCTTAAACCTAGTAAAGAAAGGAGATGAAATCAATTTTTAGGTTTCAAGCCCGAAACGGAAGTCTGAAGATGAAGCCAAAAAATGAGGTTTTAACCTGGAAAAAGGCGATGAAATCAATTTTCTTATCATCCAAACCAATTGTTAAAGTTTTGAAGATGGATTGAGGCTTCAACCAAGAACTCAAAAAAGGAAGATCAAATCGAATGGCAAATCAAATAACAAAATCCATCTTATCCTTTTCTCCGTTAACATATGACCTGCATCCACTCTAGAACGACTCTGTGCACGCTAAAAACTAATGAGAAACCAGCATATAAACCCAATGCAAAATTTAAAAATAATTTTAGACTTCAATGTAAACCTAAAAATAAAACACAAACTATTCATTTCCTTAACATAAACAAAATAATTCCCCAGCTTCCAAAACCATCCTGTTTATGCACCCTTCAAAAAACCTGCATCTTATTTATTTTTTTCCATATTTTGGCAGAAACCAAAACCCGTTGTGTGGTTTCATCATCAAAAACATAGAATTATATAAAATAATATGCTCTACAACAATATACTTCCCTCTGTTAACCAGGAAAAAGAATGATCTATTGGCCCACTCAACAAGAAAACCCAGTGGTTGCTGCTCGAGCTTCTGCAGTCTCCATAAGAGCTTGAGCTTCTTGTCGTTTAATAATGGCTGCCATTTCTGAGCTCCTTACATCTTCTTGCGTTTCATGCACTTTCATATACGCCTTTGCAGCCTCTTCCATTGTTTTTTGTTCATTCATCATCAACATCGCTGTTCAGATATCAAAATCAAGCATCTAACAATTTGTACAAAGGCATCTATTGGATTATAAATGAATGCTTCTTTTTTACTTAAAGGATGTCTGAAGAAGATACTCACCTTTCAAGAAACCAACATGTTTTCCTGCATGAAGTTTGCTCTTCCGTCTTCTAAGTGACCGTTTTTTGCGAAGAACAATATTTGTAGCATGTTTTCTAACTCTTTTACACGGGTAACACTGCCATCAAAGTCCTCATGTTAAAAAAAATCCTAAAATTTATATTTTATACATACACATGTTTTTTCAAAATGGTTAATTGCATAAAAGACACATTTTTTTACCATTTTTCGGATAAGTCCTAAGAGAAGTTTTACAATCTATAAACCAAAAGACTAACCTAACTTTTCGTTTTTGCCTTTTTACCCAATTTACAAGTTTACATCCAGTAAAAAGAAAGATATTAGGTTTTTCTTCCGAAAAAAATGGTCAAATATTGTCTTTTATGCAAACAACCATAAAAACACAACATTTTGATCACTTTTTAGGGGATGGAAATTAGTAAACCAGGTAAAAAGGCAAAACCAAAGAGTTACGGACACTTTGATTCATCCAAACATAACAATAGAAACACAAAAAACAGAATTACAGATAAATTTACTAAAATAAATGAGTGTATAGAGAATTATTACATCAAGAAAGCATAGCAAGGAGCCAGCTAATGAGCCTACAACAGCCAAAAGTGCACAAAACCGGAAGTCAAATATCACCTGTTTAGTAGCAGACATGGAAACAAATGGATGTATTACAAGACTGCAAGAGAATCCATGGTCATTCATGTTCGAAATCTTGTTACATTTAATATCAATAATCATAAATCTTCTAATCATAAAAACAATCAAAACAAATACTATCAAGAATATTAAATAAACATGTATCTCTCTCACCATTGGATCATTCCCACAAACATCGCTAGTGAAAACTCCTCCTGTGTACTGATGAAACCCATTAATCACCTGAAACGCCACACTCACTGAACGAACAACACCCACTGCATGCTTTAATTCATCCTCAGCTCCTTATATACAAACAATCATTTAGTAATCTACACATTCATAAATTCATAACTAATTGTTGTTATCATTATTGGTATTAATATTACCATGGTGATGTTGACTGAATCAAGAGCTCCAGTAGTACTGCATACATCATCAAATCATGAACCAAGAACCCATTTCTGTTTTTTTTTTATCTTATGGAGATTTTTTGATGATGATGATGATAATTACCTGAATGTCCAACAAGATCCACAGGATCCTTGGTTCTTGACTGGGCTTACAATTCCTGTTTTCCTCCAATCTTGCTGCAATATATATATATATATATATATATATATATATATATATATATATATATATATATATATATATATATATATATATGATAATGAAAATGAATCTTGTTTGTGAAATGAAACATGAAAGATTAGGTAAGATCATACTATGAGAGGAAGGACAACATCAGTGAGTTTGTGGTTGCCCTTTTGGGTAGCAGAACTGTTTTGTGTAGCTCCGGGTTTCTGTTTGCTGAATTCTTCAAATGTTATATCAGAAAACTCTGTTTCAAACAACACAAAGTATCAGCTGATATGATCACCATTGACACTGGGGCTTTTATAAATTACCTGGAGAGGAAGTGCAGGCCGGGTCAACCCAAGTTTTAGAAAATTGACAAAAGGCACTTAAAGTTAACAAATCAAAGTATATAAATTACCTAGAGAGGAAGTGCAGGCATACGAGTAAGGAGTAGCAGGAGATGCACATTCTGAATAACCATTGACACTGGGGCTTTTATCAGTCAAACTAGAAGGACTAGTAAGCAAAGGTTCAGAGCCAGTAACACCATCAACCATACCATTTCTAGCTGCAGCCTCTTTATCAAGAATATCTTCAGGGTCAACCTTCTTTTTCTCATACTTGGCAAGGCCTTCCCCCCATCCAAGGCGCTGCTTCTTGGGTGGAAGAAATAAGCTGTAATGGATAAAAGAAACAAAAAAAAATGAACTGCTAACAGCTTACAAAATCTCATGATAAAATTTCAACGTTGGAGCACATACAGAATAGAAACGGACACACATAGCAACATCAACGAGATATACCTAGTTCTGGATTCCTCTTCATTTACAATTGCTAAAAGAACATACAGCCCCTCTAAATTTACAACATTTAACAGAATCCATAGTTTGTAAAACTTGACTGTTGCTCCTAATATCACCACCACTCTATAAATCTCTCCAATGGCATTCACAAACTGTTTACCTGAAACAAAAAGATTAAATTTGAGATTGTGTTATAACTTATAACTTACAACAATTAACACAATCATAAATTTCATCATAACAAAAAGCAAAAAGCAAAAAGTACCTTGTTATTGAGTGAGTACTTGATGATTGATGTTCTTTTGTAATGATTGATTCCAAATCCATGTGGCATGTTTGAGTTCTTGAGAGCATACTTGAATCACCTTAAACCACTGAGTGACATAATTACATGGATTGACCTTTGGAGCTAGTTTTATAATTTTTAGCACTGTTTTAATGTGGTTGATGAGGTTAATGGCTGTTTGCAAATCTGATTCTGCCTAATCACAAGATAGAAGTTAGACGTTATGCTAATAATCCCTCAATCACAAATAATAATAATAATAACAACAACAACAACAACAACAACAACAACAACAACAACAATAATAATAATAATAATAATAATAATAATAATAATAATAATAAGTTTGTTTCAAAAGATAGTTATAAATAAGTTCCAGTAGCACTAAGCCACTAACATATTCCAATTAGCAAAACCATCAAAATAAAGAGGATTGCAATTACAGAAATATAAACATGGAATAAAATATACTTGATTAGAATCACCACCTCGACGAAAAGCAAAAAAAGCCTGTAGACGAGTCCAAATATATTTCCCACCAAATGTAGAGAGTCCATGTCCCTCCAAATGAGAAACTCAAGGAAAGCATCAAGCTTAGCTCCGTATTGAAATAGCAATCCTGGCTAATCCCAAAATGATAAGTTTTGATAAGAAATTAAAGATGGAAACAAAAAGAAACAACTAGATTATTTCATAATATACCTTCGTTACAGAAAAATCTTCAGTTTGTGGAAGAAGGCAAATGGGTTAAAGAGACAGAAATCATCAAGTTGAAGGTATCTAACTTCTATAATTTCATTAATTCATTCTTTCCTGATTCCAATTTTGTTTTGGAAATTTTAACTGTTGGAATTTGTGATTGCAGAGTCAATTTGGTGAAGCACAAGCCAGAGAGTTCATTTTCCTTTCTAAGTTGTTCTTTAAACTTTTCATTATATTATACAAAGCTTCCAACCAGTTGAAGATCCAAGGTACTCAGTAAGCCTCTCAACCCACCTAAACCCAACACATCTGCTTCTGGTTTAGAATTCATCTGTACAGGTCCCCCATCCCCTTCATAATGCACCACATGCTGACTGTAATCAAAATTATAAAAAAATAAATAAAATCAGAGTTTTATAAATTTGTTACACAGATAAGATAGTATATAAAGTTACTCATTTGACTATCTGATTAAATAAGTGTATTCTTACAGGAAGTCTATAAGATCAGTTATATATGATGGTTCAACAGGAATTAATGGTTGCTGACTATTCTTCCCAAACACATCCACCATCATTAGCAAAAGCAGTTCCAAAATCTGGAAATTTAATTAAAAAACAAGGATATGTGTTTTCTCCAGCCATTCGTGTGGAAGAAGACTGAAGAATGCATGAAGCAATGCCACGATACTTCCTATCATTTTTACACAGAAAAAAGACTAAATCACCCCATGAAGGATTCAAAAGAAACCAAAATTTTGTAAAACCTACCAAGGGCAATTGAGGTATTTTCTTGACCGACCATAGTTCACTTTCTACTAGCACGAGTGCTTATGGCTTCCAATATTCAAG
Organism: Lactuca sativa; assembly: GCF_002870075.4. NCBI lineage: Eukaryota > Viridiplantae > Streptophyta > Magnoliopsida > Asterales > Asteraceae > Lactuca > Lactuca sativa. The sequence goes on along the minus strand of NC_056623.2, from coordinate 190,439,674 downwards.
AAAATCATTCACAGCAGCAGGTGTGTCATCTGGAGCAAACTGAATTAGGGTTTAATAATCATGAATGGAACTGAATTCATCCAGAAAGTTAGCAAATGTAACCTGTATCATGAGATATAAACATATATATATATATATATATATATATATATATATATATATATATACATGATTTATGACATCACAAGGAAGCAAAGTCTTTAGTACTTCACTGTAACAACGATAGAAAGGAATCAAAAGATTTTTATATAAAACAAGTATTAGGATGTTGCTTGAGGGATATGAAAAGGAGATAGAATACGAATGATACTTACAATGCAAATGATTTCTAGAGAGATATGTAAAACTTAGGGAAACGGAGTGGAACCAAATAAGGGAGCCAGAGGTGAAGGGAGAGACTGTCGACTGAGGCGTTCCGGCCACCGGAGAGGATGCTTGAGGCCTCGGAACTTGCGCCACCGGAGATGAAGATTTATGGAAAAAGTTTTTATTTACCAGTCATCAGGTTGGAGGTTGATAACCAACTTATTTGTCACTTATATTCATGGTGGAAATTCATCGATTAGGCAATAAGGAATGAGAACGAAGTCGCAAGAATAAAAAGAGACGCTAGTGTTTGAAATTAGGGTTCAATCGTAATAGAGATATGTATAGGATAAAACAAACCCTAAATCACTTTGCAGTCTTTTAGGAGACTTCAAGAGCTTTCATGAACCCTAAGTTGAGAGAAATTGAAGAAGGGGATGGTGGAGTTTGCTTTGGAGCCATTTATGGATGACCTTGCGTCACTTGTTCCAGTGGTGTGGCACTAAGGCGAAGAAGAAGAAGGGGTTGCAGAAAATTGGTGATTCTAATACTTTTAAAGAAATTTGAGAGAATTGGAGGGTGGAAGTTGCTATAATATTTCTCTATTTTTCCGATTAGACAAATCGTAGTTGGGAGATGAAGAGTGGAGACAGAAGCAGCCGTAACATAGAGAAGGATGGAATGAACCCTAAATCGCCGGGGCAAGGTTTTCTAATTTTTTTGCGTTTGATTTCCCCCTTAGCTATTAAAAATGGAGAATGCGCGCCTTTGATGAAAATTTTATAAAACGACATGTTTAGACGACACGCCTTTTATGCTGAGTGCCCTCCGTGTTTTTTTTTTTTTTGACACTAATTTTAGGGGCACCCAAAAAAGCGTATCCTAAATCCTTTAAATTTTAGAAGAGATGACGTTATTTTAAGGATACACGCTTTTGCGTATCGTAAATCACTGCGTGTCATGGTTCGCGCGTCATTAAAGGCCTATATTGATCATGGAGTTTGTCTTAATCAAAGCAAATATTGTCTTGAATTGTTACATGAGTTTGGAATGCTTGGGTGTAAACCAACTAAAACTCCACTTGAAGTTAATTTTGTTCCTTTTCGTATCTTTGATAATCATAAAGATGATTTGTTAGAATTACAAAATTTCAAAAGTTAATAGGTAAGTTGATTTGTCTTACTGTTACTCGTCATGTCTTACTCTGTTCAGATCCTTAGTCAGTTTATGCACAAACCTCGTAAGTCACATTTAGACATTGCTTTCAGAGTTATATGGTATCTGAAAAGTAATCCTGGTAAAGGAATTTCAATAACAAAGTCGTCTAATTTTAGTCTTGTTGGGTATGTGGATGCTAACCGGGCTAAATGCCTAGTCTCTAGAAGGTCTGTTATTGGATATTTTGTGAGTCTGGCTATTTGTTTAGTTTCTTGGAAGAGCAAAAAGCAATCCACTATGTCTCAGTCCTCGATCGAGTCTGAATATTGTGCTCTTGTGTCAATAACATGTGAGATTATGTCGATTTTAAAAATTTTGTTTGATTGAAAGTTAAAAAAATTTCTTCTAGTTAATGTTTTTTGTATTAATGATTATGCAATCAAATTAGCCTAAAATCCTATATTTCATGAAAAAAACAAAACATTTTGAGGTTGTTTTACATTTTGTTAAAGAAAATGATTGGAGTGGTATATTAAGAATTGTGAAAATTGACTCTTCAAACCAAAATGCATATATTTTGACTAAATCCTTGGTTAGTTCACCACATGATTTTTTTGGTTAATAAAATTGGCTTAATTGATCCTTTCTCAACTTAATTTTTTAAGTGTTAACTTTGTTGGGGGGGGGGGGGGGGGGGGGGGGGGGAGGTTGAAATATTCACTTGTCGTCTTCAAACTTAACACTTTTTGGATCTTGTGAGGGTTGTGTAGATATATTTGGAGTTGTTTTGATGTTTTTTTTATCTTTGCAGGGTATTTTCTGTAACAATGTTGGTTCTTGTGGACTGCGGATTAAATTGGTGTGCTATAGTCGGGTCAACGCGCAGATCTTGCTAGTCGGGTGTACCTGATGTATATATTCCTTACATCTGGTTTGTGGAGCATGGAAGATAGCTCATTTTTCACACACATTAGTTTTGAGAGTTGTTTTCTCTCTCGAGGAATAAGGGTTTTCTCCATTTTTCAGGGTTTCAGATAGATTGTTATGTTTAGAACTTTTCTTTCTAATTTTCTGTACTGTTCATCCTTCTTGAGTATAGTTTAGGTTGATAGTAGTATAGGAATTATGTAGTTAGGTTTTTTTGTAAGTTCATGAAAACAATCTGGTTCTTATCATTCAGATTATGTTGGGACGTTTTTGTATACTTTCTAAGAGTAAGATTTACACCTCGTTTTTTCATTGGTTTTTCGACAAAACAATTTTTTAATGCTAAAAAGGAGACAAATTCTACTAGTGTCTTTAAAATAAACCAATATATGACTCTAAAACTATATCCATTGGATGATTAGTTCTAGTATATATCACAACAAAATTCTAATCTCAAAATTTGTAGTTGTATCCGCCCCTGCCATTCTTCCAATATGCATGTATTTTCCAATGAGAAAGATGTCATCATACTTAATTTCACAAGCAAGTATAAACTATTAAGTAAGATAAATCACATTACAAACAAAAATCATTCAAGTAAACCACCACAATACTGATGCAGATCAAATAGCCTTAAATTACATGAAGAAAGTTGAACATCCAAAGAATTTTCACATCTTTTAAGTTTTTGTGTTGCTGCCTATGTTGAGATAAAGTCTCAATTTATTGTTTTGGTATTTTTTTAGTAGTTGTCTCAAACTTGAGGGACCTTGGTTGTTATTTCTTTAATTTGGTGTTTGAGTTTTGCTTTTAAAACTCTCATTGACGTCTTTTGTACACAGATACTTGATTTTCTTTTGGTGAATAAAATTAGGGGTTGGTTTTTTCCCTAATATTTGTGAGTTATCGGCATTCAATTGAATCAACGATAGTTTGTTCTTACTTATTCTTTCAATTAGTCACGTACGCTGCATCAGAGTGGTATCAGTTTCCAGACCGATCTTGTGTTATGCCGCCTCGCAGACCAAGGAACGGTAACGCTGCGACAACCATGGATGATGCTGATTTACGTAGGGTTAATGCAGATCTCCGACGACAGGTCGAACTTCTGACTCAACGACTTGATGCACTAAACCAGGAGCAAGATGACGACACTGTTATAGCAAAAAATCCTTGGTTTCATCGAAACCCTTCCCCTGAACGACGTGATCGTCACTGGGAACGTGGCTTCCGGGTGGATATTCCTGATTTCGATGGTGGTCTCAAAGGTGATGAGTTCGTTGACTGGTTATCGTAGGTTGAAGAAATTATGGACTTTAAAGAAGTCCCGGATGACCGTCGTGTCCCGTTAGTCACGACCCGTCTACGTGGCCATGCGCAAGCTTGGTGGCAACAATTGAAACAAACTCGCATGCGTTCTGGTAAGGACAAGATTTCAAGTTGGGAGAAATTCAAGAAACATATCCGTGCTGCGTTTTTACCTTATAATTTTGAGCGAGAATTGTATCAACGATTTCAAAACCTCCGTCAGGGCCCTCGCTCAGTTGATGATTACACCACCGACTTTTACCAATTGCTCGCTCGTACTGACCTTAACGAATCACCAGTTCAATTGGTTTCTCGTTATATTGGCGGCTTACGTCTACAATTACAAGATACTTTGAACATGTTTGACCCATTAACCGTTGCAGAAGCACATCAACGTGCTTCACAAGCAGAAAAACAGTTAGCAAGACGTGCAAATGTGAACTTTCGTCAACCCTCTAGTTCAACAGGTGCTACTACTGGTTCTTCCACTCCTGGTCGAAAATATATTGAACAAGCCCCACCCCCACCAGTTCAACGTCCTTCACAAGGACATCCAGGAAGTGGTATGCGTTGCTTTAGTTGTGGTGAGTCTGGTCACCGACAAGCCGACTACCGCAAAGCACCCGTTGCTACACATGGACTCTTTACCAATGACACTGTTGCGGTTGATCCGGATCATCTTGATGATAAACCCATATATGATGATTACCCAGGTGATGAGGATGTCCATGAGGAATATGTTGCAGGCGATATCGGTCCGCTCTTGATGTTACGACGTATTTTCCTCACCCCACGTACACCCGATCAAACAGAGTGGTTACGCTACAATTTATTCCAGTCAACTTGTACTATTGGTGGGAAAGTCTGCACCTTTATAATTGATGCAGGTAGTTGTGAGAATGTGATTTCGGAGCTTGCGGTTTCAAAATTGGGGCTTACTTTGGAAACTCACCCCAAGCCGTATAAGCTTGCTTGTCTCAGTAAAGGTATTGATGTTACCGTTTCCAAACATGTCATGGTGAGTTTTTCTATTGGTTCGACTTATAGTGATAATATCTATTGTGATGTCGTTTCGATGGATGCTTGTCATCTCCTACTGGGGCGCCCTTGGCAATATGACCAGTCTGTTATACATGACGGTCGTTCCAATACTTACTCATTCATGTGTCGTGGCAAGAAAATTGTGTTAGTTCCGACTAAACCTCGTGTGGGTTCTTCGGTAAGTGTTGCTCCACCAACTACTCTGTTGTCTAGAGTTCCTTTTCAAGCAGCCATGGAAGCATCTGGTATAGTCTTTGTTTTATTTTGTGCCCCAGTGACTACGGCTAGTTCTGTTGTCCCAGCTCCAGAGATTCAGTCATTACTACATGAATTTTCTGATGTATTTCCTAAATTATTACCCTCGGTTTTACCACCATTGCGTGATATTCAACATCAAATTGATTTGGTGACGGGTGCTCCACTACCAAACCGTCCCCATTATCGTATGAGCCCAATAGAACATGAAGAATTGCGTAGACAGGTAGAGGACTTGCTTGCTAAGGGTCATATTTGTGAAAGTCTTAGTCCTTGCGTTGTACCAACCCTACTTACTCCAAAGAAAGATGGCACTTGGCGTATGTGTGTGGATAGTCGTGCTATTAACAAGATCACAATTCGTTATCGGTTTCCTATTCCTCGACTGGATGACTTGTTAGATCAATTAAGTGGTGCTTGTGTGTTTAGTAAACTGGATTTGAAGAGCGGATACCATCAGATTCGTATCCGCATGGGAGATGAATGGAAAACTGAATTTAAAACTGGTGAAGGCTTATACGAGTGGATGGTAATGCCATTTGGTCTCTCTAATGCTCCTAGCACATTTATGCGCATCATGAATCAGGCGTTACGCCCTTTCATTGGAAAATTTGTTGTAGTTTATTTCGATGATATTTTGATTTATAGTATCAATCCTACTATACACCTTGAACACTTGAGAGATGTTTTGTTGGTCCTTCGTAAGGACAAATTCTATGCTGCTGCTGCAAAATGTGTTTTTCTAACTGATTCGATTCAATTTTTAGGCTACGTGGTCTCCAGAGATGGACTTCGAGTTGACCCTAGTAAAGTTGTTGCCGTCAAAAACTGGCCACGCCCTAATTCTATCACGGAAGTGCACAGTTTCCATGGTTTAGCATCTTTTTATCGACGTTTTATTCCACACTTTAGTGGCATTATGGCCCCAATTACTGATTGCATGAAGGGAACTTTATTTCGCTGGTCTGATGAAGCTGAAGACGCTTTTAATGAAATTAAACATCGTTTGACCTCCGCCCCTATTCTCGTGCTTCCGGATTTTTCGCAACCATTTGAGCTTCATTGTGATGCCTCAAAAACTGGTATTGGTGCAGTTCTTAGCCAGTCGGGACGACCTGTTGCTTTTTTTTAGTGAGAAGCTTTCGGGTGCTAAGCTTCATTTTAGCACATATGATATGGAATTTTACGCGGTTGTTCAAGCCGTGAAACATTGGCGTCATTACCTTTTTCAACGCAAGTTTGTTCTTTATACTGATCATGACTCACTCAAACACCTTGGAAGCCAAGATAAATTCTCTCATCGACATGCTTCCTGGCTTTCTTATTTGCAACAATTCACTTTTGTTATCAAGCATAAGGCGGTCGTTTCTAATCGTATCGCCGATGCTCTGAGTCGTCGTCACAGTTTACTCATAGAGATGTGTGTTCATGTGCCTGGATTTGATTCATTTGTGGACCTGTATGCGGATGATCCCTTTTTCTCTCATGTTATTATCAAACTTCAGCAAGGTAATACTACCGACTTCTTACTGGAGAATGGTTTTCTTTTTCGCGGGGTTCAACTATGCATTCCAGATTGTAGTCTACGTGCGAAAATTATACAGGAGCTACATAATGAAGGTCATGTTGGGCAGGATCGTACGTTTCAGTTGATTGCACGATCATATTATTGGCCTTCCATGCGTAACGAAATTGGCAAAATTGTTGCCCGATGTCGTACTTGCCAGCTAGCAAAGGGTGTCGCGAGTAATGTTGGGATGTATATGCCTCTTCCTATTCCTACACAACCCTGGTCTGATGTTAGTATGGATTTTGTTCTTGGTCTTCCTCGAACCCAGCGTGGGAACGACTCTATTTATGTGGTGGTGGATCGTTTTTCCAAGATTGCTCACTTCATTCCATGTAAGCGTACGACTGATGTTGTTCTTGTCGCCCAACTTTATTTTCGTGATGTATATCGTCTTCATGGTCTTCCTGCCTCTATAGTTTCCGACCGTGATACTCACTTTGTGAGTCACTTTTGGAGGAGTTTATGGCGCATGGTCAACACCCAATTAAAATATTAGTAGTGCTTATCACCCCCAAACGGACGGCCAAACTAAAGTTGTGAATCGCTCTCTAGGCAATCTGTTACGTAGTCTAGTGGGGGATCAACCTAAATCATGGGATTTGAAGTTGCCACAGGCTGAGTTTGCCCATAATCATGCTGTTAATCACAGCACAGGTTTTAGCCCTTTTCATGTGGTGTACGGCTTAACACCACGGGGTCCTCTCGACTTGCTCGCTTTTCCAAGTAAAGTGCGACCACATACTACTGTCGTGGATTTTGTCGATCAACTGAACCAAATTCACCAACAAACGCACGCTAACCTTACTGCTAGCACTGTGAAATATAAGGCGCATGCTGACCAGAAACGTCGCGCTGTCGAATTCGAGGTTGGTGATTTTGTTTGGGCGATTCTAACTAAGGATTGTTTTCCTGCTCATGAGTATAGTAAGCTTGCTGCTAAGAAGATCGGCCTTGTCGAAATTGTGGAAAAGATCAATCCTAATGCATATCGCCTTCAACTGCTGAGCCATGTTCATACTTCTGATGTGTTTAATGTGAAGCACCTCGTTCCTTTTGTCGGTAATTCCTCATCTGAAGATGATGTGGCTTCAGATTCGGGGTCGAATCTTCCCTACCCTGGCGAGAATGATGCAGATCAAATAGCCTTAAATTACATGAAGAAAGTTGAACATTCAAAGAATTTTCACATCTTTTAAGTTGTTGCGTTGCTGCCTTTGTTGAGATAAAGTCTCAATTTATTGTTTTGGTATTTTTTTAGTAGTTGTCTCAAACTTGAGGGACCTTGGTTGTTATTTCTTTAATTTGGTGTTTGAGTTTTGTTTTTAAAACTCTAGTTGACGTCTTTTGTACACAGATACTTGATTTTCTTTTTGTGAATAAAATTAGGGGTTGGTTTTTTCCCTGCTATTTGTGAGTTATCGGCATTCAATTGAATCAACGATAGTTTGTTCTTACTTATTCTTTCAATTAGTCACGTACGCTGCATCAAATACTTTGGTAAAAAAAAAATAACACATCGTTCATGAAAATAGTTCTTGGAAAAATAACACACAAATATTAAAAAATTACACTTTCCAGATCACAAAATAAATCATTAATTACTTATCAAGTTGTCATTAAGAAACATTCCACGAGAAATGGATTGAATTCTTCAACGTAATTAATGAGAAGCATCCCACAAGATACGGATTGATTTCCTAATAACATAAAACAAACAACCTAATTTAATCCAAACTAGTCTTCTACGCCAATGTTCTTTCGGTATACAATTGTATAATCATAAATCTTCTGTGGATCTGGAAGACTCTTGGAAACACTCTCCCTTTTCATGCATCTTGTAGCCCAAGCTAACAACTTTGGATTGTCGATCTTAAGACTGAAGCCCCCAAGAGTCTCATATGTAAAGAAATGGTTGTAGTAAGACATCAGTGCAATATCAACATAACCAAAGGCATTACCCAAAAAATAAGGCTTATCCCCAAGCTCCCCTTCTAACACATTGAGGTACCCCAAGCATTCATGCCTTGCTTTTTGCATCTCTTCGCCTTTTGGGCCCAATCGCAACGGTATATATAACCTATCAAATATCAATGTTCACAAAGTATGTATAAGCGTTATGCTTTAGATAATCTCAACTTATGACGCATTTTTTACATTAAAAACAATAAAATAGATAATGCAAAGAAATGATTATTTCATCTATGATGTGTTGAATCGTTTTTACATCAAAAATATATTTCAACTATATTCTCTTTTCGTAACTTATATAGTTTTTTCAAAACGATCCTTCTATTACCTTTTTAGATTAGAAATGTGTTATTTTTCTTTTTTAATTACTATACCTTTATAAATTAATATTACATCATTATAACAAAACAAATTATTTGTGGCAAGATATTAAAGAAGACAAATATACATATCATACCTTATCAATATAGTCAGCCCAAAACCTGGCTTGAGATCTGAGATAAGGATCTGAAGGCAACAATGGTGATTCACCCTTCCACAACTCATCAATGTACTCGACTATGATTTTGGATTCACATACAGATCTTCCCTTGTGAATCAAAACTGGGATTTTTTTATGAATCGGGTTGCACTTGAGAAGAAGAGGGCTTTTGTTGTGTAGGAAGACTTCTTCTTTGTACTCGTACTTGACACCCTTTTCAGCCAAAGCAATTTTAACCCTTGCACCAAACATGCTTAGTGGCCACCCCAACAACACTACCTCAGATTCTCCCATCGATCTCATTGATTTCTTCACATTCAAATTAGAAAAGAGAACCACTGTATAACAAAAATAAAGAATTGGAAAAAGGATATATAGGAAATTATTGAATTGTAATTGCACAAAGGCCAAAGCACAGTTTGTAGCCCCCTCTAAATAAAAACAACCTGATTTTGTCCCCTTTATAAAGTTTTATATCTATTAAAAAAACGAGATTTTGGAGGGACTTGGGTATGATGCAAGTTCACCTTAAACTAAATTTTAGGATGACCTGGATATGATAAGTTCACAATTTAATAAATTACTTAATAAATAAAATTATACCTATATCTCTATATTATATATAAGAAAGTTCAACAAACCCACATGAATCTCGCTGTTGGGAGTTATTTGATTCTTTAAGAGCCATCGAAGTGAATTCATGAAACATCTAGAGAGAGAATTAAGTGATCTTTGGGAAGAAGAAGATATGGGCCATTAGGTACTCAAAAATCTTGATTTACCGACAGAAGAATCCGTAGGTAATGGCCTTTCCCGACGGAATTCAGGCCGTACCTTTTTTTACTCGTGGGAAATTTGTACCGATGTATTTCTAACGACACTTTTAGTGACTGCATACAGACAGAATTGCTACATATTAACAATGGAAGTATGTTTGACTTTTTTTGTCCAAAATATTGAAAAAACCCATTACATTAAACATATAATAATATTGAAATTCAACCACAAAACTAATAACATTACAATAAAATTGTCTCGTAAAAAAACAAGGTCTGATACGTTAAAAAGGTATCATATACATTACTAATGAACAATGTCTAATAATACATTAAAAGAGTCTATTAATACACATTAAAAATGTCAACTACAAATGTTTAACTAAATGCTTAAAAATATAAAACTAAGAATTATTTAGTGGATAACTTGGCAAATTACGAGGTAAGAAGAATCAATAAAAGCCAACAACTGTTCTTTAATTTGAGTTTTTGATTCAAAGGCCGTCAATTGTTCTTATCAAGACACCATAATCAGTGATCACAAAAAATGCAAATATAGCAATGTACTTTCATTTATTTGTTTATTATAGCCATAATTGGGAACATTTTTAGATTGCTCGGAGTGGGCAATGACACAACGTGTTATTCCAACGTGACATACCAAAAACGACATTATAACGCCTGAAACACCCCCCCCCCCCCTGCGTTTTTACGTGTTATGTTACAACGCGTTACTGTGGTAACGCTTGACAACGGCCATTTTTCGACTCAAATCCACTTCCAACGTATACATTTTGATTTTTGAACCATTGTAAAACGGTCAAAAATGTATATTATATATATATATATATATATATATATATATATATATATATATATATATATATATATATTCAATCTTTTTACCTCTTACACCTATCTATATACATATATATCAACCTTTATTTTTTATCTACAATCCTATATCAAACCTTTTTAATTTCAAATCTTCAAAAAGGAATTCTCTTTTCCTTACTATATCAAAACCCCAACACTCATCCTCCAAACAAATATACACATCCGCCTCTTGGTTTTGCACAATACGAAATGTAGGCGAACATTCTCAACACTCAAGACAACTTTTTCAATCCGGCCTCACCCCCACCAGAATTCACTACAACCCTTCCACAAAACCTTTTCAGCGCATTTGCTACAATGCAACAAAATATCACACAACCACAACCCACCCAACAAACTATACCCGAGAAGCAAGCGGGGGTAGTGGAAAAAACGGCCCAAAAAAGGAAAGCACGAAGGAAAAGGGAAAGTGGTTGCGGTGGAGCAATCGGAATAAGAATATCCAACATGGTGGACCACGGAGGAGGAATACGCGTTGGCGGTGGCTTGGTGCGAGACATCAAAAAATCCAACTCAAGGAAACGATATGTGAAGAGTTGCTTTTTGGGAAGCCGTGCTCGGGAAATTTCGTACCATTTTGAATAAAGATGAAAAGTACTGCAATCACGACATGTTGAGTAGCAAATGGAATCAAATAAGCAAGAAAGGAACCAAGTTCAATTCCGTATACAACAATCTTTCCTCGTACAAGCAAAGTGGTGCGACCGATTTTAACGTTTATAGAGCGGCGAGGGAGCAATATAATGTCGAGATTGGTCACGGTTTTTAGTACGAAAAAATTTGGGATATTTTCAAGGAAGACCCAAAGTTGAATAAAACGGACACATTTACGGAACAACAATTGAAGAGGTCGCACAGCTCGGGTTCGGTCGATGTTTCGGACGCACACACGAACATTGACCTCAATGCGGGCACGGATGAGATACCGGACGACTTGAACGACCTTGAAGAGATCTCCCCACCTCAACGAACGATAGGTCGTGACAAAGCGAGGCGTGCTCAACGACACGCGGATGAAGCCGAAAGTAAACATCGAGAGCAAGCCGAAAGGAAACAAAATTTGACAAGGACAACGAAATCACGCGTAAAAGATATGAGTTGCAACAGGATCATTTTCAGTTTCTGTGTCGTGAAGCCGATGACGATCGTATTGCGAAAGATTTGACAATTCTTCAAACTAGCGAGGAGAATTTGTCACTGAGACGGTTGGAGACACTCTAAAAAATGAATGTGAAGATTGAGCATAAATATTTAGACGAAGATTAGTATTTTTTTTCGTTGTAATGTTTTTTATTTGTCAGTGTTTTTTTTTCGGTCTACATTTTTTTTTCGTTGTAATGTCGTTTTATGTTTTTTTTCGTTGTGATGTAGTTTTTAATTAGTATTTATTTTAATTATGTGTTATTTAATTTATATGTTTTTAAAAAAATATTATGACATAAATTAAAAAATAAAACAAAATAGAAAAATGGAAATTACAAACATAAAAAAAATAAAAAAAAAATTTAATAGAAAATGATAGGTGTTATTACATGTTATTTGGTGTTGTCATTTCCACCTGTGTGTTATAACATCAAAAGTATGAGTAGAATGATGATGTGGACACTTTGGCTGTGATAACATGTAATAACATGTTGCCCATATTTAGGAGTCTTAAGAAACAACACTATAAGCAAAGACGAAATGAATATATGATGTTATAATAAGCATGTATATGAAAACCTTGTTGTATCTTGCATTTAACCCAAAAAATTATGCAGCAAAATAACAAATGAGAATCCAAATATTTATGATCAAACAAGATTGGGTCTACACTTACATCCTCAAAGCTATTCTCTAGTCCTTTCAAAAAAATCCTCCCCAAGGGCATTTTTAGATTCGGGTCTATCCATGTTTGTTTTCAACAATTCCATTCAAAGAAACAGAAACAACAACAAGTATTTTCATTTGTCTACAAAGTTTCATATAAGAGTTAGGATTGCTAGGTTAATTTCAACCATTCCGGCCCTGTTTCACTCCCATAATAACTGGATTTAATTCCTAGTTTGATACAAAAAAATTTGGGTTTACCTTCTTCAAAGAAGGCAGAAAAATCGGAGTGGAGGGAGGCGACGGTCGAAGCGGATATGGTGGAGAATGGCATTAGGAGCAGGGCGATGACGATACAAATGCTAGTTCCGATGAAAATCGCCTTCTTCAGTTGGTGGTGGTCGTTGCGACGAGGATTTCCACCAAGGCAGAGTTTTTGTGGAGCGGTGGCTGTGAGATGGACCAGTGGTAGATGCTAAATCGATGACGGTGATGGCAATGGTGATGGTGATGGTTATGGTGATGGTGATGGCGATGGCGATGGCAGATGAGAATGAAGACCAAAGTGGGAGGTACGAAGACGAGAAGGTTGGAGGCGGCAGGCGGGGCACTTTTCATTAATGGAGGGAAATAGCATCAACTAAATATTTAGGGGAATTTTTTATATTAGTGTTCACGGTGAGTTACCTGGGTAACTGCCTAAGAGATTTTGGCCTTTAAAATTCTTGCAACTTTTAATCCTCACCGTAAAAACTCTTATTTACGATTAATCGCATTAGGTCTTCCCCCAATTCCTCTTTCTTCTTCCCCACGTCCACGGAGGTTGTCTTCCAGGAGTTTTATGGCAGTTTAAGATCCCCTATTATGTCATGTTCTCATCTCTTGTCGATGGTTCTTCTCACGTTGGAGCAATCGGTTTTCAGTTTTCATCAAGATACGTAGCCTTTTTTCCCCACGTTTTACAACAGGCGATTAACCTGCAATTTCCCCCTTCTTCTCCCCACGTTCTCTTCCATGGTTCTTTCGTATCCCCTTATCTCTCTAAACTCTGCATATAAATAGAGAGGATATTAAGGTGTAACGTTGTTTTTTGCTCAAGCGAATGATACTTTGGCGAGGATTATGAGGCTCTCTGATAGCAACTCCTCTTGCCATTTGATCCTTCGATCAAGTATGAGTCGATTTGGACGCCGATTCACCACCAACTACTCTGTGTGTGTGTGGGGGGGGGCATTCATGTAATTTTGTTGTTGTTGTTGATGTTGATTTGTACTTCAGATGGACGAGGCGATGATGATGAGATGTAGTCTGAGCAAAATTGGAGTTTGGAGACTTAATTTGTATCTTGCCGGGGCAATCCAGAAGGCATTTTTTTTGTCTTTGGAGTTTTCTCTCTCTAAATTGACATGCATTGCAACTGCGATTGCAACCATGATGGATTTAGGCAAAACAAACTTCATTAAATGCAAGATAAGGACAAAACTGTAATTTTATTGTATAAAGTTACCGGTAATTAATGTTTCCTTAATCTGTGAGTTTTTTGTCTGTGGACAATAATTTTGATATATATATATATATATATATATATATATATATATATATATATATATATATATATATAGAGAGAGAGAGAGAGGTGGGCCCCAAGTTTTGTCTGTGTGTCCCCAAAACTGGCTAAAACAAGTAAAGGGTCCTAAAAGGACAGGTTGTCCACAACTTGGTTTCCTCGTAAAGCCACGAAAAAACTTAAGCAACTAAAAGTGTCAACCCTAAAAAATCCGTGGGCTATATGTCTTATTTTTTTTTTCGGGCATGTGGTAGGCTTTTGTTTTTCACTTTTTTGCTTTCATCTTTTGGAAGCTTTAATGTTAGCTTTAATATTGTTCATGCAGGAAATGAGATCATGATGTTTATAGGCTTTTACTGAAGGGTTATGAGCAAAACATCATTCATATGGTGTACATGCAAACCCTAATAGCTTTTGGATCTAGTTTGTCTAATGAACATGCAGTTGAATATCCAAAGCTATAAACCCTAGATCTAGCATACAATTAATCATATTAACATAAGATTGGGGTTTAGATCTTACCTTGATTGTTATGCAGCAATAACAATCTCAAATCCTCCTTTGTAATGGCTTTAGAAAGCTTAGAGTCACAAGTGTCACTCCTCTAACGGCTCACAAACACCAAGAGCAAGAGGATGAAGAATGATAAGAGAGGAGGCACCCAAAAACATGTAGAAACCCTAAGGAAACTCTTCACCACGTTTTTGGTGCTCTAGGGATCCTTAAATAGTGAGGCTATTAGGGTTATCTAACAAGGAAACCCTAATTTGATTGCTTAGGCCCTAAGCAGCCCATGGACTCCCTCCTTAGAGGCCTTGGACGATTTCTAATGGGTTTCCCCATAGAATTCGCCCACTCCATCCTTTATGGAGTCCATTAGCTCAATATTCAACTATCACACAATTGACAGTTCTAGTCCCCTTTATTTAATTAATATCTTTTAGCCACAAAATTAATTCTTATTAATTCTTGACTAATATTAATTAAATAATATGATTTCTCCTTTAATATATTATTCTCATAATATATTAATAAATCATAATTAATCCTCTCTCTCTATAGTTCATCCTATCAAGTTGCTTTGGTGAAGGCAACCCAAAAGGACCATGCACCATCAGGTCAAGTACATACCAAAATAGTTATGAACTTAGACACTAATCCAACAGTCTCCCACTTGGATATGTCTAATAACTATTCTGCGTAAGACTTCAGATCCTGATCTGCAATCGTAGCTTTCAAAAAAACCGTTGTCAACTCTGATCCTATCAGAAGCATGTCCTTTAGATAAGGGATCATATATTCCTCCATTATTCCTCCATTCTAGATATCGAATAGACTAAGACATGGATTTAAATCATTCTCTCTATATTGTTTCCCGATTTCCGATTTATGACAACTGACAACAGACTACAATTGAACACACCAAATTAGTCCCGGCTTAGCCAAGCGCTTATGTGTCATCACTAAATCATCGAGTCGCTTTCATCCCACTTTGGATAAAAGGAATGGATAAACTTTGATTCAATGCTTGCTTGCACTCACTCACCGAATTACACACAACAATATGTTTTATGACACCAAGTTACAGGTGTGTTTACATATTATCAATGTGTAACCGACTCGCAAGATACAACTCACACATCTCGGTTTCAAGAATATAAGATATTATCGTCTCACCAATCATTCTTGATAAAATCCATGAAGTGATCCAAGTGAGCGTGGGTTTAATCCAATGCTCAAATCATATTCATAAGCACTCATGAACGTTGCAGCAAACATTTGCTTATGTCTAATACACTTTAGAAAATCCACACACCAATTCACAACAGTCTTCATTCATACCTACTTCCAACATATGAACGACTGTGGTTCGTTCAAATAATTTGATTGTTCTGGACCAATTTAATTATTCAGGAAGTCAAAACATGCAAAGTGAAACACAAGAATAATACTAATCGCATATGGCCCCAAACTCTGGGTATAAATAAAACATTTTATTTAATCACCATATTGATTACTCATTATTTGTTGTTTCGGGTAATCAACTTCTTACTTGAACTATTACTACAGTTGTCCCATGCTCTCAGCATGCACACAATGTTTACCTACGGTCCTTACTTTGTGAAATAGATCAAATGAACACATTTCCAATCATACTCATTTCACATCTCCCAATCCTTATCATAAGTATAAGAATATCAAATTCTTGTTACTTATGCTAGATTCTAACATTTTATGCAATGATTCTTTTGTAAACTCATAGCTCAAAATCATCAAGACTTGGCCAATCTCTATCAGAAACAATTCTATAGATATGATGTCTCTCACTCAAAGTACATTCCTTTGAACATCCTTTTTGCATAAACGTTTCTAATCTAGACATAGATTCTCAATATCCAACTCCCAATATGGAAACATTTCCATACTTGACATATGACAACTCATTCTTAATAGAATCTTATCTATTCATAATAATGTCAATATGATCCATCCAATATCATACTTCCAACTACTCACAAGCGACCAATCCTCAGCGAACTTTGGATCGTCCTTTGACAGTTGTTTAATTATCTTAGTCAAAACCGATTCTTGTCCTTTTTCCCTCTTAATGCGCTAGACATTTGGAAAATTTTAGAATGGTCAAATATTATAGCACTAGCAACCAATACTATACTCGAAGCGTATGGGACACGATGCATAATGTCTTACATAAAGATATGATACTTTATCAATCTTCTGCCATAATATTTTATGTGTCTCGTTTTTACAATTCGAACTATGAAGAGGGATACCGTAATCATAATCGAAATTTAAGAACACACTATGTATCCTTTGACTAAATTTATTAAAATTTCTCAATCTAAGTTTTAGATTTTGAAACGAAGTACAATATTCTCTCCCTTAATTATAGCAAAACAATTTTTCAACCCTTACGACTTTGCAAAGTATAACTCTTGTTTTCTATAATTAATATTGCTAACTTGCAATACTTGCCTTAATAATCATACAAGCACAACATTTATGCTCCCACTATTATGATGATTATAATCATTTAGGCATAACACTTATGCTCCCACTAGCTTTGACATGTTTTAGAAAACAATTGAACTTCCAGAAAACAATTCCTATTAAATTTCTTAAGTTCATATTTCTAATACCTAATGCTTTGATAATCCTTTATCTAAGCTTCTTAAACTTGTACACCTTTGCCTTAGATAGCTCATATGTGTGTCTAAACAATTCAGACTAATTGTCAAATCTCACAATTCGAATTACGGAAAGGGATACCGTAACCATAATCGAATTCGAGAATACAATTTTCACAATCACTATCTTCTTAAAATCTCTCTTAGTGAAAGCATTTCCTCACAGTCATTTTCATGAAGGAGGGAATCTTATGACACTTAGATTTTAATGGTGTGTGTGTTCCTATCCATGTAAATTTGTCAAAACCAACGTTTGCGACAAATCCAAACTCATATGGACTGAACTTTCTCAATCTTTATTTCTTGCCTTATGGTAACACGAGTACCCACCATGTCTTCCAAGTAGTTAAGCAGCTCACCCTTTCATATCAATGTACTTTTCATTGATCAAGGCGCTTGCCTTTTATGCGTTCAAAAGAGAACTCATAGAACTCACATGCATAATTAACTCAATTGGAATGGCACAGAAACAAAATAATGTCAACACGATATGTCATAAACCTCAAGTCGTGTGCTAGTGATGATTGATAAGGTTTATTCTTGATTTGTTCTTGAAACCTTTCAAGACAATTGAGACTCCCACTGACTCCTTGACATATAAGATTCTCTTGTCAATAAACATTTCTTGACAAACAAATATTCAAGAGTTAGTGTAGCTTTTATCAAGACAAAACACTTCACAAAATTGGTCCTAGTTGGTCTTTGTCTTATCTAGGACATCATAACTTTCCAATTTCAAATGTGAAAGAATAAGAAAACCTTTTCCAAATTCCACATTTAATGAATGTTATAAACCTTCTTGACACTTGTCACTCAATTCACAATCTTAACTCTAAGACTTGTTTTTGGAACGAAGTATGATTGACTTCTTGATTTAACCATTTCTTCAATTCTTGATTCCTCTTCTCAGACATACAATTGCACTAAGACTCACTTAGAGGATCAATTGAGATATGGTTCTTAATCATTAAGACCTATCATAAAACATAATAAAAAGTACTCTCCCTTCTTCTTAGAATAGAGAAACTTTTATCTTTCTGCCTACATGATTCTTCTTATTCGTTCTGCTATTGATTGAAACTCTTTCAATCAACTCAGAATTACACATAATCTTATAAGTATAACCATATTTACTAAACATTTAGTAAATCATGACGAATATCTTTGTCACTCTTGTGGTGGACTTGATCAACACACAACTTTGTGTACTCCTAGTCCTTCACTTGACACTTTGTCAACGAATTAGTCTAATTTCCAAATATGAAATTTCTCATTCCTCATGCAACCAAGTTGTATGATTCCAAGTTTCTGTCCAATTGAAACTTGGGCGATGAGAAACTTTCCCTATTTGGTAAATTCTTGACATTTCCACAAATAACATAATTAAGAAGCAAATCCATTATTTCTAATAATAGAAACATTCAAACATCAATTTTTCATACACGTCATTGCAAGGATAAATAAATAATATAAATCAAAATTTATTTTATTGCGGAAAAATTTGTCCTTACAATGCAATTCAACTGAAAAACTATGTTGTTACATATTTCTTAGCAATCTATTCTAACTCCAAGTAGTAGCTCAAAAATCTAATCTTCAAGCAATGCGATCGAAATCCATTTCTTCACGATTAGATTCCGCTCACTCCTTCCCTTAAGCTTCCTTTCTTTTCTTCGATTCTTTCAAAACATCAAAATGCAATCTTATCACATCATGCTTTAAGAATCTAGAATAGGAACTTAAAAGAGTTAGTTAATGGATTTTACCTAAAGTAGAGCCATACATTTTGACTCTCCCATCTCTTAGATCTCTTAGGTTAATAGGGAAGCTTCGTCTCTAATGCCCCTTCTCTTGGCAATAGAAGCAAGTGGACTCTTTTGGAATCGCACAAGGAACTATCTTAGAATTTACCTTTTCTGGATCTCCAATGTCACCACTTTCAATATCCATTGAAGTTTGGGAGTTTGATTTACCAGAAAAATTTGCTCGACCAGCTCGCCAAATCATTGCTGATTCAGCAGCTATAAGCAAAAAGGTCAAATCAATGAGGGTCACGTCATGATCCATCATATATTACTCTCTAACGAACTCACTATATAATTCAGGAAGCGACTGAAGAACCCAGTGAATAGCCAACTTACCTGAAATCTCGACACCCAACATTCTTAACCTATCAATGTGTGACTTCATCTCTAAGACGTGTACACACATAGGTTTCCCATGTTTACTTTCCAAAAGGGCTTGAGTGAGATTGAACTTTTCAAGCCTTCGAACTTGTGGGTTAGGGAGAATAATTGGAGGAGGTGGAGGAAGTGAAGCATGATCTCTTGTTCCTCAATCGAATCGTGGAATATCATCTTCATGTGGAAAGCTTATTCCACAAGATTTGGGAAGACCATAGTTGTCATACTTTGACATCTACAAAACGGGAGAAAATTCAATTTAAGTTGATTAGAATCCTCGATGTGACACCCAAATGAAACATCGAGGCTAGGATCCAACACAATACTCTAAAACTTAGAAGAGGGATGTCGTAATCTAGTTGCAGAATATTTGAAGGTAGGTAAATGACGATTTACCAATTTCCACCATGAAAAACGAAAAAAAAATTTAAGATTTAAATCTATTGAAAATTCCTAGATCTTTTGAGATTCATTGAACTTTTCAATGGCATGTTTAAATCTCGATATGCCCCTCGATTTGTGACTGGGATGCCGAGGATCACAAAACAGGGTGTGAATAACCATGCAAACTTACATGGTGCCCTCAATGTTACAATCACATATTCGATGTGCTGGTTAACCACACACGCTCCACCGAACTATGAAAAACAATGATTCACCCTTTGCTACCTTTGCTTAGAACCATTTAGTGTGCCGGTTAACCACACACGCTCCACTAACGTCTTCGCAAGGGCACAAAGTGTAATTTCATGGAATTGCATCAATTCACTTTTGCCTAAAGTAACTAAGATTGGGAATTTTGTAAAATCATTTAGTTACTTTTGTACTTCATTATACTTATAATGGAAGTTTTCTATACGATCCTACCCGTTCGGCTAACAACCCTCCACTAGTCAAGAGTGCGGTGGGTAAGAGTGGATACCCATTCAATCGCCATTTTATAGGCAATTTCCTTAAACACCCATTATAGACTAGCTTCGTGAATGAGGCCTACTAACGGTAAGACTGACTGTTTACTCATACATATATAATACTAGACTTTTAATGTTATATATAGTATAGGGTGTATTTTACACTTTTAAAATACTAGGTGTTCTAATTTAATAAATTATACTTTTAATTTAATTAAATGTAAACCAAAACTTTATGGGTTTATTAAATCTATTTTAACTATACACCTTAATTAATTAATAAAACCATAAGGGTGTAATTTGTACTTTTCAAAATACTAGGGTTTTAGAATTTAACATTTCTAAATTAAACTTTTAATCAACTTTTAAATTCCAAAAACTTGAGGTCAAGTTTTGAAACATTTCAAAACATTAGGGTTTAAGTTATTTAAATTTCAAAAACAAAACTTTTAAGTTCAAATTTAAACTATAAAACCTAAAGGGATTAATTTGAAACTTTTCCAAACTTTGTCAAGAATATTCTAGATCACAAAATTCAAATAAAGCAATTAACAATTAATTGGTGGTTATCTAATTTGACCTAGTCCAAATTCTTGCAAGATAATTCACCAAATAATTAAATCTAATCATATAAGGAAATAATTATCTAACTAATATGAATTTATCTTTAATTTGGCAAAGATAATCACCCAATATCATAAAAATCTTATTTATATCAATAAAAAACGTTTTGGTAACTATCCCACAGCCAAAAGAGCACAAAATCCCAATTTTTCCTCTTTCTGACCAGCTGACTCGTCGAGTCAGGCATGGACTCGGCGAGTTCATCTATGAACTCGGCGAGTACAGCCCCCAGAAACCCTAAATTTCGATATTTAAGCAAGGATAATTCACAATAGCATCAAATACATCAAACAAACAACAATGACTCTAATACCACTGAAGGGTTATGGGCAAAACGTTATTCCTATGGTGTACATGCAAACCCTAATAGCTTTTGGATCTAGTTTGTCTAATGAACATGCAATTGAATATCCAAAGCTATAAACCCTAGATCTAGCATACAATTAATCATATTAACATAAGATTGGGGTTTAGATCTTACCTTGATTGTTATGTAGCAATAACAATCTCAAATCCTCCTTTGTAATGGCTTTAGAAAGCTTAGAGTCACAAGTGTCACTCCTCTAATGGCTCACAAACACCAAGAGCAAGAGGATGAAGAATGATAAGAGAGGAGGCACCCAAAAACATGTAGAAACCCTAAGAAAACTCTTCACCGCGTTTTTGGTGCTCTAGGGATCCTTAAATAGTGAGGCTATTAGGGTTATCTAACAAGGAAACCCTAATTTGATTGCTTAGGCCCTAAGCAACCCATGGACTCCCTCCTTAGAAGCATTGGACGATTTCTAATGGGTTTCCCCATAGAATTCGCCCACTCCATCCTTTATGGAGTCCATTAGCCCAATATTCAACTATCACACAATTGACAGTTCTAGTCCCCTTTATTTAATTAATATCTTTTAGCCAAAAATTAATTCTTATTAATTCATGGTCCTGCTTTCTGTTGAGGTTATTATACTAAGCATAAGAATTGAATTTTGCTATTTCTACATTCATTTATGAAATTAAGGCTGTTTGGTTAGGCTTTTTTTTAATGAATTTTGCTAAAATAATTTTGATCATTATTGTTCTCTGATTATTTAATAAACAATTTGTATTTCTTAGCCTAATTTGTGTAGCATTACATGTCAATGTATTTTATCAATGAATTTATAAGCAAATATATTTTTGTTAATTGGCAGGTAAATTGATCAACTTATCATGGTATTGGCAATATTCATAAGTCTCTTAAACAACAGAGTCCATGGTTACTATATCATCAGATTATCTGAGTTGGATGGATACCTTCTTGATAAAGTTATATATTTCATTCTTTACCTTTATAATTAGTTTCTAATTTTATTATTTCTATTTTACAATGGATGAACAACTATTTTTAACTGCATGATCAGATCATCTAAGTTGGATGAATAACTTCTATATTTTATGTTGTAATCTTAAAAAAATATCATTTTACTTTCAATTTCTTTGTAAAAGGGTAGAGATTTCAAAGTACAATGATTTAATAGGATCAAAATGGTAATATATATATATATATATATATATATATATATATATATATATATATATATATATATATATATATATATATATATATATATATATATACTTTCATTTTTTTTCATATTAATGTCTTCGTAAATTTGGAATTGAAGACTTGAGAGCCAAGATTGCAGACTTGAACATTTCAAATTAAGCATTATATATGGCTTTTATCTTAAAACAAAAGAATAAAAAGAACTTGATACTTGAGGTAAGCATTGGAACTGGGTGAAGTGTTCAATTTTAGTTAAGCTATAATTATTTAGAGTTTACATACATTTTGAGCCATGCAATACCATCACATGCACGATGTGCAAAATTGTGATGATGTTTTGGATTTTTTTTATTTGCTAAAAGTAGAACTTGTGCTATGTATAAGGTTTTTAAGCCATTTGTATACTAATAGTTTAATAGATAATATCTAAAACAAATTGTATTATCTTTTGGCAAAGACCTTCAAGTTGAGACTACTTATTGGAATTTGGAAGCTGACATGTTTTACCACAAATATTACTTGTGGGTCAAGTTATTCATACATGTCGTAACATGAGAAAACCAACTTATGATTTTTGTTTCTTTATGAATTAGGTAAATAATGTTTTTTTGGAATATTTGTAAATCAGGTCATTTGAATAGGATGCTAGAATGCTTTCAGGGAAAAAAAAAAAAAAAAACAAAAAACAAAAACAGCTTGCACTTGACGCCAAAATAAAAAATAAGATGGTGAATTTGAGATGACTAATCGACTTGCTTCTGGATCATGTGAACTATGTGAGATGTTACTATATATGAACTTGAAGTTTCTTGCTTTTCGTTTTTGTTTGCATTTAACAATTTTGTTTAATTTAATCGTTGCAGATTTGGAAGCAAATTTTCAGAAGCGTATTATTTGTCTTTATACATATATAAGAGGTTGTTCGGCTAATTCCTTGATGACTAGAAACTCTAATTGTCACATAGAACTGTGTGGTTACTCATGACACCACTTAGGTCACTAAAATTACAACTATTAATGAAGAACGGATTGAACGACAAAATCGATGGAATGACTTTTTTGCCCTTTGACGATTTGGGGTTATTAATAATAGACATGATTTGCATACCTCCATGGGATACACAAAAGTGGTGACTTATCCGATAGTTCTCGTATATTGTTGGAATGTCAAAATTTTGTCAATGACCATTATACCCCTAGTCATTTTTGGCTATTTAAAGAATGTTAGTTAAAACCCATCGACATGGGTGACTTTTGTGGACAAATAAAACAAAACTTGGTTGGTATTTATGATGAAGTCCTTAGAGAACATTGCTATTATGCGGTTGTTGAAGATTTTATACCTTCTGCATTGGTGCCCTCTCAAGATGATTTTCTTACTTTCATGTCTTTGAATGTTTTAGGTCATGTTGTTTTTTTCCATATAATTTGAACTCTATGTAACTTTGTCCAGCTTCCCGCTAACTTTTTTTTTCTTTTAATATATTTGCTTGCCTTTCTAAAAAAATTGTATAAAAGTGGTTATTGGTACATTTAATATATTCAATACATTTATATAGTCGACCTTTCTACAAGTGGAATTACCTGATTGACTCAGGCCCTGTTTGTTACCGTCTGACTGGGACCGAGTCAGCGATTTGGGCTGACTCGGTCAGACAAGATGTGTTTGATAGTAGCTTTCTCAATTAGAAGGTCTAGCCCATATCACTTTCTCGCTCAGACTTTGTAATATAGCTGACTGGAAAAATTTCGCTCATATCCTCTGTTTGCTTTCTTCCCATCGTAACCTAAAAGAGATACCAACAAGGAAAATTGGCGGCCAACATCGACAACTCTCCATCGCCTATCCATCGCCGACGTCCCTTCCTCAGTCCGACTATTGACCAGAAAGATCATCCCTTCGTTCGAGCTCCAGCGAGCAAGCATCGATTTCTGCACCAATAGTTCCCATTTTGATCAGGTAAGCATCGATTTTTCTTTCCTCTTCTCATGAATACTTCCGATTTCTGCCATCATGGACTAGCTAGCATCGATTTCTGCATCAATAGTTCCGATTTCCGCCATTGTTTCTCAAAAACTTTCGATTTTTACTTCTTGATTTTTGCTATTTCGATTGTTGTTGTTTCGTTTTTTGCATCTATTTTGCTATTCAAAGTTATTTTGCTGTTGAGAATAGTTAAAAGGTTTGAATTTTCAATTGATTTGTTCCAAGTGATTTGTTGTTCACTTCACAGTATGATATTGAATGTGCCTTTGTTGATTTTATTCATACCTAGACACATACATATGTTTGTTCAAGTGATTAACAATGATTAACAAAGATACCTTTGTTGATGCCAATATCAGGGTATCATCTATGGTCCTCAAATCAATAATTTGAGCGTAAAAATGGCATTCTACTTACTGATGAACATATTGTATTTCATTGATTGCAGGATTTGAAAATCACAAAAGAGCAGTGATTTTGAGATGAGTGACACAATATTCATTCAAGAAATCAATTTGGCAGAATTTATTGTATTTTTAGTATGTTTTATAGACTCAAGATGACGGTATTGCTTTGTGAGATGTAAACTTGTGATGTTTGGTTATATTATTTTTTTGTGGATTTATTATTATTATTATATTGCATAAAAATGAATAGCACATGGTAAAATGGTCATTTTGTATCAATCAGCACGTTTAGTTAGATGTACAATCAAACAACATGATTTCTTACTCAGACAGATCTTTCTGAATCAACACTTTCTCATTCAGTAACTATCAAACGGGGCCTCAATTATACAACTTTGGCAAATTGATTACTTCTATAGTTGTGCTCTAATATTTGAATCTCATTTACTTTTTGCAGTTTAGCCAATTGAATATTTTGTTTAAATTCTAAATTATAATTTTTTTTTGTTTACATTAAATATATGGATCTGTATGAATGTTTCTTAATTGATAGATAATTTGAAAAAAAAACACATCAGAACATTTTAATATTGTTTACATGATAAACAATCATAGTTTTGATTTATCATCTTAAAAAAAGTTAAATCATATAGTCAAGATGTGTTTACTTCATTTTCATCACTATAAAATTCATGGCAAACTCCTAGACTAAATATAATTGCATTCCACTATTTGTTTTAAAGAATAACTTAATGTATATACATGACACAAAATAAGATTATGTGAAGCAAGTCAAGCAACTCTTAAAAGGAATTGACAAACATCTTCAAGACGTGATACTTACATTTTATTTGATATGTATTTCGTATAATGAAAAAGTTTACTTTCTATAGCTTAGATTAGATTAAAAAAAAATTAATTGTGTTGTATGGTACTCAAAATTTATATAGGAATGGAAGCAAACTGACACCATCAAATCTATTCAGTGTTAGCTTACTCGGCTCCATTGGAACAAATAAACAATATAAGTACAAAAATAAATGATTTTGTTAGTATGATGTTATACAAAAAATTATTATTATTATAATGACTTATTACGGTAAGCTTCTCCTATTACAAGAAGAGATATTCCAAGTTGTCTTTAACTTAGTTTTAATATGTTTTAAGACATTCTTTTAGACTTTGTATGTTTTTTAGTATTGTGTTTTTTTTTCTATGAATTCATCTTAAAGCTGTTACACATTTAATATTCTATTTGATTGAATTTGATTATCTTTTTTTTTTATTATTTCAAATTTTCTTTTTCTCATCGTCCTTAACTATTGTAAATCGAAAGTACAATGTTTAATAAGAAAAAAGTATTATCAAATTGTGTACTTTGGTGGGAATATTTGGATGTACACTTGCTTTTACGTTTGTTGACAAAAAAAAAATGAACCTTAGCAATGTTCTTTTTTTGATATCACACCTTACTTATTAGTTTTTTACCTTCATTAAATGCTTTGATATAGGCAATACATAATTGGTCCATATGCAAAATAAATAAATAAATAAATAAATAATACAAAATTGGTCCCTATAGAGAAAAGCATTAGATAATTGGTCCTTGAGGAAGAAAAAAGATACATAATTCATGTTAAAGCTGTTATTGGTTCTTTGTGACCATCGGTTAAAATAGTGATGATTTTTTTCTTGTAAGCAATCAATTAATATGAAAATAATTTAAAACTTTCTTATAACGCATTTATAAAATTAGAAATACTTGACAAAAAATGGAAGATGATAACTAAGGGTTAATTCTTCATTCATGTCATGTGTTTGAATAACATTCTAACCTTTTTTAAGCTTATAGTAATGTGTGCTAAATGTGATTCTGATTATGCAAAAGTATATTGCTATTTACTTTCAAAATATTGAAAGATAATTGGATTAGATTTTCCATGTACATAACTAATATTAAAAAGAATGAAACTAATATGCTATAAATATAAGATAAATCAATATTATTGTTTATACATTTGTCAACCTGTCCACCGGACGGATATTAGACTAGTTGAAGTCGGCTAATAAAAATTGAAGGGGGCTAATTTATTTTATTTAATTCTTTTATATATATATATATATATATATATATATATATATATATATATATATATATATATATATATATATATATATATATATATATTATGATAGTAAAACAAATAATTTAGCGTAACAAACCCCAGTGGGATTGATTGAATATATATATATATATATATATATATATATATATATATATATATATATATATATATATATATATATATATATATATATATATATATATATATATATGAGTAGGATGAAATAAGAATACCTAAAAGGTTGAGAACGCGAGAACAGATCTGAACCATTTAAAATATTAAATCTAAGGTTATTATCGAATGGGCCATTTATGTAAATTCATAAAACTAAAGGAATTAAAATGTAACTTTAAAATTGTCATAAGGGTACAACGGTAATTAAAACTTTAGCTAACTCCTAAAATTTCTCAATTCTCGTCTATTTCCTTTCATATTCCCGTGTTTTTCATTCTCTCTTGGATACCTAGGGCTTCATGGTTAGTTCTGCCTCCTCATCGGCTCATCCATACACCACCCGAATCTTTTCACTATCGCATCTTACGTTGCAGCCATCATCTCTATCTTCAATCCTCGTTCGTTTCTTAACCGTTCTTCTCATCAACTTCAGTCGACATCCACTTCAGTCGACACTTTTAATCGCTGCTACCTTGTCTTTAATCATCATCGCCAATCGCCGCCTCCTGATCTTCTTTCACCACCGCCAATTACCGCCTTCTGATCTTCAATCGATACTGGAGCCAGCATCAACCTACAGGTTTACTAGTAATTTCAATTTTTTGAGCCGCCTTCTGATCTTCAATCGATATCGAAGCCTCCTATCCCACCGCCTCTCTCCCTGTTTTCTTCTTCTGCCTCCATCATGGATTGGATTATAATCTTCAGTGATTTTTTGATGCTCTTATTAGATCTCAATTTGAGTGGTTCGATTAATGCGGAAAAGAGTTCCCATTTTCATCTTATGGTGCTCCTTTATGTCTATGAATATAATTTCCAGACAACTGACTTGCCGCTTGTCGGGCCCTAGGTAATTTTTTATATTGCACTATCTACAAAAACCTAATCGGTTTTTTAACTTAGAACCAGGTTCTGGCCATGCTTTGAAATAATATCAGGTGATATGGAAATGATTGTTGTACATAGTAATTGTTTGATGAAATGCCTAAATATGATTTTCTTTGAATTTGCATGATTTTGAAGTATTCTATTTTATGATTAATCATTTTCTTGTTTTAAGTGCTTATGGTTTTGTTTAACTGTTCTAAGGATTGCTTCTGCAGGTGAGTTATTTTTTGTTTTCCTTTCACTTCTTCTCAGTTGTTTCTCGATTGATATAAAGATTTAGGGGGATCAAACAATTTTAGAACCAAAAGTAATTTATACTATTATATTAATTTATGATTAGAAGTGTATTCATTTTTTGTTAATGATATATATATATATATATATATATATATATATATTCATGTATGAATATAATTACAAGTATAGGAATTCATATGTACTTTATTTTTTTGTTCATGTCTCATATTAATTTATGATTAGAAGTGTATTCATATGTGATATATTCATGTATGCATATAATTACAATTATAGGAATTCATATGTATTTCTTATTTTGTTCATGTCTCTTCATTAATAACTTGACGTCATATGTGTTTCTCTAAATCCTTTTCATTTAACTGATTGTTAATTATATTTATTTCTTTATTTGACAGTGTGTAGAGAAAATCGAGATGCATATACAAACGGGATGTTGGAGTGCTAATATACAACCAAACAATATAAAGTGGAAAGGATATCGCCTTAGTCAATTATGATTATATAATAATAGTTAATTACTTTTATTCGAATTTTTGTTTATGTTGCATTCATATGTGATTATAAAAAAATAGATATGTATTACATTGTAACTTTTTGTGTTACTATTATTTATGAATAGATGTATAATCTAGATATATATCCAATATGTTTTTATTTATTTATGATTATAGTTGTATTGTAAATTTTCTCTATAAATTGTGTTATATTCGTTTATTATTACAACTTAATTCATCTATTCATTCACGATTACAGTGGATTTATATATGATTACAAGTATGTTTTATTTTTGTATGATTACAGATATTCGGTTGAAATGATAAATTCATCAATTTTTTTGATATAATGGTAAAAAAAAAATTAAAAACCGTTTTTTAATCATGGTAAAAAAGTTTTTTTTTAAATAATCTATTTGATTAAAAATATATTAAATTCATTAATTATATTTAGGTAAAAATCAATTAAATAGACAACATCCCATGATTGATGGAAATCATTAATGATCCATATTTAATTACATTGTAAAATTCCTTTTACGCCCTTATGGAATGATTGGTCTACACTTGTTCTTACGTTCTCAACCTTTTATGTGTTCTCATTTGATCATCTCCCTATATATATATATATATATATATATATATATATATATATATATATATATATATATATATATATATATATATATATATATATATATATACGAATATAGTTACAAGATAACAATTATCCCTTATAATTAGGATCTATTTATACAACATATACAACAGGATATATCGTATATTCAAAACCTTTTATCTAATCTGTTTACATTCCCCCTCAATCTTAACCATGACTAGGTTCAGATTGTGCCTGAGACGATCCAACATATTGCGTGTTGCTGGCTTTGGAAATCCATCTACAATTTGATCTTTTGAGGATATGAAACGAACATCGAGAGCACCGATTGCCACCTTTTCTCTAACAAAGTGAAAATCAACTTCAATGTGTTTGGTTCGTGCATGAAAAACTTGATTAGCAGTTAAGTACGTAGCCCCCAAGTTATCACACCACAACACAGGTGGTCGCATTTGACGAATACTAAGCACCTTAAGTAAGGATTGTATCCATATAGCTTCTGTTGTACCATTAGCGAAAGCCTTCTACTCAAATTCTGTTCTGGACCGAGACACCGTGGGCTGTTTCCTTGAAATCCATGAATTAAATTTCGACCGAAAAATACTGCAAAACCTCCGGTAGACCTTCGATAGTCTAAGCAGCCTGCCCAATCCTCATTTGTGAATATACTCATAAGTGTAGAGTTGGATTTATGGATGCGAAGACATGTATTTGTCATGCCTTTATCATATCTCGATATTCATTTTACTGCCTCCCAATTTACATTTGAAGGTTTCAAGAGGTATTGGCACACCTTATGTACAACAAAAGAAATATCTGGTCATGTTAGGGTAAGATACTGCAGACCTCCATCCATGCTTCTGTATTTGAAAATTTCATCATCGCTTAGTGGTGTTCCATAGTTAAGGGAAAGCATTTCAGTCACTGACATCGGAGTTGAAACGCTTTTACAATTCACCATGTTTGGACGTTTTAAAAGATCAGATGCATATTTGTGTTGCATCAAGATAATTCCCCCTGAATTGTGAGCAACTTCAATTCCCAAGAAATAGCAAAGTCGACTAAGGTCTTTGATAGGAAAAGAGGAAGATAAGGCATGGAGTAGGCGATTGACTACTTGTTGAGAGGAACCAGCAATGACAATATCATCAAGATAAATGAGCATATAGATAGTAATGTCACCCTGATGAAACAGAAAAAGTGAAGTATCGGCTTTGGACAAGCAAAAACCAAGTTAGTGCAGTTTGTCACTAAGTCGAGAGAACCAAACTCTTAGTGATTGTTTAAGACCATAAAGTGCTTTTTTTTAGTTCGCACACATGTCAGGGTTGCTTGGAATCCTCAAAACTAGGAGGTTGCTACATATAGACTTCCTCATTTAGAAACCCATGAAGAAAAGCATTACTGACATCAACCTAGCGAAGATGCCACCCACGAGAAACTGCTATAGAAAGAATCAACCTAACTATTGCAGGTTTCACAACAGGGCTGAAAGTATCTTGATAATCCACACCATATTTTTGAGTAAAACCGCATGAAACCAAACGGGATTTCTATTTGTCAATAGACCCATCGGGGTGTTGTTTAAGTTTAAAGACCCACTTGCAGCCAAACACATTAATACCAGCAGGTCTGGGAACCAAAGTCCATGTGTTGTTCTTCTAAAGAGCATCAAATTCAACCTTCATAGCGGTATGCCAAGTTATTTGAGACAAAGCCATTTGATAGGAGGTTGTTCAGCAAAAAATGCATGAATCTGAGGATCATAACGAATGGTTCCATCAGTAAAAGTCTTAGGGAAAGTTTTACCAGCCTGTCCTTGAGTAGTAACACCAGGTAAGGACGAGTCAGGAGCTATGGATGAAATATCAGTGGTAACTGGTGGTGTGGAAGAGAAATGTTGTGTAGCATGTGGTGGTGTGGGCGTTTGTGTGCTGATAGTGGGTGATAACAGATCTGGTGTAACATGCACGGTTAGAGAAGATGCCAAATCATGATCATTTACTCGTATACTTGGAAGAGGTTGGTCTTGATTAGTGACAGACTGTGAATTCTGTGATGGGAAGGCATGCTATTTCGGTGTTGTAGCTGAATGTAAATTGTTAGACAATAAAAGTGACAGGTCATAATTTCGCATATGATCATTCACAATGGCTAGTTCAGTTTTAGGGAACGAATCAGCTTTTGACATGGGGGAGGTGTAGTGAAACATGATGAGTTAGCAAAGGGAAAGTGATACTCATCAAAAATGACATCTTGGGATATATATATATATATCCTACCATTACTTCTATCAAGACACTTGTACCCTTTCTTCATGGAACTAAACCCAAGAAAAACACATAACTTCGATCGAAACTCAAGCTTGTGAGTATTGTATTTTCGAAGAGATGGCCAACAGGCACAACCAAAAGTATGCAAAAAAGAATAATCGGGATTAATGTTTAGTAGACATGTTATGGGTGTAGTATTATTTAAGAGACGACTAGGCATCCGGTTTATAAGATAAGAGACAATCAAGAAAGCCTCATCCTAAAAACGAAGAGGAAGAGATGAATGAGCTAAGAGAGCTAAACCAGTTTCAACAATATGACGGTGTTTACGCTCTGCTATGCCATTTTGCTCAGAAGTGTGAGGGCACGACACTCGGTGAGTGATTCCTGATTTTTGAATGTATTTATGAACTCTATGGTATTCACCTCCCCAAGCAGATTGAACAACACGAATTTTAGTATTTAACAATCACTCAACATGATTTTGAAAATTGTAAAAAATTTGCTCAACATCTGACTTATTCTTAATAAGGTAGATCCAAGTATAACGACTAAAATTATCTAAAAAACTAACATCATATTTAAAACCTCCAGTAGATGTTTGAGCAGGCCCCCAAACATCGGTATGAACAGGTTCAAGTGGAGAAGTGGTTACACGAAAAAAACGACTATAAGGGACTTTATGACTCTTAGCACACTGACAAGCATCACAAATAGTTGACTCATTATTATAGACACATTCTAATTTATTTGAATTCAGAATTGACTTGACAATTGTTGGAGCAGGATGAGTGAGACGCCGATGCCATTGAGATGGTGAGACTTTAACACTTGACGCAGACTTTGAAGAATTACTAGAAAAGAACGATTGACTAGTACTAGATAGAGACCACCTTTGCTTCTGCCGAGTAGAAACGTTTTCTTCGTGACCATGTCCTTAACAAAAAAAAAAACAATTAGGATAAAACTCAATGAAAACATTTTTATCAAAAGTGAGTTTATGAGCAGATAAAAGATGCTTGTTGATATTAGGGACATGTAAGATGTTTTTGATAGCAAGAAATCGACCTAAACCTGGAATTATAGAACGACTAATATGAGAAATTGACAAACATGCTCCATTTGCTAGTTGAACTTGGTCCTTCCCATGGTAGCGCTCTTGAATAGTCAGACGATCAAGATCACTTGTAAGGTGATTTGTTGCTCCCGTATCAGTGTACCAGTTTGATTCTAGGGTGTACCCTCCTACGGTCACACTATTTCCACTACGATACTCCTCAGCTTGATATGCATGATTCAACCTGTTACGACAATTCAATGCAGTATGACCTGGTATGCTACATACCAGACATCATAGGCCGCCATTATTTCTGCCACGTCCGCAGTCACTACCACCACAATAGTTATTTCGCTGATTGGAGTTATTATGCCCATTATTGTTGCTGCGACGAGGGGCATTGAGTTCATGCCTAGTGGCATTATTAGCTGATGAAGTACTCCACTGCAATGTTCATAGAAGCTGCTTGTACTTCATGTGCAATTAAATAAGAGTAGAACTCTGGAAGAGTTACATTCCGCTCATTGCTTAGAATAATAATAGCAATGAAAAGATCATTATGTCCATGCCTCAAGCCGGCTAGTATGTAACCAATCACTTCTTCATCACCCATAGGTTGACCAATGTTTTCCATGGTGTCGGAGAAACCTGTCATTTTCTGATAATATTCGGTTGCACTCATGCCTCCTTTCCTTGTTGTGGATAGTTGAGTACGAATCTGAATAAAGTTTCCTCGATGTTGTGCAAAAAACATGGTGTGGAGGGTTGTCCACAATTCCTTTCCAGTACTAGTGCAGCGGATGAGTTGAGGGAGAACCTCTTCTGTCATCGAGGAAAGCAGGCCTCCAACCACAGCCTGATCTTGAATAGCCCATGTATCATAGTCTGGGTTTGGCGATTCCTTGGTAGCATCACCAGTTCCTGTAGTTACCTTTTACGGAGGAGCTAGTATGGCTCCATCAAGATGTCCAAAGAGATGAACACCTCGTAAGATAGGAACAACTTGAGCTTTCCACAGTAAGAAATTGGTACGAGTTAACTTACATGAAACAGCAGTGGCAATGGTGGAAGATTTTACAGGAGCAGACATTGTAGAGATATCCTTTGGCGAGGAAGACGAAAGAACCGGAGATTGAAGGTAGGTTTTGTTTGGAGCGTGAGATCTTGGCTCTGATACCAAGTAAAACAGATAATTTGGCGTAACAGATCCCAGTGGGATTGATTGAATATATATATATATATATATATATATATATATATATATATATATATATATATATATATATATATATATATATATATATATATATATATATATATATATATATATAGGGTTAGGTTATTTTGTTTTTACTAACTGTTGTGTGCCAGAATGCACAAATCTAGACCAACGGATAGAATTCATCAATTGACATGATTTGAGAGTGGATGATATTACAATGGGGTAGCATGTACCATATAATCATACAAATTTTAGCAAACGGGTATTTTGGATAATTAACTACAATTATAAAAGGATATTTTTGGATATTTACGGATAATTAATTCTCCTTATTTTAAAAATATGAATTTTTTAATTAATTCAATTTTAATTCTAACATAATTTGTAAACATAACCGATTTTATTCTGCCAGAATATTTTTTTAGTTAAAATGATGCTCATTCAGAATTTTATTCTATTAGAATATTATTGAAGAATAACAAAGTTCTTGAATATGAGGTTGGAAAATAACAACATTCTAATATATTCTTATACATCTAAACTTAAATACAAATTCATACATATTCTTACAGACAAGCTAGTCTTATACATTTTAAGATAATTATACATATTCTAAAAGAATATTAACAAAAATGAATAAAATTCTTAAAAAATAACCACATTATTAAAATGTGAGTATGTTCAAACTTTATTCATTCTTCAAGTTATTAATATTAGGTCTTCAACACATTCTTCCAGCCATTCCTATCACAAATACAACAAAAACTAATAATGGTTAAAAACATGTTGCTTGCAATTAACTATCACTTTATATATTCTGGCAGAATACATAGAATATATTCTGGCAGAATACATAGAATATATTCTGGCAAAATACATAGATTTTATTCTGGTAGAATATATTCTGACAGAATACCTAGAATACATTCAAAAGTATCGTATTTACTGCTAATATAATTTTAGATTCCAAATACACAATAGCAAGTGAGAATAGAAATTGGAATTCAGAATCACAAAATGAACCAAAATAATACACAAAAAAATTACTTACCTTTTTAAACAATTTTCTAGAACAAGATGAGTAGCTTTCACCAATCTATATTGGCATATGATATTAAGCCTTTACTATGTTGGTATATGAAATCAAACAAAATTAATTCACTGTGTTGGCATATGAAATCAACCCCATCAGTATATACATAGCATATGGTAGACTACATAGTGTACATTCTGGCAGAATATTGCCCATACTTTCTTTGCTTGTGCTCCTTCAATGGTTTAACTATAAGTTACAAAATCAACAACATAATTACTTACTCAATTTTCATGAGATGAGATAACATAAATTAATTTCATGATCATTCTTTTAATTAGGCCTATTGAAATTATATATCCATATGATGCAAGAATTGAACCAAACAAGATTAGTGCACTTTACACAAACATAAATTGATAATTGAACCAAACATAACTGAAAGGTAAACAACTATTTGAAAAAGTAAAAACAAAACAATTACTCAAAATATAAGAACTATCTAAACTCAGTAACAATTCACTTAGGACCATAGAAAATAGTTTTTAATGGACAAGTGACAAATTACAAAGTAAATCTTCATTTAGGCATTTAGTCGAACACTTGGTGTTCAAAAAAAGGACTTGGATAACTAAAAACACTTCCTGAGAAACTTATATTATTATCAACAAATAAATGGTCTGACTGAAATCTATCAGAAGAGTTAAAATATATAATTTAAATTCAACAAAAAAAAATCGAGTAGAACCCAAAAATCGCAAAAACAGAGGCTTTAAACTGGAGAGATTGAAACTTTTTTGGGGTCGAGGTCGACTTCTGTGGGGATGGTAATGAAGGGACGATGGTTGTTGAAGAACAAACACCCACGATGAACAATTTTGTATCCTACAAAATCATATTCCAAATCAATTAGAAAGTATTACTTAAAAAAATCAATTTCAAATAATCAATGGATTTCACAGATGAGAAGAGAAGCAATAAAATTGATTTCAACAAATCAATTTTTGCGAAGAAAGAAATCGATTTCAACAATTGACAGAATCTAAAAAAATAAAATTTTGAGAAAAAAGAAAATCGATTTCATCGGTGTTGGTGAAGGAACTCACGACACTGATGGAGGCGGGAGGTGGAAGTATTGGTGGACAATGATCGGCTGGTTGTGACTTCACCAGTGAACGGTGGACGAATCCGATGCAGTGGATGAAGTCGGAGGCGGCTACAACTGTTGAGCAAGTCAGAGACGTGTTCTACCACACACGAGTAGGTCAAATATATTTACCTTATTTCCTTAATTGTAGGATTTCAAATAAATGATTTCCATAATTAAAAGTACAAAATGTCCAAAATACCTTTAAATTATTTATTTAATTATTTATTATTTATTGAATTCTCATTGGTGCATTTAGGCACATAATAGTTGCTAAAAACATTTGAACCTATATATATATATATATATATATATATATATATATATATATATATATATATATATATATATATATATATATATATATATATATATATATATATATAGGGAAAAGTTCAATAGAGAACCATTATTATTCAAGGGACCAATGAACCAATCCACAACATCGGAATTTAAACGATCAACGGCAAAAGGAAGGGTTGTAAATTTTTATAATGGACGCACATGTACCGGATTATAATAAAACCCACTTCCTTTTTTTCATTTAAAATTTTTTTAGGCCAAGTTTTTTATCGAAAAAAAAATCCGAAATTAACAAATTATGAATTAAAAGTAAAGTAGACTCCCTGAGGTGTATTAAATACATATAGCTACCTAGAGTCTGCGGTTAATTACCATCCAGTCGGCAGTAACACTGCTGGAATAATACATTATATTCCCATTTACTTTGTTTAAACGAAGTCCAAACTATATTTTTATAATAATTAAGAGTCTAATTGGGAAAACTTTTACATACTCAAATGATCAAACCTACAAGTAACCAAGTCTTGGCAGAAGACTACATTTGTTAGAAAATATAGGATTTTCTAGAGATTCACACTATTTTCAAACTTGATAACAACTTTCATGATTACACGATTTTAAACACTTTTATACAAGCAATGACACTAAATTCTTATCAACTCACCAGCTTTATGCTGATACTCGTTTTCAAAATAACTTGTATTCTCAGGTCAAAAATAGACAGGTACCGGTGCAGCTTTTGAGAAGATGGAGCACATACAAGACTCATCTTTATTTTTTATTATACTTTTTGGTGTCTACAAACTGTATAGAACATGCTTGTATTACAATTACTATATTAATGAAGTGGATGTTGTTGCTTGTTTTTACTATTATGCATTGTTATGATACTGTACATGACGTCCTCCACCCCAGAACGTATTCCACCGTTCTCGGTTTTGGGGTGTGGCAGATTGGTATCAGAGCATTGTTTATAGTGAATCAAATATATCAACCCATAGAAGATATACGAACTATAAACACTTCGGGACTAAAACACTCTGACCAAGAATATATACTTTTAAATACTAAAATATTTAACTAAGTATATATATATATATATATATATATATACACACACACACACACATCCATTAATACAAAGGATCAGTATCATACTAGAACATAACAAAAGTATTAAGATTGTTGGACAACACAATTAGGCTTAGAGACATTTAGTCACATTTGGGCGGATGTAGCCTGATCAACTACATTTTCATAGGAGTGACTAGCATGTACCTAAGAGTGATTGTGATGTTGCAACAAGTCTAAAAACTTACCCACACTACCACAAGAACGTTAGAACAAGAATACTATAGGAGTATTCTGCATTCTATTAACTGCATATGTGAGAACTAAAAGGGTCGTTACTAGTAGGGCAATAGTTGCTAAGTGGGTACACCACGATTACATGTGAGTAAGGCGCTATAGACTTAGAATATGTGATCTTTTCTCCATTTCCTGTTCTTGTTTGATTGTGGACTTAGAGTTAGGATCACTTATTCGAAGGTCTATCCTGCTACGGTTACATGTAATTGGTATGCACTATGCAAGTATTGGGTCGGCTAATAACGATCATCTTATAAGTAATCTAGATTAGTGCATCTATTAACCTTTCTTTCCCCATTCTTGCGTAGATAGCATGGCTGGCTTCCACCATCCCGACGATCCATACTATCCAAACCAAGGCATTAGAGGATGGCTCGAGGAAGAGTCAGAAGATGATCACCCGATCCCTTTGGATGATCACCGTGCAGAAGGATTTCCGGCTTTCCGGATAGCTCCGATCCCTATGGATGATCACCGTGATTGTGATGTTGCAACAAGTCTAAAAACTTACCCACACTACCACAAGAACGTTAGAACAAGAATACTATAGGAGTATTCTGCATTCTATTAACTGCATATGTGAGAACTAAAAGGGTCGTAACTAGTAGGGCAATAGTTGCTAAGTGGGTACACCACGATTACATGTGACTAAGGCGCTATAGACTTAGAATATGTGATCTTTTCTCCATTTCCTGTTCTTGTTTGATTGTGGACTTAGAGTTAGGATCACTTATTCGAAGGTCTATCCTGCTACGGTTACATGTAATTGGTATGCACTATGCAAGTATTGGGTCGGCTAATAACGATCATCTTATAAGTAATCTAGATTAGTGCATCTATTAACCTTTCTTTCCCCATTCTTGCGTAGATAGCATGGCTGGCTTCCACCATCCCGACGATCCGTACTATCCAAACCAAGGCATTAGAGGATGGCTCGAGGAAGAGTCAGAAGATGATCACCCGATCCCTTTGGATGATCACCGTGCAGAAGGATTTCCGGCTTTCCGGATAGCTCCGATCCCTATGGATGATCACCGTGATTGTGATGTTGCAACAAGTCTAAAAACTTACCCACACTACCACAAGAACGTTAGAACAAGAATACTATAGGAGTATTCTGCATTCTATTAACTGCATATGTGAGAACTAAAAGGGTCGTTACTAGTAGGGCAATAGTTGCTAAGTGGGTACACCACGATTACATGTGACTAAGGCGCTATAGACTTAGAATATGTGATCTTTTCTCCATTTCCTATTCTTGTTTGATTGTGGACTTAGAGTTAGGATCACTTATTCGAAGGTCTATCCTGCTACGGTTACATGTAATTGGTATGCACTATGTAAGTATTGGGTCGGCTAATAACGATCATCTTATAAGTAATCTAGATTAGTGCGTCTATTAACCTTTCTTTCCCCATTCTCACATAGATAGCATGGCTAGCTTCCACCATCCCGACGATCCGTACTATCAAAACCAAGGAATTAGAAGATGGCTCGAGGAAGAGTCAGAAGATGATCACCCGATCCCTTTGGATAATCACCGTGCAGAAGGCTTTCCGGATAGCTTCGACTCTGAACCAGAAGTCAGCAACCTGCTCCCAGTAGCTCTAAACCCTAACCCCCATCCAACATTTCAAGGTCCCACCCCCATGTAGTCAATAACCTTGAACCGATGGAGCGATGAACAGGGTCAACCTTTACCTTTCAACAGAGACTGAAGCTTCTACAACATAAGAGAAGGAGGTTCGGCGGACCAAGTCTTGCCCATCATGGTCCGAAGGATTGCCAGGAACGTCGAGCAAGGTCAAGAAGCCATTGGCAGAGTTGTGTAGGTTGATGCCAACTCTATCCTTAACACTGTCTGTATCCGCCAGTTGGAAGAAACTATGGATAGGACTAGGAGGATCAATAAGGCTCTACAGCAGCAGCTAGCTGCATCCCGAGCCGAAGTCAGGGAACTCCAGGCACGTCAGAGAGCACAGGAACGGCATCTTCAAGAAGTTGTGCGCCAACTGGCTGATCTGAGGGTTCGCCCCATGTATATCCGTCGCCAGTAAAAGATGTTCACTTATCTTCCCCTTTTGTTTAAGGGACAGTCTTTTCTTTTCTATGCTCGGTAGAGCACTTGTCTGTAAACATTTCTAACTCTGAAAGTACTTTACTTAGACTCCAAGGCTGCCAATATTTTGCCTTATGATTTGATGTAAGACCTACTGTTAGGTCACTTTTCCCGAACTCATATTACATCATTAACACCAGTAATATTGATAGTCACCTACTCTGTTACTATGACTCTATCTGATAGTTGGACTATGTCGATTTAGTCCATGAAATGCTCTCATCATATATGCAATTGATTCTTACTACTGTCATCATCTCTAAAAACTTTCAGTAAAAGATGCCTCCTCGCAAGCGCACGAATAGAGGCAGACATGCGACTCAAACTCCACCTCCACCACCTCATCCTTCGCAGTTCGATCCGGTGTTGTTTCAGATAGGTGTGACCGCAGCTGTGATAGCAGTTATGGCCCAAATGAATTCTGGCAATGCAAGTGGAGCCGGAATGGGCACCAAATCTAGACATGGTGAAATCCACGCACGTACGCAGGGGTGCACCTATAAGGATTTCATGAACTGCAAACCGGTATTCTTTAATGGAACGGAGGAATCCTTGCTTTGTCCCAATGGATCGAAAGAACTGAAGCAGTCTTTGAAATGTGCTCATGCCCCGAAGAAAGCAAAATAAAGTTCGTTGCTGCCGCTTTCACCGAAAGGGCCCTGACATGGTGGAATGGCCATGTCAATTCACTCTCTTTAGTAACAGCCAACACCATGGGCTGGGATACACTGAAGGACCTGCTGAGAAGGGAGTACTGCCCTAGAGGTGAGGTTCAGAAATTAGAAGAGGAACTATGGAACCTCAAGATGAAAGGGACAGACATAGTGCCTTATACGGCCAGGTTTTGCGACCTAGCAGCTATGTGCCCCAACATGATCCCTTCTGAAAGCAAGAAAATTGAACGATACATCTGGGGTTTAGTGCCCCCGTATCAAGGAAACGTTCTATCTTCGCATCCTACGACCTTTGACAGCGCCAAGGAATTGGCCCACAGGTTGATTGATCATGAAGTTCCTTCCACTCCATCAACAGCAACAACAACTGCCAATGTACCGACCAAGACATCCGACAACAAGAGGAAGCAGTGGGACAAAAAGAAGGACAAGAAAACTCAATCCTCTTCCAAAAACCAACAGATCGTGGCTGTCCATGCTGCCACTACTCCTGCTACCCCTGTACCAGCAAAATCTTATGCTGGAAACCTGCCCAAGTGGCCAAAGTGCCCCTTCTATCATAACGGGCCCTGCCATGAAATGCACTACACTAATTACGATCGGAAGGGCCATGCCGCCCGGTTTTGCAGATCTCCACCCAAACCCATTTCTCAGGTCTCCGGCTCAGGAGTAAGCCAGGCCTGTTATGGCTGTGGCGAAGTAGGGCATTTCAAGAAAAACTGCCCAAAAACTGGGTATGCAGGAGGAACAGGGAGACTACTTGCTATTGGCCACAATGAAGCGGTAGCAGACCCCATAGTAGTCACGGGTACGCTCCTTCTTGATAACTCTTATGCTTGTATCCTATTCGATAGTAGAGCGGAAAGAAGTTTCGTGAACCATAACTTTAGACAATTACTTAAGCAATCCCCACAACCACTAAAAGAAACATTCGTCATAGAAATGGCTAACGGAAAGACAGAGAGTTCTAATGAGATCTACATAGGTTGTACCCTCACGCTAGATAATCATTCGTTTCCAATCGAACTTATACTCGTATCGATCAATAGTTTCGATGTCATTGTGGGCATGGACTGGTTGAGTCTCCATCGTACTGATATCATGCGCTTCGACAAAGCCATTTTCCTAAACCTACCGAATAACAAAACTCTGTTAATCTACGGAGACAAACCCAGTGCGAGTCTTCGTATCATCTCGAGTATTCAAGCCCAGAAGTACTTACGTAAAGAATATCGTGCGTTCCTTGCACACGTTGTCGACACGAGCCAGAAAGCAAGAGAT
Organism: Lactuca sativa; assembly: GCF_002870075.4. Classification (NCBI taxonomy): domain Eukaryota; kingdom Viridiplantae; phylum Streptophyta; class Magnoliopsida; order Asterales; family Asteraceae; genus Lactuca; species Lactuca sativa. The sequence goes on along the minus strand of NC_056623.2, from coordinate 190,397,720 downwards.
CTAAAAGACTTCCCCATAGTATGCGACTTCCCCGACGTTTTTCCAGAAGAGTTACCAGGCTTACCTCTACAACGTCAGGTCGAGTTCAGGATCGACTTAATTCCAGGAGCTACCCCCGTAGCTAAATCGCCCTATCGTCTAGCGCCTGCTGAGATGCAAGAACTGTCCGGTCAACTTAACGAGCTACTCAATAAGGGTTTTATAAGACGAAGCTTCTCAACCTGGGGAGCGTCGGTCTTGTTCGTAAAGAAGAAAGACGGATCGTTCCGTATGTGCATCGATTATAGGGAGCTCAACAAACTCACGGTCAAAATCGCTACCCTCTTCCTCGCATAGACGACCTATTCGACCAACTGCAAGGGGCGAGTTACTTTTCCAAGATTGATCTAAGGTCCGGGTATCATCAATTATGAGTGCTCGAGGAGGATGTTCCGAAAACAACTTTCCGAACTCGTTACGGACACTACGAGTTCATAGTGATGCCCTTCGGACTGACCAATGCACCCGTAGTATTCATGGATTTCATGAATAGGGTGTGCCGTACTTACTTGGATCAGTTCGTCATCGTCTTCATTGATGATATACTTGTCTACTTTCAGAGTAAGGAGGAGCATAGCGATCATCTACGACGAGTTCTAGAAACCCTACGATCGGAGAAGTTATATGTGAAGTTCTCTAAGTGTGAATTTTGGATCCAAAGAGTTGAATTCTTAGGACACGTGGTTAGCGAGGAAGGAATCCATGTGGACCCATCCAAGATTAAAGCTATTGAGAATTGGTCAGCACCGAAGACGCTTACAGAAATTCGTCAATTTCTGGGCCTCGCTGGCTACTATCGCAAATTCATTCAGAACTTCTCTAGGATCGTGAAACCCCTTACCACATTGACCCAGAAAAGGCGTGACCTTTGACTGGGGGGAAACAGGAGAAGGAATTCCAAACCTTGAAACGAGCCTTATGCACCGCACCAATACTGTCCCTCCCCGAGGGGACAAAAGATTTTGTTGTATACTGCGATGTGTCCAATCAGGGGCTCGGTTGTATCCTGATGCAACGAGGCAAGGTCATCGCCTATGCCTCGAGACAGCTAAAGACACATGAAGTTAACTACACCACGCACGACCTCGAATTAGGAGCGGTTGTATTCGCTCTAAAGATCTGGAGACACTACCTGTATGGTACGAAGAGCACGATATACACTGGCCACAAAAGCCTCCAACACATACTGAACAAGAAGGAGCTCAATATGAGACAACGAGGGTGGGTCGAGCTACTCAATGATTATGTCACACCCCGAAAACCGAAGGCAGAAACATTTCCAGGGCAGACTCCACGTTGAGTATCAAATCCAATGCACATAGTAAGCAAAGTAAACAACCATTACATTACATATAAAAGTTTACATTTGTTCAAAAGTAAACTTATACAAGTGTGATACATAGTATATATGAACAAAAGTAAGATGTGTCTTCTACGCACTCCATCTTCACCAAAAGGAATCATCGGGTACCTGTCTAATGCGGACCTGAGAATAAAAGCGGTTTGAAAATCAACATAACACTGGTGAGTTCATAAGCGGTTTTGTTTTCTGAAAATGTACAAGTTCCTTTCTGTTTTCTGAAAAAGTTACACACCAAGAAAATCCTGTATTTTCTTAAAAGTTGGTTATCGAATCCAAAATGTAATGTAAAAGATGTACACTGAAAACATGTTTACCCTTGTGAACTGTAAAGTTTAGTTATCTGAATTGTTACACGATTCTGGTTATGTACAAATGTTACCCCAGGAAAATCCCATATTTTCCTGAATGTTGGTTACTAAATGTGAAAGATGTATACTGAAAACCTGGTCCTCCTTGTGAAATGTATTAGTTTTAACACGTATATAAAACTAACATGTACAAAGTAAACTAGTTATTAAATCCATTATTACCAACAAGTAAATCTCTATTATCCAAATTGCGAGTTCTATAACCATACGATAGACTAGATATGGCAATAAGTAGTCCACATCACCTTATGACTTTCGTCACCCTTGAAACTTTCGGTTCGGTTGTAGCTAGCAGCCAGGTGTGGGGTAGTCAGCCCCGTTTAGATCTATACACTCAAGTCACACTCCTTATCTAAGAGATTTTGGTTATGGGTGCGGTCCTCCACTCGCGTATCTTTGTGGAGTGTTCACCGAGGACGTGTCTCCAATTTATAGGAATAACAAATTTACTAGTAATAATACATAAAGATCGTGTTATGAACAATATTCCTCCACTCGCATATCTCTGTGGAGTGTTACCGAGGACAAAAACAGTGTACTAAGTTTCATGTTCAAGGTTCAAATGTCATGCTTTTAACTGATATAATGTGGAAAAAAACCATTTGTGAAAATATAAAATACAACATTTTATAATGAATTTCACAAATAATGTGTATAAATGTTCTGCAAGTTCAAACGGTTATCTGTTACGATTATCAGTGTTAAAAGCATATGTAATATGAAACACAACACATGTAAAACAAGTTTTGAGTAAAAGTATTTCGTTGTACTTTGCTTGTATTCCCCCTGAAAACAGTGAAAAACATTGAAAAGGGTAGGGGTATGAACTCACCAGACGAGAAAACGCGACGCTTTGAATGCTAAGTGTTGGTTCGGGGCTTGATAACGTGCGAGGTTCCTATGTAATATGAAATGATATCCAAATGTATCTAATTAGATTTTAAACCACTAATTAGATATGATAATACACTCCAATGAGCGAAAACACTTCAAATCAAGTGTTTGGAGTGACCCGGGTGGCATCTATGGACATGTATGATTTAGGAATGGAGTTTACTCTTCAAGAGTAAACTCTTAGAAGACTTTTTGGCCCTAAACACCTCATCCACATGAGTTCACGGCCGTGAACTCATGGATGGTGCTTTTGGGTGCTAAATGGCCTTGAAACACTTGGGGATTAAATCTAGGTTTGAGTTTAAAGCATGGGGAAATCATTTGAGGAATTTAAGGACCCTTTTGAGGAGTTTACGGCTGTAAACTCTCATGTACCAATTCATATTGTGTTTTGATGGTCCTAATTCAATCACATGTGATTCAAACAATTTTTACAAGCCTTAGAATGAATTTAGGGCACCATTTGACTTATGTTTATGAGTTTACGGCCCTGGAATCCATCCTTGGGGGGTTATGGCCGTGAACTCTCAAATGGATGGTTTTCATCATGTTTAAGGCCCCTAAGTCGATTGTGGTTGGTTCTATAATTTATTCCAAGGCTATTGGTGTGTTTAAGTGGCTTTTATACACTTGATTTTGAGTTTACTCCCCATGAAGATGAGTTTACGGCCCAAGCATGTTCTTGGGTAGTAAACTCATGTTTACTCCTCAAAATTGATGTGTAAGGTGTTCTAAGTCCGAATTGGTAAGCCATTAAGTCATATCTAAGTCCCAAAGTTGGTTTGGAGGGGTTTTAAGGCACAAAAACCCACTTTATATGTGTTTACGGCCCAAGCGTGCTCCAGGGCCGTAAACTCATGAATATGGTCCTTTTTCATAGATTAAACTCGGATTTGAAGGCTAATGATGCTATACTATGAGTTAGGATGATTACCTTGATGTTTTGGGACTTGAAATTGGATGATTTTGGACCTTCAGTTGGATTGAGGAGAGAGGTTAGAGAGAGAGAGAGAGTAGTGAGAGAGAGAAAAAGCTTCAAATGGAAGCTTAATCCTCTTTAAATAGGGTCTAAGATTTGGACACAGTGGAATTCTACCCGATACCGACGTTAAACGGGGCTTTTGGTCGCACCCGATTAAGTTGCCGTAACCCGATATGGTTGATTCTAAAAATCTTCCGATTACTAGAATGGGGTGTTATTATGAGTTCTAAACGTGTTTGAACACCCATTAAGTCATAATAGAAATCTCAGTTTTTAATGACTTAATTAAATGACGTAAACGGAAACGAAATTGGTAACGACGAATGGATTTACGAAAAGGATTACAAATAATGGTACGAACTTCGGGGTGTCACAGATTATGACTTTGAGATTCGTTATCACCCGGGAAAAGCCAATGTAGTAGCAGACGCCCTAAGTCGAAAGGAATATTCCGGTCGAAGAGTCAAGTCATTAACAATGACTATCCATTCGCATTTATCCGCGCAGATTAAGGACGCTCAGCTCGAAGCTTTGAAACTCGAGAATGTGGCGGGAGAATCCCTACGAGGAATGGATAAGAACTTGGAGGTCAAGGGTGACGGAGCCTTATATCTCATGGACCGAATCTGGACACCGCGACACGGTGGCTTCAGAGACTTGGTCATGAAGGAAGCACATAACACCCGATATTCCGTTCACCCAGGTTCAGATAAGATGTATTTGGACCTCAAGAAGCCATATTGGTGGCCTAACATGCAAGCAGAGATTGCTACCTTCGTGAGCAAATGCCTTACTTTCGCCAAGGTCAAGGTCGAATACCAGAAGCCATCAGGTCTACTCCAGCAACCGGAGATACCTGAATAGAAGTGGGAGCGGATCACTATGGATGTCATAACCAAACTACCCAAGACAACAGGTGGGCTTGATACCATATGGGTCATCGTTGACAGATTGACCAAGTCCGCGCACTTCCTACCCATCAAGGAAACTGATAAGATGGAGAAACTCGCAAGTACATACATTAAGGAAATTGTACAACTGCATGGTGTCCCCATATCTATTATCTCCGATAGAGATAGTAGGTTTACTTCAAGATTTTGGCAATCACTGCAAAACGCCCTAGGGACGAGGCTGGACATGAGTATAGCCTACCATCCACAGACCGATGGACAAAGTGAGAGGACTATCCAAACCCTGGAAGATATGCTGCAAGCCTGTGTGATCGACTTTGGTAAGGCATGGGATACCCACTTACCCCTATTCGAGTTTTCCTACAACAAAATCTATCACACGAGCATCAAGGCAGCTCCATTCGAAGCCCTCTACGGCCGAAAGTGCAGATCCCCTCTGTGCTGGGCCGAGGTGGGTGACACTCAGTTAACTAAAGGACAAGTTCCTGACAGCGCTCTCACTGGTCCGGAAATCATTCGAGAAACGACCGAGAAGATTGTACAGATTCGCAAACGATTAAAAGCCACTAGAGATCGAAAGAAAAGCTATGCAGACAAACGAAGAAAACCTTTGGAATTCCAGGTAGGAGACCAAGACCTTTTGAAATTCTCACCCCGGAAGGGCACGATACGCTTTGGAAAGCGTGGAAAACTAAATCCAAGGCACATAGGTCCTTTCGAGATTCTCACTAGAATCACCCCCGTAGCTTACAAACTTGACCTACCCCAGGAACTCAGTAACATACACCCTACATTCCACGTCTCGAACTTGAAGAAGTGCCCATCAGACGAGACTCTCGTAATTCCACTAGATGAGATCGAGATCAACGAGAGCCTCAACTTCGTGGAAGAACCTGTGGAGGTCATGGACCGAGAGGTCAAACGAACGAAACAAAGTCGCATCCCAATTGTGAAGGTTCGCTGGAACGCCAAGCGAGGACCGGAATTCACTTGGGAGCGCGAGGATCAAATGAAACTCAAGTATCCTCATCTCTTTGCTTACTTGTATTGTAATAACTTAGGTACTTGAATTCTAAATTTCGAGACGAAATTTCCTCTAACGGGGGGACGATGTGACAACCTGAAATTTATTCCATCACTATAACCCATTTCCGCTAATAAATTAATTTTTATTATTATTTTCGTTAACATTTGGGTTAGGCAAATCAATAAATGTTTTTATTTTATTTTTATAAGTGTCGAAATGAAATAAATAAAAACACGTGTAACACCCTCAAAGTTATTTGCGAAAAATTTTAGTTTACGACTAAGCCGAGTTACGACCATTTAATCGGGTAAAATTTTAAACTCCGTTTAACGTCGGTATGGGGTGGATCCCCACCTGGCCGCCAACTCAAGCCTTATATAAGGGTTGAGTGGCTTTGACTTGAACCTTTTCTCACTCCTAGAAGCTTTCTCTCTCTACTCTCTCTCTACAAGTAGGTTTTGGCCAAGAAACACTTCATTTAAGCTCCAAAACCGTAAGTAATCCTTCCTAGCTTGTTTTTTAGCTTTGTATCCATGCAAATTCGGGATTTAACCACCCAAATACCTTAAAAACTCGAGTTTATGGTCGGGGAACACCTCCCAAAACCGTGAACTCCCATAAGGGGGGTTTTGAAGCCCCAAAATCCCTCCACAACCTTTCTAATGCTTATCTATGACTTAGAAACTTGCATGCATGAAATTAGAAACCCAAAATCGTGCCTTTAGGGGAGTAAACATGAGTTTACGGTCCATGAACATTCTTTAAATCTTAAACACCAAAATCGTAAACACCATAAAGGGTGTTTTGGTGTCCCAAACTCCTTCCTTAGCATGTTTAATGAACTAGAAACTTGTATGAATGAGCCTAGGACCACAAAATACAAAGGAAATGTTTTGCCCAAGGGTTTACGGCTGTAAACCCTAGTTTTTATGACCGTAAACTCCCAAGGAGTGGTCCAAGGACCACAAACTCCAAGGGAGTACCCTTTTGAACCCTAATCCCTTCCCAAGACCTTTGTTTTGATCTTAAAGCCCTCCCTAGTGATGCAAGAGACCTTTAAACTCACAAACTCACTATCCCCATGAGTTTACGGCTGTAAACTCATGGGGGAGGTGGTCTCTTAACCGCAAACTCATGTTAGGATGGTCACCTGAAGTGTAAACTCCATAGTGAGGCCATACACTCTATGAAAGCAACCCCTAGCACGCCTTGCACTTGTAGCAAAGTGTTTCCATGCACTAAAGGGCCTTTACTTATTAAATTGGTGATTAAATGACTAATTAGACACCCTCATGTAGCACTATATGTTACATAGGATCTGTGGGCGTGTTGAAGTCCTCACTTGACACCTAGCATCCTACCCGACATTCCATCCACTCCACTTGCTGCAGGTGAGTTCATACCCCTTAATTAACCTTTCAAATGTTTTTAAATGCTTTTATAGGGGGGGGGGGGGGAATACAAGTTGAATCCAACAATTTATAGTATCAATCACATGTGATTTGTAACTTACAATCATAAAGGATTTCTATACTTTTAACCGTTTTTCCATCAAAACTGTTTTCAATGTTTATCAAACTCATTTTCATGTTAATTTGTTATAAAAACTATTTTCAAACTCTTTTAAACTTCTTATGTTTCTAAAATATATCCACACCAATATGTTTATATAAGTAAGACTTGAAGGACTTAGGACTGATAGCTCGCCTTATTTCCTGTTCTTGTTTGATTGGGGTCTTAGGGTATATTGTTATCTGTCCGACTGTCGTTGAATTCATAGTTATATATTGTATGTATTTGTGTTGGATATGAATGCCTTCACTCAGTTCAATACTTATGAGTATCCAAGAATGACTGCAACATACCAGTTAACTATAATAGGTATAGTTAAGGTTTACCACTCCTCACTACCATTACTATGATACTTATCACGGTTAGTACTATTATGAGTCTCTACATGTTAAGTACTACACAAGAAGAATACTATAGACTATACAAAAGAACACTAAATACATTGTACCGAGAAGCACACTATACACTAATACAAGAGAACATACTAAAACAAAATGTGATACACTATTTCTCCATACGACACTTTACTGCGCCTTCACTGTGTAACCTTAGTCTCCTGGAGGGAGAGCGGGCTCTACATGTATAGATCTATACAGGGCAGACACTCACACATCCCGACTGCTAGCTACAGTCCGAGCCGACTAGGCCCAGGGGTGATAACATGCTACCACACTATGTATGACCTGGAGGGTCATGATACATTCAATCGCCTATCCTCCTGTTTACATACAGATTCACATTCGGAACCCCAAATAACAAATTATGAATTAAAAGTAAAGTAGACTCCCCGAGGTGTATTAAATACATATAGCTACCTAGAGTCTGCGGCTAATTACCATCCAGTCAGTAGTAACACTGCTGGAATAATACATTATTTTCCCATTTACTTTGTTCAAACGAAGTCCAAACTATATTTTTATAATAATTAAGAGTCTAATTGGGAAAACTTTTACATACTCAAAGGATCAAACCTACAAGTAACCAAGTCTTGGCAGAAGACTACATTTGTTAGAAAATATAGGATTTTCTAGAGATTCACACTATTTTCAAACTTGATAACATCTTTCATGATTACACGATTTTAAACATTTTTATACAAGCAATGACACTAAATTCTTATGAACTCACCAGCTTTATGCTGATACTCGTTTTCAAAATAACTTGTATTCTCATGTCAAAAATAGACAGGTACTGGTGCAGCTTTTGAGAAGATGGAGCACATACAAGACTCCTCTTTATTTTTTATTATACTTTTTGGTGCTTACAAACTGTAGCGAACACGCTTGTATTACAATTACTATATTAATGAAGTAGATGTTGTTGCTTGTTTTTACTATTATGCATTGTTATGATACTGTATATAACGTCCTCCACCCCAGAACGTATTCCGCCGTTCTCGGTTTTGGGGTGTGACGGTTTTAAAAGGTTCAATGATATAAGAAGGAAAATTCCTACAAGATACAAACCAGTGATGATAGTTTCTTTTATTTATGACCTTTTAGAAGGAAAGCTTCTTAGTAAATTGGTGTGGAAGGAATTTATCACAGTTGAAGTGATGATCCAAAAAGTAAACCTTTTTCTTGAGACAAGAAGCCAAAATTTCTTATAAGATGCTAATCGAAGGAAAAATAGCAAGAATAACCAAAAAGAAATAAAGAGGAACAAGCGGCTAACGTTACTCCAACTATGGTAGATCCATTTGCTTCGGAAAGTTTCAAAAGTTCCTTGGAAGAGGAAGAGAGGAATATCTCTATTTTAGACCTTATATAAAAGAAACAATCATAGCCACCGGTCATACGAATTCACGTAAAGGATATTACGTAGAAAGAAGATGTTACCGTAGATATCCAAACCAATACTATGCTATTCATAAGAAAATAGTACATGCTACTAAATATTGTAAAATCTTTGGGAGAGAAAAGGATAAAGCTAAATTACTGGTAGAGAAAATAGCACATGTTCCTAAAAAAGGAGCATGTGGAATATAATGTAGAGATATTAATTGTTTGGGGAGCAACGGAAGACAAAATGTCATTTAGAAAACAGATGTTTGACCGATTAGAATTCGGGATGAGTACTTCAATCTTAGAAAATTATCGAGGAATAGAGTCTTTGATTATTAAAGGAGCAATCAGTAAAACATTAACACATTGGATGTATGTTGATACTAAGAGTTTGGTTAATATCTTATACTAATACTATTTCTCCAAGTTGGATTTTCCCGATATGTCAGAGAAAACGAAGGAACTCGATGAGCCGCATAGATGCATTCGACGAGTTAGATCAACATTAACTATTGAATCGAGTGTTGATTTCCGTTGACTTTTAGGGTTTGGTCAAGATATGGATCATGGAGACCATGGAGGGGTAAAATGGTCTTTCACCTTTTCCGAGAGTTAGAAAAGGGGGTTAGCTTAACATCTTTAGAGTTGTTATAAAGTGTTAATTAGAGATGATTATGTTATGTAGGCGGAGTCTAGACCGATCGGTGAGTACGAGACCTACTTGCTTACGTAAGAGGTGAGTCTTCTCACTATACTTACATGAGTGGTAATATTGTGTGACCGGAGGGTTTTATTTGAGTTATCGACCGGAGGGTCTTATGTGCTTATACTGAGTTATGTGATATTATGCATTTTGTATTTGTGATTTATGTTGTATATTATTTTGTGCCTTACTGAGTTAGGACCAGAGGGTCCAAATTGAGTTGTGAGACCGGAGGGTCTTCACTGAGATATAGGACTGGAGGGTCCAACCCAAGTTGTGAGATCGGAAGGTCTTCACTGAGACACATGATCAGAGGGTCCATACCGAGCTGTAAGACCGGAGGGTCCTCACTGAGATGCATGATCGGAGGGTCTATGCCGAGCTATAGCCATGAGAGGCTTATTATTTGTGCATGTGGTATTTGAGGGAACTCACTAAGCTTTGTGCTTACAATGTTGTGTGAAATGTGTTTCAGGTACCTCTCAGGATCGCAAGAAGGCGTCGGCTTGATTGTACACACCAGCAAGAGATTATGTTTTCGAGGATTCTAAGATATTATCAAACATTTTGTTGTCTTGTGTTTTGAACAACTTATACATTTTGTGTTTTGAGAAATGTGAGATTGTGTTTTATATGGTTTTAAAAATGAAAATTTTATTTGGAAATTTAGAGTGTTACAAGTTTGGTGTGATCATTCATTGTTTAACCCATGAACAATCTACGACATACTTCCCTCTTTGGAGAGATCTTGAAGAGTTTCAACCTCACCGAGTCATTACATTGGCATATGTGAATGGCAACCATTATATGTCGGTGTTTTTGAAATGAAATTACCCAATGACTCCCTACCATAGTGTATTGGAATGCCCATAGAATCCTGTCAGCATCTACATGAGAAACTATGTATTGTTCTCGTTTTTAATTATACAATCAGCTATACAATCAACTTAGGTCTCATAGTTCTGTAGCACCTTGGATACATATCGATTAAGTGCGAATGTATTTGAACTTTTTTATTATCCGTTGCGTTGAAATATTATTTTATTATTGCCGTGTATTAAATATAATTCTTTTATATAAAATAATTTTATTAGATGCATATAAATAATATATAACGAACGTTTTTTGTTTTATAAATTTAAAATATAAAAATGTTTTATTAAATAGATTAAATAGTTTGCATAAAAAATAATATATATACATTTTAGAAATTCAAAATATAAAAAATATTTTTATGAAATAGATTAAATAGATAATCAATTATTTCCATATCAAATAATTATTTAATCATTATAGTAAAAAAAATTAAATTATTACTTAAACATTTTAATCATTTAAAAAAAGGTTAATATAATGATTGGGGATATTAATAGAAGATAAAGAGATATGGATAGCCTATGAATATAATTTTATATACTTTTAAATAAAGTAAGAAAAACTTATTATTTCACAACTTAGATGACAAACTTTTTTAGAATGGTGGCTTAGACGTATTTTAAATTGTTCTTATTTTATATATTTTGTCAATGACAAAATTTGGACTTTAATAAATGATTATGTCATTAGTGATTTTTATATTAATTAAAAATAACAATTGTCGTCATCTTTAACTTGTGTCATATGTAAAATATCTTAAATTACAAAATGTAAATTTGATATATATATATATATATATATATATAAAAGTTCAATTGAGAAATTAAAAAATGTTTCGTTCTCAGCTAATCAATTATTTTTATCGGAAAAACCTCTAACCTACCGGCGTAAATGGGAAAATAATATACATGTGTTTTCCAACAAATAATATTTCCTTAAACTATGTTAATGATTACTTAAATATAAAAAAACATAGTTTTTTTATTTTTATTTTTTATTTTTAAGGAGCTATTTTTATCGAAAAATGATTTTAAATATATCAAAATTCATTACTTTTTATTCTCTATAAGTAGACATACATATTGATATAGTTTTAAGATAAAATAAAATTTTTATTTTTTTTATAGTTTTAGCTCTTGTTATTAATAAGTGAATAAAAATATATCAGATTTTTACTACGCCTGCATTCGTTATTCACTTATGAATAAAAAATATAATTAATTTTTTTTTACAGTTTAAAATATCATTTATATATAAATATAACATATATAAACTCTTTACAGTTTACATCAGCTCTCGTCATATGTTATATATTTACATATGATAAAAACGTGTATTAGTCTTCTCACAAGTTATATTTATATATGAAAAACACATTTATCATAATTTTATGACAGTTCATTTGTTATTCATATATTAATAAGTAGTTCAATTTTTTATAACACGTCGTCTTTTATTAACATACTATTTATGTATATTCGAACAACAAATAAACTATAACAAAAATCTGATAAATTATTTATTTATATATGAATATAACATATGACGACCACCAATATACATTTTATTCATATATAAATATAACATGTGACGAATAATGATGTAAAAAATATTTGTTTGACAAGAAAGTATTATTACGTGTTATATTTATATATAAATGATAATTAAATTATAAAAAAGATAAACATACATTTTATTCATAAATGGATAACAAATATACTGTAATAAAAATCTGATCGATTTTTATTCACTTATAAATAACGAAAGCTGAAACTCTAAAAAAAATAAATTTTTTTTATTTTATTTTAAAACTATATCAATATGGATGTCTATTTATAGAGAATAAAAAATAATGAATTTTCATATATTTAAAAAATCATTTTTCGATAAAAATAGCTTTCTAAAAATTAAAAAAACGAAAAAAATATTTTTGTGTATATTAAGGTAATAATTAACATAGTTTAAGGAAATATGTTTGGCTGTAAATATGTGTATCCGGTATCCATTTTCTCTGGTACGTCAAAGTGTTTTGTGACAAAACAAATGTATGACTGAGAATAATTCTCTCATTCTCAACATTTTTTTCTCAATTGAATCATTCTCTCTTTCTCTCTCTCTCTCTCTCTCTCTCTCTATATATATATATATATATATATATATATATATATATATATATATATATATATATATATATATATTTGATATTCATAATTGTTTATATATATTTTTTTAAAGCAAAATAATAAACTTATTCTCAAAATTTATATCTTATAAAATAATAAAAAAATTCAAATTTTTGATTAATTATTCCGATCTCAAATTATAAATATTCTTTTTTTTTTCAACAGTGATCTCTAGAGGTTTAAACCTACATCATTAATTCATACTTTATTCCACAAGAAAGCATAAGCTATTAGATAAATTGTATGTATCTCACATTACAAACAAAAGTCGTTAAAGTAAACACAAAAAATAATAACATGATCATGAAAAGAAAAATCCTAGAAAAGTAACATACACAGTATTAAAAAATTAAAATAAAAGAAAAAACTCAAGAAAATATTATAACTATTAATTGAGAAACAATCCGCAAGATATGGATTGAATTCTTCAACGTAATTAACTTATTGATGTGAAAAGCTACTTACGGATTTATTTCCTAATAACATAAAACAAGCACCACGATTTGATACGAACTAGTCTTGTACGCCAATGCTCTTTCGGTATACGATTGTATGATCATAAATCTTGTGTGGATCCGGAAGACTCTTGGAAACACTCTCCCTTTTCATGCATCTTGTGGCCCAAGCAAATAACTTTGGACTTTCTATCTTAAGACTGAAGTCTCCAAGAGTCTCATATGTATAAAAATGGTTGTAGTAAGACATCAATGCAATATCAACATAACCAAAAGTATCACCCATAAAATATGGTTTCTCCCCAAGCTCCCCTTCCAACACTTTGAGGTACCCAAACCATTCATGCCTTGCTTTTTCCATTTCTTGACCTTTCGGACCCGCCATGAATTTCATCCCAACGTCATATATAACCTATCAATGTTAACAAACTATGTGTAAGCTTTATGCTTTAGACAATACCTTGTTACCAAATAATCTTATCATTCAAGGGAGTAAAATTTTAAATATCTAAATAAGATTGTGTACAAATAAAAAAGTTCTACGTAACTTAATTTGTAGTCTATTTATCTGTAAAGCAATATCTTTTAATCAGTTAAATTCGACATTAAACTTTTAAGAGAAATTGTTACGGTTTTAAAGAATATATTCAAAAGTTATACTTGTCCTCAATAATTTCTAAACAATGATGATGTTTTATTAGAACATCTCCAATGAGAGCTTTTTCTAAAGTTTTTTATTATTTGGATAAGTTGTAAGATCATTAATTACCATCGGAGAACATCACTTTTTTGTTTATTTTTATTGACGGATCATTATATATTGAGTGGTCAATATAGTTTGATAGGATGGTCATTTAACCCCTTTATTTTTAATAATGTTTCATTTTCTCTCCCTCATTTAATGTTAATGTTTATTAAAGCAATTTATTGTATTATAATCAGTTATTTAAATATAAATGTTAAAAGATAGTATTTATTAAAATATTAAACGGCTAGCAATAATATTTATTAAAATTTTTTAAATTAAAATTTGACGTTTTAACAAACGATTAGTTAAATGAGAGAGTTTTATGGAACATTTAAATAGAAGTGGATAAATTAGCTAAATTAATTAAAAAAAAAAAAGTCATAAAAGAGATTAACTATTAGAGAATTTATTTAATTAGAGGTCGATATTAATGGATTGAAAATGTGACAATGTTTTTAACCTATAACCGAGATTTACCATAGGGGATGCTCCTAGTATTTTGCAATTACTTCATATACTTCAGAATAAAAATTGCCGCAACTTTAATGAGAGATTAAGGTTACATTTTAGTTTAGAGTAAATTACACGAATGATTCTTATGGTTTAGGATAATTTGCGTGTTTAGTTCTAAACTTATTTTTTTAACTCGGAAGGTCTTTATTATTTGTTTTTGTTACCCGCTCGGTTCATGTCTTACCTTAAAAAATTATTTTGCCCTCGACTTTTTTAATTTATTTAAATAAACACACCTCTAACCCCACACCTTCACCTTACCTTACCTATCAAACAATTTTTTTCTATTTAAATAATAGTTTTTTTAGATACGACAGGGACCAAGGGTGTAACAAAAATAAATAGTAAGGACCAAACACGTAACAAAAAAAAACAATAGGAACCTTCCGAGTTAAAAAAATTAGTTAGGGACAAGCGCATAAATTATCCTAATAAGGACCATTTGTATGATTTACTCTTTAGTTTATGAGAGATTAAGGTTAATGGAATGATTTTGTTTTATTGGAGTAAATTAAACGTATGATCCCTATGCTTTAGGGTAATTTGTGTTTTTGGTTCTAACTTATTTTTTTAATTTGGAAGGTCTTTATTATTTGTTTTTGTTACGTGATTAGACCATGTTTTACTTGAAAAAACTATTTTGCCTTTTATTTATTTATTTATTTAAATAAACACACCCCAATCTCATCGTCTTCATCCTATCTTACCTATCTCATAATTTTTTTTCTATTTAAATAAAAGTTATTTTAAGTAAGACAGGGACCAAACGCGTAACAAAAACAAATATTAGGGACCAAACACGTAACATAAACAAACAGTAAGGACTTTCCGAGTTAAAAAAATAAATTAGAAACCAAACACATAAATTACCTCAAACCATAGGGACCATTCGTGTAATTTACTAGTTTTATTGTAGGGCAAAATTGGAAGAATTTATTAATTTAAATCTCTCAAAGCTACTGATAGTCCGAGTAAAAAACCATAGCCTTAAAGTTAGCTAAATTATAGGTTACTTTTTAGTTTATTAAACATAGCCATAAGTCCATAATAAGTTGGAGATAACATGTTGATGCAGAAAAGGGTGTTATGATCAGAGATGATTTTAGTAAGATTTTCTACAGAGAATAACAAATAACGGTGTGGAATACGAATTTACCAATGTTTTAAAAGAGTTAACGAGCATAAATATGTATTTCCTTTCTTTGTTTGTGGAGAGAAATTAAAGAAGACAAAAATACATACATACCTTATCAATATAGTCAGCCCAAAACTTGGCTTGAGATCTAAGATAAGGATCTGAAGGCAACAATGGTGATTTACTCTTCCACAACTCATCAATGTACTCGACTATGATTTTGGATTCACATAGAGATCTTCCCTTGTGAATCAAAACTGGGATTTTTTTATGAGCCGGGTTGAGCTCGAGAAGAAGAGGGCTTTTGTGTGGCAAGTCTTCTTCTTTGTACTCATACTTGACGCCCTTTTCAGCCAAAGCAATTTTAACCCTTGCACCAAACATGCTTAGTCGCCACCCCAACAACACTACCTCGGATTCTCCCATTGACCCCATTGACTTCTTCACATTCAAATTAGAAAAGAGAACCACTGTATAACAAAAATAAAGAAATGGAAAAAGGATATATAGGAAATTATTGAAGTGTGATTGCACAAAGGCCAAAGCACAGTTTGTAGCCCCCTCTAATTGACGGTCTTCCTTCCCCCCTATTATTTTATTGTCATATAAAGTTTTATGTTGTATTAAAAAAACTAGATTTTGTCCCCTTTAATCCTTTATAAGGTTTTATGTTTAATAAAGGGTGCTCGTATTTGCAGAAAAATTCATGTATAAACAATTATTTAGAAAATTGATTTGTTTACCTTTCAATCAATCCCCATCATGTCATTACAAATATTTAATTGTGACCCTCCATTAAGAATTTCAAAAGAGTTTGATTTATTTAAAATATTTAAGTTTGGAGATACAAAATCCTAACTTACTTAATAGTTTTTTTGTAAAAAATTAACATTTATCTCGACTAGACTTTAAAACCGCAAATAATTAAGTGGTCTACGGTCAACGTCACATACATTACGGTTAACGGTTAATTGACTACTCTTTAGGGGCATTGAGCTACTGTTTGGTGGGTCGTCTACATTTTCAGGGTCCGTCAGTCCGGAATATTAGCTGATTTTGTGTGTGTTTAAAGTTTAAATTCTCTCTCAATTACGCCTTCAAAAAATAATCAAATGTGTCTCCAAATCTTGATTTTTTTTTGTTTTTCTTGTTTTTTTTGGAAAGAAGATTCCTCTTCGACTTGTTTTTCTTGTTTAGTATGAGAATTAGTAGATATGTTTTTTTCTTTAGAAAAAAACAAAAAAATTAAAAACTAAAACCATAGATTCCTAATAAACCTAAGGTATACAAACGTTTAATGCACAAAACGAGCATTAAATACTTGTACACCAAAATGTTTTGGCCGAAATAGTGGATCATTTATGGTCTATAGTTTCAGAAACAATAAACCACTCAGAGGATACCATAGACCATTTTTGGCCTAATGTTTTGTTTTGTAAAGATGAAAGAAATATTACTTAAATATATAACCCGCAATCGTTGACCGTTTAGTGAAAAGAGAAGATGATTTTATTGGCATACGGTTTTGATTGCTATTTTTGGTCAAGTCTTAAATTTGATTAAAAATAGAAAATTCAATAAAGAATTTGGCTAGATTAGTAATTGGGTTTTAAGTTTGACCCTCGTTTTAATTAAAAGTTTAAATTTATATTTTAGATGTTTATTTCTTTATTGTTTTGAAAAAATTAACTAATATATATATATATATATATATATATATATATATATATATATATATATATATATATATATATATATATATATATATATATATATATATATATATAGAATGGAGATCAAATAAGAAGGAAAATTTTGGTAGGAAGGTAAGAAATTTTTTATATGCATATTTTCTTAGCAAAAAAATAAAATGAATCATTAGATGATTCAAAAATAAGATAATTCACAAGAAAAAATTCCGAAAAAAACACCTTTATGATTCATTTTTAGGTAAATCAAGAAAAAAAATTCACTTTTATGACAATTTTAATGAATATTAACAAAATCATTATAAAAATGAATCATCGAAATGTTTTTTCAGAAATTTTTTTGGTGAATCATGTTATTATTGATTCATTTGGTGATTCATTTGTTTTGTTCATCAAAAAAATAAGTCGAAAAAAAAATTTCTTACCTTCCTACCAAAAAAAATTTCTTACCGGATCTATATCCTATATATATATATATATATATATATATATATATATATATATATATATATATATATATATATATACATACACACACAGACACACACATTGTTCTATATATATATATATATATATATATACATACACACACAGACACACACACACACAAACACACACACTAGCTGTTTACCCGCGCCAAGCGACGGGTGCAAATAATTTGTTTCGATAATTAATTTCTTTTGTGTGAGCAATGATTAGTTTCAACTCAGAGATTAGTTTGTTTTAGAACATATGTCATTAAAAATAAGATACAATGTATCGGAAATTATCACTAAACATTGGTTTCAATTTAGTGATTTATGTTTCTTTTCAACGAACAATGTATTGATTAATAATATCTTTTAAAAATGTATTTATTTCGAAAATATGACTCAGTGTACTATTGAAACAACACCAGATGGTTCATAAAATCTTTCAAAGTACAATGTCGTTGTTTGTAGTGAACCATACTTTAACAGTACAATGTTATAACGTTTTTCCATTTATATTTCTATTTTTCCTTACTAAACCATTGTACTTCAAAGGTACAATGCTATAACGTTTTTTTGTACACACCATTAAAGCATTTTACATTGGAAGTACAACTAATAAGTGTGAAAAAAAATTCATATTCTTGTTTAGCAAAACATCATTTTCCAAAAAATACCTAGTTGGTTACTTTTTGTTAAAATGAGTATTTCATTAGCATAAAAACCATTCAAAAAAAAATCATGGTTTCTTATAGACCTTAAGAACAATCAGAATGTCGTTTATAAAAACTCATAGAATGAGTAGCATGTGAATTAAATATTGTAATATAATTAATGTTGTTTTTTGAGAAATACAATAGGATGATACATAAACTACTAGCATCTGATCGTAAAAAGAATATTATTTTCGAATATTGAAGAGATTTAAAATAAAAATGAAAAAATAAATACAACTTTCTTTTATATTGTTAATTTTTTTTTATTTAACTTGATTATGCATCATTATGTTGTTAACTACGTGATGCAATTCATATTAATATTTATCATATTTTTTAATGGGAAAATGGAATATACATTACAGCCCCACCTAAGCTTAGGTACTAAACCTCTTGAAAATACAATGTTTATTATATAAAGATTACGGTTAATGGATTCACGATTAATACTTCAAGATGTAAATTCAAGATCGACACAATAGGGTTTAGGGTTTAGGGTTTAGGTTTATGTTTAGGGTTTAGGGTTAGGGTTTAGGGTTTAGGGTTTAGTGTTTAGTGTTTAGATTTAAGGTTTAGGGTTTAGCTTTAGTGTTTAGGGTTTAGGTTTAGGTTTAGGGTTTAGTAATGTTCACTTGGATGAAGTAATAAACGATAATTGAGGAACGAAAACGGAGATGATAAAATGATAATGAAAGAAAGAAATGTTATGGAGAATGATATATTTACCAAGTGAAACCAAACCGGGTATATTTAGGATGTTAAAACGACATATTTTAGAGGTTTAGTACCTAAGCTTAGGTGGGGTGTAATGTATATTCCCTATCCCCTTTTTTAATATACATTTCAAAAGACCCTACAACTCTTTTACATTTCAATTGAAAAAGCATTAATCCATTTTCAATCAAACTTCTACAAATGTAAGAGATAAAAGTGCTTATTAATTTATTTGCAATATAATGTAATTATGCATACCAAGTCCTCTTCCAAAAAAACAAAGTAAAACATCACAAATTAAAGTAAAGCTACATTAGAGTTGCTCAATGACACCAATAGTCACCAACTCCATTTTTTTGGCCAAAAAAAGAAATAACAATATGAACTTTTTGAAACTACCGTTTTACACATACCCAAACAATGTGGAATAAAGTTGAAAGGGAAGTAAGATAGATTGCCACTCTTGATTACACTTCCTCTTATTGACCAAGATACGATCTTATACACTAGACATATTATTAAATAAAATAAAACTTAGAATATGCTTAAATTATGTTGGGAAAACATAAAACCGAGGAATAATGGTTAGACTTACCGAATCACAAGTAATGCTTAGGATTTTTGGGATCTCTAATTGTCTCCTCTACTATAGGGGATGTTTATTCTTCCTTCAACTCTATCTAATCCTCACCACCATTAAAACGGATACTTTACTTACAAAACATACGAAAGTTATTATGTGGATATTGGAATAAGGTGGGGATTGCTCGTTCATATGTATTACCACCTGAATCAACATATTGCCCATCCTATAAAACAGAAACACAAAATCATATAGATTTTTGTCCAACAACCTTTTTCTTCATTATCACTCCAAAAACTTTAATGATGTTTATTATCTTACTGATTCATGTAGATGGTTCCTTTGTGGATGGAAATCTCATTTGTATGACTCAATGTGAAGCTCTTCTCAATAAAAGCTTTACAAGTTCTTCCTCTTGACATAGCTAATTGTCTTCTGTCCAATGTATATTTCCTTTCCTAATAATCAAATATACTAACAAATAGCCATATCAAATTCTGCAAGTTACAATGAAAAAGGCTCCAAATCGAGTACCACACTTGAAAATAAATGGAAAAATGAACACAATTTGCTAATATCCTTACAATAACCAAACTTATAGAATCAATACTTAAAATTTGCTACCCATCCATTTAGCTTACTTCAGTCTTGTGAATAACTAAACCTGCGATTTTGTAGTATAAGACTTGAAAGTAAAGGCTAATTAATCATATAAAGATACATAGCGCCTTAGTTTTCATTCTTGTTATATACCTTTATATCACTATATTCCATTCAAATTCCTGCTTTTTTTAAGAACCAATCATTCATACACTCCAAAATATAAAATAAAAACTTTACTTACAATCGTATTTCTTGAGGGCCATCTTCCTTCTTTTTTTCTTACATCTGACACCATCTAAAACCAAAAAAAAAAAAACAAAAGTTAGAACCCATCAAGTTTAATCTTGAACTATTTCTCTTAAACATTTTACAAAGCACATGGTAGGCCAAAATCTATGAATATATGATCAACATCAAAGGTAGGCTTTAAATCCTAATTTAAAAAATACCAAATATCATGATTCAACTTATTTGACCTAAAAGTGGGACTCATGATATCGGAAACTAAAGAAGGTGTAAAAAATAGTGAACATTTGTCTCCTATACACGTAATGAAAGGCTCAATCAATAAGGGTGAAGTTCAAGAAACCGATAAGAAAAGCAAGGGTAAGTCGTGAGGAGGGTGTTGTTGAATATAAAAATGATATTATTTTGCTTGTACCTTAGAAATAGATATAGATTCAGGAGAAAATGTTTCTAGTGGCGAAGAGAAGACATCATCTTGAACCTGCAGTAAACCATAAACCTTCTATCAATATGAACCAGCAAACCAACATGGAATCAAAGAGGCACACATCAAGCAGAGAGAGAGAGAGAGAAAGAGAGAGAGAGAGAGAGAGAGAGAGAGAGAAAGAAAGAAAGAAAGAAAGAGAGAGAGAGAGAGAAAGAGAGAGAGAGAGGTATAGAGGAGAGAAAGACAAATATGGTGGTGGTGGTGGTGAGTTGTGATGGAAAAGCTTCATCAAATCGTAGCTGTAACTGGAAGCAACAAATTGTTTGACAAATTGAAGCAACGTAAAACCATTGAAAAAATAATTATAAGAAGAATTGGTGAGTAAATACATGCCAATAGCAGCAAGGGCCATCCATTTTCCAATAAATCTTGCAACAAATAAGAAGTCTTCGATAGTTTGCTTGTGAAAAACACACATTCAGAAAAGGTGAATAGAGAGAAAGAGAAAGCAGTGACACTTAACAATGGAAATCAAATAATTAGAAAATGGGTGATAAAAGTTTATTGGAAAGAACAATGTGAATCTCGAGCAGCTGGGCTAGAAATCAATTAGGCTTTTTGTGTAGATTTCAAATTATGAAATTGAGAAAGGAACCTCTTCAATTCAATTTATGGCGTTGAAGTCTTTGATAACATATAAATGTGGGAAGATAACGAACTTCCAGGTCAATACAAGAAAAATGCTACATAGTAGGGAAGGTTGTTGTACATGATATAGAATAAGGACCTGGTCAAGATCCATCCTTGAGATTTAAAAGTAAGTTGACTGGATAAGCTTCATGATTTCGGGAATGCATAAAGTTGTTGCAAGTGTTGCTTTAAGATGTGTACCTCTTAAAATTCAGCAAAACATGCTAAATGCTTTTAAAGGTATAAAGATATATATATATATATATATATATATATATATATATATATATATATATATATATATATATATATATATATATATATATCCTAGAACGGGTTAGAAGTCGCGTTCAGGACGCGCTAAAGATGCCTTAAGGCAGGCCGTCAGACTAGGCTATTCCCAGCATAGCCGTCCCAACGAAGTCTTGCGTCCGCGGCATCCTTTTTGAGCTAGACAACCGCGTGGAAGGCTCAACCTTCAGCAGGTGCCTTCCACTCCGCGAGAAACCCAAGGCTCCAAGGGACAAGGAGTATGCTCAAAGCATTACTACCTGAACCAATCGCTACCTCTGGCACTACGAAGAGCACGATTAACCAAACAAGACGTCAGATCATGTGGGACCTGACGACTTTGTCCTCGTACGAACTTGCATGAGGTCTCAGTATAAAAGGCCTCTTTCGCCACCTCAAACGGTAAGCCGTTCTTCCCTAGCTCTCACCATACACTCTCAGTTCAACCACTAACTTGAACATCAGAGCATTTTCCTGGGAGCCCCTACCAAAGAACAGCTGACGGCTTCACTCTGTTGTAACCTTGCAGGTCTACCCGAAGCACCCAATACCCTTTCACTGTGATCAGAACCATCATTCGAGATAACCAGAGGACCAGGTCGCATCATTTGGCGACATCCGGTGTGTGACCACAAACAACCAACAACTGCACATCATCAACCTTGAAGATGACAACAGAAGACACCAGTGAATCCAACAAAACATAGGGAAACCCGATCAGATCTATGATGTCGTTAGAATCGAACATCACTACCACTACTTCATCACACCCATCGGAAACCCTTGTAACCAATGTACCACAGTCTGGTGGTCCAAAGACGGTTAACACTCCGATAAGAAGACTTTGGAGGCCAACAATAGAGGGATCAATGCCTTTTCTCACCATACCACCGCAAGATTTTCCATTTAACAACAATCAAGCGGCATCAATTTTTAATAGCATGATGCTACCGGTAGTGCAAACCACCGGTGAGCCTTTCGCTTTCGCACAAACGCCACCCCTATTAGTAAACCAAACCGCGGGTGAACAGGCCGCCACCCTCCATGAAACTCCATCCACAACAACCACACCGTTATCTATGTCGTTACAACAACCTCCACTGTTAACAACAAATCAACCGCATTCAACAACCTAGTTGCTGCCAATAAGCCTGCCATTCACGACAAATTCACCGCTCACCTTCCCGTTTCAATCCCAAAGCTTTTATGGGCCAACTCCGACGCCTTTTTTAGCATACAATAACATGTTGGTATAACCATACCTTGCTACCTAACAGTTCCACCCCAATCACATCCTTTAGATCCCAAACCAAGATTGCTTGTCCAGAAGCATGACATCACCTTTCGCAAAAGAACTTTTAGACCATGAAATACCAAATGTTGAAAAACTACCACACCTCAAAACTTACAATGGAACTACATACACAGATAGCCATATTGACACGTACGAGTGGATGATGACCTCCATAAAGCTAGACAGATGGTTTTGGTGCACATACTTCCCAACAACATTAAACGGCAGCGCAGGACCATGGTTGAAGACTCTTCGTCGAGGAAGCATCTACTACTTTGGTCAGATGAAGTATCTCTTCTTGAGGAAATTCATGCAACTGCAAAGGTACAAGGGGGATTCCCAATCCATCGTTGGCTGTAAGTAGAAGGAGGGCATGACGGTGAGAGAATATTTTGCAAGATTCACTAACACTACCTTAGATGTCCCAGGAAACGACGAAGGGTTAATAACGGGGGCTTTTACGTGGGGCCCCTTTCTAGAACCATTATCCTAGAAGCTCATGGGGAAGATACCCTAGACGTGAGCCGAGTTGAAAGAGAATGTAGAACGTTACCTAAGACAAGAAAAGGAGAGGCAAAAAAACAAGCATACCTCAACGTCATGACTGCCTCGGTCACAAAACACTACCACCAATCTACCCACCACCAAGAGAGCCAGGGTGGAAGCAGAAACTTCGAGCACTTGAGACGACCTCAAGGACGCTTCATACCATTCACATAGGACGTAAGTAGAGGGTGATGACCTGACGTCTACGTTGTCACTGATTGACAAACGTGAAAGGTGGTAAAGGGACGCTATTGCAAATACCATAAAAGAAAAACTCATGATACCATTAATTGCTCAGTGCTAAAGTGAGAAATAGAAGAGAAATAGCTAAAAGGGAATCTGATAGAGATAGTGAGAGGCCTCCATGCCAAATTTGACACGGAGAATGGAAAGGATGGTACGAAAGCGAACGACCGACCCTAGGAAATATTGACCATACGAGCAAAGAGAGAAAGTTTAGGGAGCAGCAACGGAGTAGATCACATCACACAATCCATGTAAGGCTTAACTTTCTCATCGACAGATCCATGACCCACAGGATGGCGAGGAGATAACCCACTGATCATTCAAGGATCCATAAGGAATACCATCATCCATCGTGTATACGTGGACACTGGCAGCTCAATGGACATCATCTACGAGCATTACTTCCGCCATCTCCCAGACAGGTGGAAGGAAGGTCTTAAGCCCACAACGGGACAGCTGACAGGATTTACGGGGCATAGCTTGTGGCCCCTAGGCACAATACACCTATAGTTCACACTAACCAGCAATAACAGAACAAGGTAGAAGATGACTCTCATTGATTTCGTCATCAAACGACATCCAGTAGAGCACAACATCCTTCTGGGATGAACAACCCTATTAAGGCTCGAAGCAATACCATCCACCATACACATAGTAGTAAAATTTGACACGATAGAAGGGCCAGGGACAATCTTAACCACACTGCCAAAAGAAATACGATGCTATGAGATCATGGAACCGAAGGAAATCATGAAAGAAGCCAAGAAGCCATGATCAAAATTGCCCAGCGGTGGAGTGGTCATCAATATAGAGTACCTAAACCAGCCAATCAACATAAGGATCAACCTTTAACTAGCGACGAGACAGGAGTTGATTAACTTGTTGAATTAATATAAGCATGTCTTTGCATAGACGCCTACATACATGGTAAGGGTAAACAAAGAGGTCATAAAACACAATATAATGATAAAACATGAGATGAAGGAGGTGAAGCAGAAGAAGCGTGTCCAAGGAGGTTACATGAACATAGCAATCAATGCTAAAGTAGCCAAGCTGACCAGGGTAGGAATACTTCGTGAAGCAATATTCCCAACATGGATTGCAAACCCGGGCATGGTCAAGTAGCACAATGGCACATGAAGTATGGGCATTCACTACTCTTATTTAAATGGAGCCTATCCCATGGATTGTTGTTCCCTACTAGAGATTGACCAAAAGGTGGATTACTTACAAGGGTTCAGACTGAAATGGTTTCTAGATGCATATAAGGGATACCACCAAATCCTGATGAGCAAGGAAGACGAGGAGAATAATGCTTTTTACACAGACCATGATGCATTTTGCTACCAGAAAATGACGTCCGGTTTAACAACGCAGGGGCTACCTATCAATGGCTCGTAGATTTGTTGTTTCCAAACAAAATTGGCAGGAGCAGGTATACGTA
Organism: Lactuca sativa; assembly: GCF_002870075.4. NCBI lineage: Eukaryota > Viridiplantae > Streptophyta > Magnoliopsida > Asterales > Asteraceae > Lactuca > Lactuca sativa. The sequence goes on along the minus strand of NC_056623.2, from coordinate 190,372,188 downwards.
GATGACATGGTTATCAAAAGCCCGTACGAAGGAATGTTGTTGGAAGAGGTGGAGGAGACACTCAAAAATCTAGAGACAGTCAGAATGAAACGAAACTCGGGTAATTGCACCTTCGGAGTAGAGGAAGGGCAATTCCTGGGGTATCAATTTATCATGTCACCCAAGAGGGTATCCAGCCTATCCCGGTCAAGGTGGATGAGTTGATGAGGGTGTCATCCCCACACACCTTTAGGGACGCCCAAGGCATGAATGGCAAGCTGACCACCCTAAGCTGGTTCATCTCCAAATTAGCGGAAAAATTCATGCCACTCTTCCAAGCAATCAAAGGGTGCATTGAGAAAAGCAATTTCCAGTGGACACCAGCAGTAGAGGCAGCCCTCCGGAACTTAAAAGAAACTTTTTCACAAACTGCCAATGTTGGCTAGCCCAATCCCAGGAGAGACATTACAGGAATATCTATCGGCCTTGAATATAGCAATCTCATATGTGTTAGCGGTAGAAGTGGAAGGGAGACAACCGCTAGTCTACTTCGTTAGTCGGGCCCTATTGGGCCCAAAAGTAAGCTACCCCATCCTGGAAAAGCTCCTATTAGCCCTCATCTATGCAGCGCGATGCATAAGGCGCTACTTCTAGGCACACCAAGTGGACGTGTTGATCAGTTGCCTAATCAAGCAGGTGCTCCTCAAGCTAGAGATATCAGGACGTTTGGAAAAATAGGCAATTTAGTTGGGATAACATGATATTAGATACCACCCACGCATGGGTATCAAGGGCCAAGCGTTAGCAGACTTCCTACTCGAAATACCGGATAAAATAAAACCAATCACCCAAGGAGAGATCCAGAAGGACACACCTAAGCAAGCAGATAACCAAAGTTGGACCATGTACATAGATGGATTGTCTAGAAAATAGGGATTAGTAGCAGGCCTAATTTTAACAAGCCCAGATGGAAAAGAAGTTACTTATGCACGTTTTGATTTTCATACCTCCAATAACGATGATGAGTATGAAGCCTTGCTACCGGGCATACGGCTAGCAAAGCGGATGGGGGCGAATAGGAAACTAGCCCTAACGGACTCGAGACTGACAACCAACCAAATCAAAGAAGAATTTAAAGCAAGGGATAAGAAAATAGAAAAATACATGAAGGTCGTCCAGAGGCTAGTAAAAGAATTAAAGAGTTTCTTCATCAAGTAGATACCATGAAGCGAGAATAAGAGGGTAGACGCTCTTAGCAAACTCAGATCGATGTGCTTTGGCCACCTTTCCAAGGAAATCGTGGTCGAATTACTCAAAGAAAGAAACGTAGAGGAGCACCAAGTGCACACCATTTTGTTGGCATAGCCCAACTGGATGACACCAGTTGTTGATTACTTGCAGCACGACATCCTGCCAGACAATCCTATAGAGGCTAGGAAAATCAGAATAAAAGCGCCACAATATATGATGGTCGAAGAAATGTTGTACCACTAAGGATTCATGACCCTATGGCTAAGATGTGTAGACGAGACCAACGGCAAGAAGGCGCTCCAAGAAATGCATGTCGGGTCGGCCGACATACATGAAGCAACAAGGGCTCTTACTAGAAAGATACTCAAAATGGGGATTTATTTGCCCGACATTCACCGAGACACAACAACATTAACACGAACATGCGTGGTGTAACATCCTGATGTTCAAGTACTTCTAAATTCCCTTTAAGTTTATTATATGACATTTTGGTCCTTAAAGTCCAAGAGAATGTGCCTTGAAGCCCTAGTGGCATTCTTGTAATTTTGGGCAGGAGAAGTACGCTAAGCGTACATGTGTGTACGTTGAGTGTACTAGGGTTCACCCTAGAACGCTAGGCATATAGTTATTTACGTGGGTCATACTAAAGAATGATGGAAGCCCTAATTTTTAGGGTTTGGGTGGTATTTAAGCATCTTATTAGTCTCATTTCTCTTCACCTAACCAACCTATACGCTCTCTTCGTGATTTGAAACCCTAGAAGCACCTTGTAAGGATATTTCAAGCATAAAAGAGTGTGTTTGTGTGATTTGAAGAGGAAGGAAGAAGATCAAGCTCAACTTGGAAAAAGAAGCACCTTAGATCTGGAATTTGTCCTTCATTTGCAAGCCTTTCAAGGTACAAAGCTTGCACCTTTGCATCTTAATCTTGTAGATCTGGTTATGGGGGTTTTATGTCATCTGTTTAGTCCCAAAAGTCTCATCTTGAGCATGGCATGTTCTGAAGATTTTGTGTTGTCCTTTCAGACCCTGGGAGGGGTCCTTAGCCATAAATATGAAGTCCCTTTAGTTAGTTTTTCTCCATGCATCTTGTTGGAGGTCTTAATGGATTAAGTGAAGGGTTATGAGCATTCTAATACTCCTAAGGTGTACATGCAACCCTAGAAACCTTGGATCTATGTTTTAGTAAGATACATGCAAATTTGAATTTCTAAGGTTCTTAACCTAACTAGCATGGCAAGGGGAACTTTGAAACATAAAAGCAATTAGAAGAACATACCTTTCTTCTTGCTTGGATTCCTTGAGAACCTTGTGTTGGATTAGTATCTAAGCCCATAACTATATTTGGTATATACTTGACCCGGTTGTGCATGGTCCTTTTGGGTTGCCTTCACCAAACCAACTTGACAAGGTAATTTAAAGAGAGAGAGAGAGAGAGAGAGAGAGAGAGAGAGAGAATATTATGGTTTATTAATATATTATAAGAATAATATATTAAAGGAGAAATCATATTTATTTAATTAATATTGGTCATAAATTAATTAGGAATTAATTTGGTGACCAAAAGTAGATGTGGCAAAAATTGACACGATACGAACCCGACACGAAATAAACGAGGTTGGGTAAGATATTCCAACCCGTTTAAATAAAACGGGTTGACACGACATGACACGAAAATTGAATGGGTAAGGTTAGGGTTGAGATTTTCAACTCGAATATGACTTGAAAATGACCCGTTTATTTATATGCATGTTTTTTGAATTATTTAAAAAACTAGAAAGTTATTAAACCAAAACCATAAGTAAAAGAAAACTTTCGAATTGAATTGTTTTGTAATGTTGAAATGACTTAGCCGTCTAGATCAAGACTTCATTTCAGTTTTTCCATTCTCTCCCAAACTACCCAGTCTCTTTCACCACTCTCACATCCTCATGACCTTGTCATCCGCCTCCCTAACTCCCACTCTTTTAATTTTATCATGTGAACTTGCTATGACTTCATCTATTCTGCCTCCACACTATTAGTTATTCCTTTCCGCCTACCCAACTGCTACTCTTTCAACATGCTTAATATTTTAATCTCACATGACACCACATATTTCAAGGTAGAGCCCTTACCTGAAACCCGACACAAACTCGACAAGAAAATAAACGGGTTGTCACGACACGACACCATAATTAAATGGGTCGGGTTAGGGTCAAGTTTTTTCAACCCGTTTAATGTTTCGACATGACACGAACCAGACACGACACGACACGATTGCCACCTCTAACAAAAAGAGATAAATTAAATAAAGGGGCATAAATTGTCAAATGTATGATAGTTGAGTTTTGGGCTGGGAAACCTAATGGACTTAAGGGGGAACGAAATTATGATGGGGATCCATCATATTTTCGTCCAAGGCCTTATTCCAGAAGTTTCCTTGGGCTGCTTGGTGGCTAAGCTGTCCATTAGGGTTTAGACTGAAACCCTAGCAACCTACATTATAAATATGACCCCTAGGTTATGAAAATCGGCTACACATGATTCCAAGAGAAACCTAGGGCTGATTTTAGCATCTCTCACCCTATCTCATATTGCCTTCTTGTTTGTTGGGTTTCTGAACCATTAGAGGAGTTACAATTGTGACTCTAAGCTTAAGATCAAGAAGACTACAAGGATTTCAAGCTATTTGAAAGAGGTAAACACTTAGATCTATTCTTATGATGTTGATTTCGAATTTTATATGATAGATCTAGGGTTGCACGTCTTGGATTCAAAGCATGTACAATAGAGAAACCTAGATCCAAGCATTAGGGTTTGTATGAGCACATAGGATTGTTCTTATGCGTAAAACCCATCAGTGGTATCAGAGCTTGACTGATTTCAATTGTATGTGATGCTTTAACTGTTTGCTTGCTGAAAATCATGTTTTCTTGCCTCTGCCCGAATCAACTCGGCAAGTCAATATCTGGATTCGGCGAGTTGGCCCTAATCGGCGAGTCCAGGTTTGACTCGGCGAGTCTGTGCGTCAGATAGAGGATATTTCGACATTTTGTTGATGTTTTGTCATGGGATTAATGCCTAAATCATTTTTTGAAGATAAAATCTGAATTTTAGTTTAACTGAATGATTATCCCCACCAAAACAATAGATAATTCCAAATCTTTTGAATATTAGTTGTTTATATGATAAATGTTAGAACAAAGTTCTATTAGGATCGTATGATTCTAAGCAAAATATAAGTAAGAACGTAATAAAGAACACAAGTATTGCGATGAATATGTCGAATGATCAACTCAAAATACCCCAGAAGAGCTCGATAAAGAACTTCAACTGTAGAGGTATATTAGGGTTAGAAGAATTAATGTTATCAACTATTATCTATATTATACGCATACATGCATGCATATATATATATATATATATATATATATATATATATATATATATATATATATTGAAACCCTAACCGTTTATCTAAATAAAAGGAAACTAATCTAGATAAACACGGATTGACAAGCCCAATCCGATTACAATACAAAAGGACCTAAGACGCAACACCATAATTCTCAACAATCTCCCCCTTTGCGTCTTTGGAGCAGAGACTTCAGTTCCTTTTCACAACATAGGATCTCTTCACTGTTTCAAATATCCTTGGTATGATAGCCAGCATGTGATGTCTGAATGTAATGTACCATCGAAGCATATCTGTGAAGTTCTTCTTGTCTGCTGCTGAATTCTGCTTGCATCGATGAATAATGTTTATAATATGCTCCAGACAATCTGTTGAAAACAAATGCTTGTCTACTAAAGCAAACAGAAACTTGTTCCTTTCACCTTTAGTGAACATAACCGTCAAATTTGTAGAATCGATCTGCCCTAACTCCATTTTATGCATATCACCAGGCTTGGAAGTAGGCTTGACGGTCGGTTTCTTGTTCATTACTTTTGCTATCTCCTGATCCATAGTAGCAAGCTCATGGATATAGGAGGCCAACATTCTTTTGAGATGCTTCAAAATCGGTTCATACTCCCTTTGATTTGAGAGAAGAATGTTGTATAGCAGAATCCAATCATGAGGATTCAGATTAGGAAGATCTGCCAGAGAAATGAAGTATTCTATGTTCGTCGTTCCTCTGTTGATCCTGAAGTTTACATTGACAAACTTCCCAGCTGGCGTAGGTTTCAGTACTTTGACTTTCACAATTTTCTGTGCGCTCCATGTCAAGTACTGCGGTTGACCATACTTCAAATAAAAATCAATTAACTCTCTGTCCACCTTCAAGTTAGGATGAGGAACCTCAGCAGTGACATCAAAACAATGAAACGTAAAAGCCTTTATCGTGATTGGCATATCAAACTGTGAGTCCTTGGAATTTTCACAGTCGAATGATGCAATCGGCTCCATCCAGTACATGGAAGGAAATTCAATCGCTTGATTGATGAGTGTGTCTCTATCCCATTTTGGAGACAGAGTCTTTTTGCACTTAAGTGTATCCTCTTCCTCCTTATCCTTTCCTTCTTTTGTATCTGCCTCTTGAGCTATCTTCATGGTTTCATTAAGCTCTTTTTCCTTCTTCTTTCTCTGAAGGGCTTCAACGATGGTTTCATCAGTATCGGTATCACTATCAACTTGAATTTTCTTATCAGAACCCGAAGCTAAATTAACCTTCGATTCTGTCTTGAGCACACTCTCTTCTCCCCCTTGTCTTGGAAGAATGACCTTCTCCGAGACACCCTTCATTTCACTTAGAATAGTAATTGCAGGAAGGAGTTTGGCCTGGAGATGCTTCCTGATAGTCAATGTGAGAAATGGATCATGAGTTTCGATAAGAGTAGTCAGGATGTTTTTCACATCACCGGCACAACTATGAAGAACTGCCCGTTGAGTCTTCAAAAAAGATATCTCTTGTTCTGACTGAGCCAGTTGAACCTTCTAAAGATCAATAGTTTCCTGGTGTTTGATTAGATCCTCCTTCAGTGTACTATCTGCTGCAAGAGAAACAAAACGAGAATCCAATGATTGAAGAAAAGAAGTGGATTCTGTTTTGAGATCAGCACGGAGAGCTTCAAACTTTGTAGTTTCACTCTGAAGAGTGTGAGAAAAGGAGTCCACTGATGCTTGATATTTGGCCGCATTGACATCAGCATGTGCCTTAAGAGAATCAAGAACTATCTGAGTTGTGTGAACAACCTCAGAAACCTCTTTTGTGGCCTGTGAACACGAAGCAGCTGATTTATCAATGGCTGTTGCAGATTGATCTAGAGCATCTGTGTATTGCTTGATGGCGGTTTCTATGAAAGCTTTCAACACAACACCCCCATAAGCTTAGTTATCTGCAAGCAGGCTATCCAATTTCTCATTGATATCCTGGATCTGTTGGCTGGTGACAGGAGCGTCATCATCATTTCCTGTTGGAATCCTGTATGGACTGTAATACAGGGAATCATAGTCCTCATCATCGCCACCAAGAGTAGCACCAGAAGTAGAGGATGGGGTTGGTGAGGGAGGTATATGTATAACTGGTGTATCAATCACAGTAGTAGCCCCTGTATCAGATACATTGGCTTTTACCGGGATTTGGAAAATGGTGTTAAGGATGGATTCGGTTATAAGAGGAGTGGATATTGAGGTAGTTGAGATAGGAACAGAAGAAATGATGGTTGAAGTGGGTAGTGAAGTTTGTTCAGTTATAATAGGTGGTATATCGGTAGGAACAGAAAGTGGAACTTTCTGTTTCGGTCATGGAGATGGGGTTGGAATTTTAGGAGACTGTGGAGGAGTGGGAAGTTTTGTAATTTTGGGAGATGCTGGTGGAGTTGGAATGTGAGTAATTTTAGGAGATGGTGGTGGAGTTGGAGACTTTGTAGGGGTTGGCTCTCTGGTGGAAACATGAGGATCTTTTGTTTCTTCTTCCTGTTCTTTAACATTATCAGGTCCAGGAGAAGAGTCTCCCTTGGGCCTGTTAGCCATCTTCTTAAACTTCTTAGGTTTTGAATGAGAAGTTTCTTCTTCACCAGACTTTCTTTTCGAAGATTTTGGCTTACTCTCCTTCTTTTCTTCTTTTTCTTTCTTCACAACCCTTTTTCCTCTATTAGCAGGTTGATCCAAAGCATCCAAGGCAGCTTGTTGTTCTTCAGACAGAACCCTTGGACCGAGAGGAGATCTTTTGTTGTACTCAGTCATTACTCTACTATGTGCTATAACACACCTGTACATGGATTATGGAATCAATCCATAATGATGAAACTTACATGGATCAGATATGATGATCTTTTTGGTGTGGAATGTGGCGATTGAGGCAAGAAGAACATTCTTCATCACAGGTATCTCCAGAGAATCCATAGCCTGCTTTGTAATTATCGTCCAAAAACGACCACAAGAAATTTCCGAGTGACGGGTCATTGTGTTTAGACTCTGAACAACTTGAGACCAGATAATTGAGCCGTAATCTAAGTTGATTCCATTGTATAGACCATAGAGAATTGTGATAAATCCTTTGCTCGTAGTATCAGAACCACCACATCGTTCCGCCAAACTCTTGATCAGCAAGGTCAGCAACCCATTCCATTGTGATGGTAGGCACGACTTCTTGACCTTCACAATCGTTGTAAGAACATCGGTGTAGCCCATCTCATACATCATTGTGAAAAGCTGCGCTGTAGAGATGAAATCAGGCGAGATAATTGAAGATCAACTGCAAGCCCTAAAAGCGAACAAAACCTCGCCTTCGAAACAGAGGCTTTCTTGTCATGTATCGTAAAGTATATACGATCTTTGTTCTTGTCATAGGTTGCGGATGAATAAACTTGTGACAACAATGAAATCGGAACTGCTTCAACCTTTGTTAGGGCCAACAACAGAGGTGAATACTTCAAACACTCCACAACGTGTAGCATGTATGAATCATACAAGAATGGTGTCATTTCAATGATCATATTTTGATTGGGTTTGATTGTAAGTAGGGATGATGTTGCAGTTTGATCGTGTGCAGAGGATGAAGTCGCCATTGTTGAACGAAGAAGAAGATGAACAGTGTTAACTTTTAAGAGAGAGATGATTCGCGATTGGTAAATGACGAATAACAAGATCACCCTTATTTATACCGTTGCCTGGAAAATCGTAATGATGAGGTAACTGAAACGTCGCCTGAAAAAGCGCGATTTGATAGTATGGTTTATCCCAGGAAAACGTCAGCACACGTAGGTTTGAAACGAATCAAATTCACGCGCCTAAATCTTATCTTCGTACCGTTTGAAATTCCCTTTACCCTTGTTTGGTCACAACTGAAAACTAAAACCATATACCAAACATTAATAAGAATGTTGGAAAAATTAATTTTCATGCATGAGGGTGTGAAAGATAAAGAAATAAAGTAAATGTGTATTGGATGTGATTGATGTCTTTTTAGAAGACAGAAAGCAGAGGATTCTGGGCAAGAATCACTTCCTTCAAGGTCAAGAGAGACTTGAAGTGCTTGTGTGGTTTCCCAAGAAATACGATCAACTGTTTGTTAATAAACGATGAAAGGCTTCTTTTTGATCATAGGCTTTGGGTGGCTGTCCTCTAACCGAACATCAAGTTTAGACATAAAACCGATGTTGGTAGAGGTACCTGTGAGACCGATGTGATCTATGGAACAGGTAGGTAGGATTTATTTTGTTTATGACTTGTAAGAAGCAAAAATCTCAAAAAAAATAAACTAGACCTTTCTGGGAAGAAATGTCTTGGCTTTAGACGATTTCATAAAAGATCATGCAAAAGAAAAAGAGATTTCCATAGGTAACCAGTTACTGCTTGAGTATATCACTCACCGTCAATTCATTTTAGGTGTCGGATTTTGGGTTTCACTTAGAACGTGGTAATCGTATCCAAGATCATAAACACAGATGTTGTGTAACCATAAACCTCAGTGGCCAAGACCGAAAGTATCAAGGGTTACGTTAGTGAACCGAAGGTAGATGGAGAACATAAAGAGGTGGTTAAGAAACCGAATGTACCTTCTGCTAAATAAGCGTGACAGAGCAGAGAAACTCTTAACTCAAATGAGAAGAGTAAGGTAGCTCTAGACCGAGTGATGTAAAATAGCCTGATTTGGAAGAAATGATGGGTATCAATCGAATCATTAAGGCTTACTCAAGATCTTAGAGGCTTATGACAACATACAACAACATGCTTCTAGGGACCCTTAACTAGGTTGTGTGAAAGTTGAAACATACCTACTTTAAATCTATCGTCTGTTATACTTGTATTTACCTGTTAATACAGACACTAAACAAAATGAACAAACAATTTGAAAGAAAGAAAATAATTTTTAAGTAAGTTTCTGAAAAAGAAATAAAAACAGAAAAAAAAATATTTTTGGGTTTTTGGATTTAAATTAAAGACAGAAATATAAAATATTTTTGGATTTTCTGAAAAAAAACAAAACAGAAAGACTTTAAAATACAACTGAAACCTTATCTTATTGATGAGAGTGGCGAAATAAATTGATCATTCAATCTTCCTTTGTTCCGGAGAGTTAGGGAGCAGAGATAGACAAAGCGGTCTGTGCATTTCAGTTCCTTAAAAATCTAGAGCAGAGATAGACCGAGCGGTCTGTCTATTTCGGTTGTCTAAATTTTAAAGAGAGATTTGAGGATTCGGTACCGATTCTCCTTCCATCAAACTCAAACCTTGTAAGATTTTATTGAAGGTTGTTTTTGGTAAGGCTTTAGTGAAGATATCAGCCAGTTGATCAGCAGAACGAACAAAATGCACTTCTACGTTCCCGTCTTCTACATGATCCTTGATGAAATGATACCTAAGTGCAATATGCTTGGTTTTCGAATGTTGCACTGGATTATGACAAATCCTGATTGCACTTTCAGAATCACAGTAAAGAGGGATCTTTTTCATACTCAGCCCATAATCTCTTAACTGACTTTGAATCCAAACAACCTGAGAGGTACATGATGCGGCAACAATATATTCAGCTTCTGCTGTGGATAAGGAAACACAGGTTTGTTTCTTTGATTGCCAACTAACAAGTTTTCCATCAAGGAATTGACATCCTCCGGTAGTGCTTTTCATGTCTACTCCACATCCTCCGAGATCAGCATCTGAAAAGGCTTGTATGAAGAATCCAGATTTTGCAGGATACCAGAGACCGAGAGATGAAGTCCTCTTCAGATATCGGAAAATATTCTTCACGGCAAGCTAGTGAGGCTCTCTTGGATTCGCTTGAAATCTGGCACAATAACAGATAAAGAACATGATATCTGGTCTACTAGCTGTTAGATACATAAGAGATCCTATCATTTGTCTATAAAGGGTTACATCCACAGTCGGTTTCTCTAGTGATGGAGTTAGCTTGGTGCCAAATGTCATAGGAACTTTTACTTTTGAATCACCTTTCATTCCAAATTTAGTCAGCAAATTCTTAGTATATGCTTCCTGGTTTATGAAGATGCCTTCTGGTCCCTGTCTAATATTTAAGCCAAGAAAAAAGTTAATTGGACCCATTGCGCTCATTTCAAATTTAGTATCCATCAACTTTCTGAATTCAGCAGTTAAGCGTGGATTCGTGGAGCCGAAGATGATATCATCGACATAAATCTGAACAATCATTAAGTGTTCGCCTTCTTTCTTTCGAAAAAAGGTCGGGTCAACCGAACCTTGTTTAAATTTTAACATTTTTAGAAATCGAGTAAGCGTTTCATACCAGGCTCTCGGTGCTTGCTTCAGCCCATAGACAGCTTTATCCAATACATAGCAATGATCAGGGAATTTTTCATTCACAAACCCAGGTGGCTACTCAACATATACAGTTTCTTATAATTCTCCATTTAGGAAAGCACATTTGACATCCATTTGGAAAACTTCGAAGTTCTTGTGGGCGGCATATGCTAGAAATATTCGAACAGATTCTAACCTTGCCACTGGAGCAAAGGTTTCTTCATAATCAATCCCTTCTTCTTGACAATAGACTTTAACAACCAACCGAGCCTTGTTACGAATGACATTTCCTTCTTTGTCCAGCTTATTTCTAAACACCCATTTCAAGCCAACAAATGAGGCATCTTTCGGTGTAGGAATCAATCTCCAAACTCTGTTCCGTTCGAATTCATTGAGCTCATCCTGCATTGCTTGAACCCAATCAGAATGATCAAGTGCAGCATTTATGGTTTTTGGCTCTATTTTGGAGATAAACGAATTAAACATACAAAATTCCACTTTAGAGAATAATGATGTTTGTTTCGCCTTCACTTGAGATCTGGTAAGAACACTTTCGGACGATTCACCAATAATTTTCTCTTTGGGATGGTCTTTTGTCCATTTGTTAGTGGAGGTTATCTTGGATCATATTCTGGATTTAGTTCTGCTTCAACTTCAATTTCAATATCTGACTGATTTCCTTCATTTTCGTCAGTTGAACTGTCACTTATTTTCTCCCCCTCGACTGGCGAAGTGAAGCCTGTGTCTTCAGCAGAATCGGCAGTAGGTATCTCCCCCTCGATTGGACTATCACCTGTTGATTTCGGTTTAGGTGTTTGAGTGGGAGTTGAACTAGTAGAAATTGGGTCAGAATTGTGATACTCCCCCTTGACAGGAACTTCAGATGTTTTACAAGTTGTGGAGTTCTCCCCCTAGAATGTTGAATCGGTGTCTGAAGGATTGGATGATGGTTTAGAAGCAGGCGTTTCAGTTTCCATTGATTTGGCATCTTCATCTATTATTTTCTTCAAATTATCTACCTTGTTATCCGTTGCTGTCGCCTCCGAGTTTATTGCCTTTTCTGGTTCATCAAATAACCGAATGTATTCTTCAAACAGATTGGATATTGGAACCGAGACCTGCCCAGATTCTGGAAATATGTTTCCTGAAGTATCTTCTGTTCTTTGAATCTTCTTCATGTAATTGTCATCAAAGGTGACATAATAGGTTTCTTCAATTCGTTTGGAACGCTTGTGTAACACCCGATATGCTTTTGATGACAAAGAGTAACCCAGAAAGATCCCTTCATCGGCTTTAACATCAAACATATTTCGGTTTTGTTTAGAATTAAAGATAAAGCATCTGGAACCGAAAATGTGGAAAAACTTGACGTTCGGTTTCCGATTATTCAAGATCTCATATGGAGTTATCGAGAATCTTTTATTGAGCAAGGACTGATTCTGAGTATAACAGGCAGCAGCAATGGCGTCAACCCAAAAGTATAGAGGCAGAGAGGCATAACTGAGCATGGTTCTGGCTGCTTCACACAGCGATCTGTTTCTTCTTTCAACAATCCCGTTTTGCTGTGGTGTATAAGGGGCCGAAAAATTGTGTGTGATCCCCTTATCAGCCAGAGAGTCTTCAAACTCCTTGTTTTTGAATTCCATCCCATTGTCACTTCTGATGTTTCTCACTGTCTTCTTTAATTGAACTTCTACTTGTTTGATGAACATCTCCAGCTTGGGAGTTGCATCTGATTTCTGTTTAAGAAAGAAAACCCACGTGAAGCGTGAAAAATCATCAACAATAACCAGAATGTACTTACTTCCACTGATACTTTCGATAGCAGAAGGTCCACACAAATCAAAATGCAACAGTTCAAGAGCTTCCACTATCTTTGTATTTATGTGTGTAGGGTGGCTCTTCCTGCTTTGTTTACCCATTTCACATGCTGCACATAAATGCTCCTTGTCGAACTTGAGAAGAGGAAGACCTCGAACGTGATCACCAATTACCAATTTGTTGATATCTTTAAAGTTCAGGTGAGATAAACATCGATGCCAGAGCCAACTTTCATCAGAGTTTGCCTTTGATAGCAGACAGATAGCTGGTGTCCCTCGAATAGGATTAAGATTCAGAGGATACATTTCTCCTTTTCGTGCAGATTTCAGCAAAACTTTCTTGGTTTGTTTTTCTATTATCTCTGAGCCTGCATCATCAAATGATACTTTTAAACCTGTTCCCACAACTAATTGCGAGACACTGATGAGGTTGTGCTGCAATCCCTCTACATAAGCCACCTTTCTGATAGAGAAGTCGCCATTAGTTATCATCCCATATCCTTTGATTGTGCCGTAAGAGTTGTTTCCAAACTTTACTGATCCACCGTCCTTTAGAGACCGAAACTCCCTTAATTCCTCCTTTCTTCCTGTCATGTGACGCGAGCAGGCACTGTCTATATACCATTCGTCGTCAAACTGCTCGTCACTTATTACCTGCAAATTCAAGCATATTTAGGAACCCAAAGTTTCTTGGGTCCTAGTAAGTTTTTCACAGAGAAGGGAATAACAATAGAAGCATCAACTAAATAAGTTTGTTTAACAAGAGTTGTTTGATCTTTTCTTTTGATCATAAACACTTTGATTTCAGTTTTATCTTCTTTGAATTTTAATTCATTGTCATTAGATGGTTTCGTGTTTTTCATTTGATTCTTAGTTTGTGGGGGGGGGGGTCTCTTATTTTTATTCTCAGATACCAGTTTTCCTTTTCCTTTGATGTTCTTAGAGGAATTTGTTTCATTTTGGGACCTAGAGGATCCATTTCTGGAACTGGAATCGAAACTGGTGTTTGAACCGAATCTGGATTGAGGACCGAACTTGGATTGAGGACTGAACTTGGATTGAGGACCGAACTTGGGTTGAGGACCGAACTTGGATTGAGGACCGAACATGGGTTGAGGACCGAACTTGGGTTGAGGACTGAGACTAGACTTTCGGTTTTGGGATTTTGAATAGTAGGAATTAGGACTAAAATTTTCCTTTGACTTTTCCTTTCCTTTATCCATGGGTTCTTTCCTATGAGGATTATAGTTAGGATTTTGAGAATTCCAGTGCCTTTTACGTTCATTCAGATTCGAGGCATATCTTTGATTTCTAAGTCTTTTCTGTTCAGCTAGCTCCTTCTGAGACTTGTGAACATTGAAGCTGTCCTTTGGTTTCTCTGTTTGAGTTGCAGTTATTTTATCATCCATTCTAGTTTCGGTGTTTTCCTTGGTTTGAGCTTCCCTTGCTTCCTGTTTCTTGAGTGGACTTTTCGATTCTTTCCTTTCTACTGGAACATCAGGCTGCATCAATGGTTCTTCTGGAACATCTTTAGTTCCGCTTGTGTTGGGATTATCAAAACTGGATGGTTTATTGATGGGTTCTGGTATGTATCGTCCTTTGACTCTCCATGTGGTTTTCTCAGACAGACCCACAGTTTCATCTGCATTGTCGATGGGAGCAGACCAGAAGTAGTCTTCGCAACCTTCAGCGTTATCTTCGTCAACTATTATTTTTAATTCTGCTGTCTGTCTTTGAGTGACTCCAGTCACAGCATAAACTTGGTTTGGCATGGTATGTACCTTCTGATAGACCAAGGCCTTTTCTTTGAGTTTCGGTTTCTGTTCCTTTGACAAACGCGCAAACTCAACTGAATTTTATGAAATAAGAGGTTTTTCCCTCTTGGTTTCATTGTTCACAAACTTAGAACAGTCAACAACATCTTCTACTGAGATTTCACTCAATTCACTCTCGGTTTCAAATTCAGAAGAATTATCTACATTTATTTTATTATCCTTGACAATCTTGGCATTTGATTCATCGAATGTTTGTATAGTTTCGGTTTTGATTTTTAGCCTGTCATTTTCATCTAAGATATCTTTTAACATGCTTTTATGTTCCTTACAGTCGACGAAAGCTTCTATCTTATCTAAACCTAGCCTATATGACATGGATGTTTCATCAGAGGATACTTCTGATTCACATTCTGCTATAACATCATCTTCTTTAAATTCAAGAAAAGGTAATATCATTTTATGTATTTTCTTTCCAATTTCGCAATTAAGATGTAATTGAGCAATATTAGTATAAAGACGCTTAGCTATTAAATAGAAAACATTTCTTTGTTTTAACAATCTTAAATTGTCTCTTTGCAAATAAATACTTTCGTCCTTAGCCCTAACTAATTCTGCTTCCTTCTGCTCAATCCAGATCCTTCTTTCCTCACTTTTTGATGACGCCCTGCCGAGTTGGTCAGTTAGATTAGAGTTTGCCAAACGGGTTTGCATGAGGCTACTACTTAGGTTGGAAAATTTAAAGTTTAGTTCATTTAATTCTTCTAGATATTCAGTTTTGGAAATTTTAAGAGTTTCAAGGATAGAATGTACCTTTTTGATCAGTCGATCGCAGTCATTGATCTTCTCACTCACCGGTTTGGCTGCAAAGCACTTGTTCTCAGTCATGTTCGGTTCTGTGTCTGCACTTTCGGTTGATGGACCGGTTGTGACGACAAAGCATTTTCGACCAGAACCTGCATTATTCGCCAGAAACGCCTTTCCATGAGTGGGTCTTCTAACCTCTTCATCTTCAGAGTCTGTTGACCAGACTTCAACACCACCGAACTCATCTTCACCTGCATTTTCTTGTACAATCAGTGCATTCATTGAGCTGTTGGAAGCCTTTTGCTTCTTGACTTCTTCAAGCTTACGCATGTAATACGCTTCATCATCTTCACCCTCTCTCTTCTCAGCCATCTTTCTCAACATGCAATCTTTGGCAAAGTGGTTCTTGCCGTGACAATAGTTGCAGTCGAATCCAGAGTCTCCTGCAAGTTTGTTTTCCTTTTTCTCTTCCACTTTTTGAGAAGAGATTTTCGGTTCCTCTTTTGCTTTCTCGGAGCTATAACTTCCCTGCGAGTTTCGGTTCTTATTGGTGGGAAACTTTCTTCTTGCGAATTTCTTTGGATTTGTTATCATTAGAGCGTACTCCTCACTCGTAAGATCACATTCTGACATGTCTAACTCTTCTTCTTCCTCAACAGTGCCTTTTCCTTTAGAGATAAGAGCCAGAGATCCCACGCCAGAGACCCCTTTCACTTCCTTGGTTACAACACTTTCATGTGACTTTAGTATACCAACTAGTTTCGCCAGTGAGTAGGATTTGAATTGTTCATGCGCCTTCACAGTGGAAACTACAGCCATCCATTCTGGTCTTAGACCGTTCATGAATGTAACTTTCTATTCTATCAGCTTCATCTCAATTCCATGCTTGATCATCCTACTTAGAAGATGGTTGAACCGATCAAAGGTCTGAATGAGTTTCTCTTCAGGTTTCTGTTCAAAAACTCCAAATTCTGACAGCAACTGAGTTTGAATGGAGTGTTCCAGATCTTCATCAGTGGAGTAGAGTTCCTTCAACCTATCCCATATTTCCTTAGCAGTTGTGCATGAGCCTACAAGCCTAAAAGTGTCAGATGAGATAGCCATTACACAAGAGCTTATCCTTCTTATCATTCGCATGGCTTTGACATTACACAAGAGCTTATCCTTCTTATCCTGTGGCATCTTCTGAACATCTGTCACCAACTTGTTGTAATCCTTCTGTGTCTTGACGATTGTGTTTGTCTCTAAATGCACAAACGGTCCAAGAATGATAGCTTCCCAGATGAGATAGCCATTATCCTCAGATCTGACCACGTAATCTTCAAAGTAATGAGCCCATACTTCGTAGTCTTGAGTATAGAGTATGGGAACTCTAGTTGTTGATCTGATGCTGTTTGAGATATTAATTGGGTTTGTATGCGTATCGTCGTGAGACATGGTGAGCTGCTAGAATCTTACCTGTAAACTTGAGATTAGGGTTTTATCAAAAACCTAGTAGTCGTCGTTTAAGAAGACAACAACTTCGATAAAAGCGGAAACCCTAAATATTTGAGAATACAGAAGAAGAGTGTGTTGATCACACAATCTCCTGCTCTGATACCCATTGTTAGAACAAAGTTCTATCAGGATCGTATGATTCTAAGCAAAATATAAGTAAGAACGTAATAAAGAACACAAGTATTGCGATGAATATGTCGAATGATCAACTCAAAATACCCCAGAAGAGCTCGATAAAGAACTTGAACAATAGAGGTATATTAGGGTTACACGAGTTAATGTTATCGACTATTATCTATATTATACGCATACATGCATGCATATATATATATATATATATATATATATATATATATATATATATATATATATATATATATATATATATATATATATATATATTGAAACCCTAACCGTTTATCTAAATAAAACGAAACTAATCTAGATAAACACGGATTGACAAGCCCAATCTGATTACAATACAAAAGGACCTAAGACGCAACACAATAATTCTCAACAATAAATATGGATTATTTAAAATTATTTGGTAATTATCTTATGACTAAAATTAGATTAGTTCAAATATAGATAATTATGAAATTAATTGTTTACTTTAAATTATTTGTTATTTGATCCCTTGTGTTTTGAAAAGTTCAAAACTTGTCCTCAAGTTTTGAAAAAATTTTGTGATTAAAAGTTTAATTTTGAATAATTTAAATTTCAAACCCTTAGAGTTTTACAAGTTTAAAATTCAACCATATACTATTATATTATTACAAGCTTAATATACATACATACATACATATATATATATATATATATATATATATATATATATATATATGTATAACTTAAAATGCTAGTCTTACCGTTAGTAGGCCTCATACACGAAGCCAGTCTATAAGGTGGGTATAAGGTTGCAGCCTATAAAATGGTGCTTAATGGGTGTACACTCACACCCACCGCTTGCTTTACTAGTGGAGGGTCGTTAGCCGAACGGGTAGGATAGGGCAATCCTCTCCTCATTAAAAGTATAATGTAAGATACAAAGTAACTATAATGTTTTACAAATTCCCAATCTTGGTTACTTTAGGGTAAAATGTGAAAATGATGCTAACCCATGGAATTACACTTTGTACCCTTGTCAAACGTTGGTGGAGCACGTGTGGTTAACTAACACACTAATTTGGGGATGGAATTGGTAGCGAAGGGTGGCTCGATGTTTGTCATAGATCAGTGGAGCGTGTGTGGTTTACCGGCACATTGATTAGGTGATAGAAACATTGAGTGCACCATGTTGATTCGCATGGTTATTCACAACTTGTTTGCGATCCTCGGTATCCCAGTCGCAAATTTGAAGTGCATATCGAGATTTAAACATGCCATTGAAAAGTTCAATGAATCTCAAAGATCTAGGAGTTTTCAATACATTTAAAACTTAAATCTCCTTTTCGTTTTTCATGGTGAGAATTAGTGAATCGTCATTCACTTACCTTCAAATTATTTAATTTTAGAGTACGGCATCCCTTTCTAAGTTGTAAACAATGTTGTTGGGTCCTATCCCTAATTCATCATTTGGGTGTTTAATTAGGGACTCATTTCTAATCAAACTTTGTTCCTTTCTTTTTCAGATGTCTGCAAACAACAACAAAAATGCTTCTGGGCCATTCTCGTTGATGAACCTATGTCAAAAGGTGACATTTGATGGGTCAAACTTCAACGAGTGGATGAGGTACATTCATATGATCACATGCTACGAGGACAAAGAATATGTCCTTGATGAAAAGCCTGAAAATATCATCCCAGATGTTGCTACTCCTGAAGAGTTGGCCACCTTTGAGGCCCACGAGCGTGATGCTACGAAAGTTCATTGCATCATGTTGGCCACCATGAACCTCGAACTCCAAAAGTCCTATGAGGACATGTATCCATATGAAATGCATCAGGATTTGCTGGACAAGGTATCACCAGAGCGCGAGGCAAGAGCGCTATGAGATCATTACTAACATGATCACTGCTAAGATGGGTTGTGGAGAATCCCTAACCTCTCATTTGCAGAAAATGCAGAGGTATGTTGATCGTCTTCTCAAACTTAATGTTAAGTTTGATGAGGATTTGGCTATCGACATAATCCTCTACTCCTTACCCTCCTGCTACAACCAGTTTAGGATGACCTACCACATGAACAAAGAGGCGTTCTCCTTGAGCAAGCTCCAAGGATTGTTGAGGACTATTGAGAGCAACCTCAAAGACAAATCTATTGCATCATCCCCTACTGTGGCTACTCCTGTGATGGCAATAGGTCAAGGAAAGGGTAAAAAGAGGAAGGCTCCATGTAAGAGTCACCAAAAGGGAAAGCCCCGTGATGGTTCATCCTCTAGTGGGACCAAAGCAGGCTCCGCTAAACCCTCCTCCGATCCTAAGGAAGCAGAGTGCTTCTATTGCCACGAAAAGGGCCACTGGAAACGAAGCTGCCCTAATATCTGCAAGATATAATGGATGGGAAGATTAAGCCCACCTTTGTAGGTATGTATTCTATTAAATCTAACAACTCATCATTTGCTACTTCATGGGTTCTTGATACAGGGTGTGGATTCCACATTTGTTCTGATTTACAGGGCGTAAAAAGAAGTAGGGAAGTGGAACATGGAAAGATGAACTTGATTATGGGAAACAGAAGATCGTCGCCTGTGACCAAAGTCGGAGTTTATTATTTAGTGTTGAGTAATGGGTTAGGGCTAGATTTAAATGATTACTGTTATTCGCTAGATATGGCAAGAAACATTATTTCATTTCATGGATTGTTTAGACAAGGTTTCAGATATTCTTTTGATAATAGGAATGGTTCTATTAATGTTTATTTGAATGGTGTCTTTTATTTCAATGCATTACCTTGTATTGGGATTTATGAATCTGTGATGGTTGTTGATAATTTAGGAAATGATGTTTTGAATATTGATTCGTCTACTAGTCTAGACAAATCATGCTTGTGGCATTGTCGCCTTGGCCATGTCAATAAGAAATGCATAGCCCAACTCCAAAAGGATGGAATGTTAGAGTCATTCGACCTTAAGGACGATGACATGTGTGAATCTTGTTTACATGGGAAGATGACCAAGTCACCCTTTACTGGCACGTGTGAAAAGGGTGAGGGTCTATTGGATCTCATACACACCGATGTGTGTGGGCCCTTTAGATCCACCACAAGGGATGTTTGCCGCTTCTACGTGACATTTATAGATGATTATAACAGATATGGATATATCTACTTAATCAAGCAAAAGTCGGAAACCTTTGAAAAATTCAAAGAGTTTAAGAATGAAGTGGAGAATCAGTTGGGCGGGAAAATCAAGATGCTTCGGTCAGACCGAGGAGGAGAGTACCTTAGTCTTGAGTTTCATGACTATCTAAAAGAATGCAGAATTTTCTCGCAATTGACGCCTCCGAGAACACCACAATTGAATGGTGTGGCTGAGAGACGTAATCGAACCTTGTTGGACACGCATTGTTCTGTGATGAGTCGGACTTCGTTACCAATAGCTTTCTGGGGGTATGCCCTAGAGACTACCGCCGATATCCTTAACATTGTTCCCACCAAGAACGTTACCAAGACTCCTCACGAGATGTGGACAAGGAAAGATCCCTCGTTAGCACATATTAAGGTTTGGGGTTGAGAGGCTTTCGTAAGACGAGAGACTCACGACAAGATCGAACCTCGTAATGAGAAGTGTTATTTCATCGGCTTTCCACAGAAGTCTTTTGGCTATCTTTTCTATAGACCGAATGACAATGTTGTCTTCGTTGCTAGAAGCGGAGTTTTCCGAGAGAGGGAATTGATAAGCCAAGATGACAATGGGAGGCAAATTGATCTTGAAGAGATTCAAGAGCAAAGTGATGAAGGAACCTCTGACACTGGCGTTCAACCCGACGAGGAAACTCCTATTGAGCCCGTTGACGAGTCCTTACCTCTTAGACATACTAGTAGGGTTAGTGTTCAACCCAGTTTTATGGTTTTCATATTACTAGTGAAGGGGATACATTTATTAGTGATGAAACACTAATGAATTTAGACGAACATAGCAGCTACAAGGAAGCCATGGCAGGCCCAGAGTCTGCTAAATGGAAAGAGGCAATGGACATCGAGATTCAGTCCATGTACGACAACCAAGTTTGGAATTTGGTTGAGAATGTACCGGGTCGTAAAACTGTCAGGTGCAAGTGGATCTTCAAGAAGAAGATGAACATGGATGGGAAAGTGCATACTTATAAAGCGCGATTGGTTGCGAAGGGATTTACTCAAACTCCCGGAGTTGCCTATGATGAGACCTTCTCACCAGTTGCGAAGATAAAGTCTATTAGGGTAATGCTCGCAATAGTTGTGTTTCATGATTATGAAATATGGAAGATGGACGTGAAAACCGCTTTCCTTAATGGAAAGTTGGCTGAGGATGCCTACATGAATGAGCCAGAGGGTTTTGTCGATGCGAGGCATCCGGATAGAGTGTGCAAGCTTGAGAAATCCATTTATGGATTGAAACCAACGTCTTGCAAACGGAATCTTCGTTTTGACGAGAAAGTTAAAGAGTTTAGCTTTCTATGAAGCGAAGATGAATCTTGTGTATATGTTAAAGCCAGTGGGAGTATAGTGAGCTTCCTCGTATTGTATGTCGATAACATATTGCTCATAAGAAACGACATCCCAACCTTGCAGGAAGTCAAGTCCTGGCTTGGGAAGTGTTTCGCTATGAAGGACCTCGGAGAGGCTGCTTATATTCTGGGAATAAGGATTTTGAGAAATAGGGAAAAGAGACTGATAGGACTCAGTCAGGATACATACTTGGATAAGGTACTAAAGTGTTTTAGTATGGAAAATTCCAAGAAAGGGGTGTTGCCAATCCAAAGCAATACCAAGCTGAGTAAGAATCAGAGCCCGAGTACAGAGGCAAAGATAGCTGATATGAGCCTAGTACCTTACACTTCCGCAGTAGGCTCTATCATGTATGCTATGACTTGTCCTCGCCCTGATGTGGCCTTCGCTTTGAGCATGGTCAGCAGATATAAAGGGAACCCTAGTAGAGCTCATTGGATTGCAATTAAGAATATTCTTAAGTACCTACAAAGGACCAAGGCATGATTTCTAGTCCTCGGTGGGAGTGATGACTTAAGGGTACGAGGGTATAGTGACGCTAGTTTTCAGACGGATCGGGATAATTACCGATCGCAGTCGGGCTGGGTCTTTACCCTAAATGGAGGAGTAGTGACTTGGAAAAGTTCCAAGCAGGAGACCGTAGCTGATTCAACATGTGAATCAGAGTACATTGCGGCGAGCGAAGCGTCAAAGGAGGCTATATGGTTGAAGAACTTCATTGGAGACCTTGGAGTTATGCCATCCATAAAGGAGCGAATGGAAATTTTTTGTGATAATGAAGGAGTGGTTGCCTTAACCAAGGAACCAAGAGATCTTGGTAGATCTCGACATATCGACAGAAAATACCATTTTATCATACATCGGGTAGAAGAGGGACTCCTCGTTGTGAAGAGGGTATCATCCGAAGAAAACCCAGCAGATCCCCGTATGAAGGGACAAAGTATGGTAAAAAACTTGCAGCACGCTAGGAGCAATGGGCTGAAGGATGATATAAGTTTGGATTAGATAGGAAACGTGTAATAGATAGTTTGTACTTGACATTTGATGAATAAATAAAGTTGTGTTATTTATGAGTAAAGCTACTATCTTGTGTTGGTTATTTATCTATTGTTTCAATTTTGCATGTTTTGACTTCCTGAATGATAAGATTATTTAAACAGTCCACGGTCGTTCATATTTTGGAAGTAGATGTGAATGAAGACTGTTATGAATTGTTTGTAGATTGTCTAAAAGGTTTTGGGCATAGCAAAGGTTTGTTGCAAAGTTTATGAGTGCTTATGAATATGATTTGAGCATTGGAATAAAGCCACGTTTGCTAGTATCACTTTGTGGTGTTTTACCTTAAGTGATCGCAAAGCGAAAATATCATATAGTCTTAAAACTTAGAGATATGGTTGTTGTTTGCCGGTTGGTTATGCATTGATGATGTGTAAACGCGTCAGTAACTTGATGTTATAAAACACATTGTTGTGCATGATTCAATTAGTAAATAATAGATGCATATGAGTCAAAGTTAATATGTTCCTTTTATTCTATGAGAATAAAGGTGATATCTTGGCCACTTGATGATTTGGTTTGACTTATGTGCCGGGCCTGGTCAGAATGAAGTTGATGTGTTCAACTAAATTCTATGTCAAACAAATCAGAGATCAAGAAAGAAAATGCTGGACAATAAGCATTGTCAGCATGATATATAGAAAAGAGGATTATACGATCCCTTATCTGAAGGACAAGTTGTTGATCAGAGTTGACACTTAAGTATAAAAGCTATAATTGCTAATCAGATCCTGAAGCCATATGTGAGATATAGTTACTAGACTTATCCAAGTGGGAGACTGTTGGATTAGTGTCCAAGCCCGTAACTATATTTGGTATGTACTTGACCCGGTTGTGCATGGTCCTTTTGGGTTGCCTTCACCAAAGCAACTGGACAAGGTAATTTAAGGAGAGAGAGAGAGAACATTATGGTTTATTAATATATTATAAGAATAATATATTAGAGGAGAAATCATATTTATTTAATTAATATTGGTCATAAATTAATTAGGAATTAATTTGGTGACTAAAAGAGATAAATTAAATAAAGGGGCATAAACTGTCAAATGTATGATAGTTGAGTTTTGGGATGGGAAACCTAATGGAATTAAGGGGAACGAAATTATGATGGGGATCCATCATATTTTCGTCCAAGGCCTTATTCCAGAAGGTTCCTTGGGCTGCTTGGTGGCTAAGTTGTGCATTAGGGTTTAGACTGAAACCCTAGCAGCCTACAATATAAATATGACCCCTAGGCTATGAAAATCGGCTACGCTTGATTCCAAGAGAACCCTAGGCCGATTTTAACATCTATCACCCTCTCTCATATTTCCTTCTTGCTTGTGGCGTTTTTGAACCATTAGAGGAGTTATAATTGTGACTCTAAGCTCAAGATCAAGAAGACTACAAGGATTTCAAGCTATTTGACAGATCTGTTCTTATGATGTTGATTTCGAATTTTATAAAATAGATCTAGGGTTGCAAGTCTTGGATTCAAAGCATGTACAATAGAGAAACCTAGATCCAACCATTAGGGTTTGTATGAGCCCATAGGATTGTTCTTATGCATAAAACCCATCACCTTGTGAGCCTAGCACCTGAAATGTGATGCCTCAAATGTTTCACAAAACACCACAACTCTTCGAATAACCTTGAGAGAAGTTCACTAACACTCAAAATCGGCTAGCCCTCTTGTTCTTTCTTTGTGTCCGATTTTGCTATCCATGAAGCTTCTTATATAATGTGCCACATGTAGGGTTAAACCATGTAAACCTTAATGTGCATGGCTTTTCATATTCCATGATCCATGGGTTCATAACCTCCATGGACTATCCTTGGAGCACCTTATGGGTTTTAGCCCAACTTAATAAACCATGGATCATTAGCCCACTATGTAAGAATGAATGATTTACACAATCAATCTCATATATTTAATTAGTCTCCTTTTGATCACTAAATTAATTCTTGAGTAATACTAATTAAATAATATTATTAATATATTAGAACTTATATTATATTAATAAACCATAAGTGTCCTTTCTCTGATTTAGTCTATCCAAGTGTTGCAATGCCATGCAACCCAAATGAACCATGCCAACTGGGTCAAGTACATTCCAGAAATAGTTATGAACGTAGACACCTAATCCAACAGTCTTCCACTTGGATAAGTTTAATAGCTATAAATTCAAGAATGACTTTAGGAATCAATCAGTAATCGTAGCTCTTTCAAAGTCTTGCGGAACTGAGATGATGATGATACGCCGTTTAAGATAAGTTATCATATAATCCTCTGTTCTAGATATTAGCCAGACAAATACATGGAACAATGTCTTACTTATTGTCCAGCAGTTTGTTTCCCGATTTTCGATTTGTTTGACATAGAACTTAATTGAACACATCAATTTAGTTCTGACCGGGCCCAGTACATAGGTCAACACAAAATCATCGAGGGGCCCAGATATCGCTTCTAATCCAAGAAGGAACATATAAACTTCGACTCATATGCTCGTTCTACTACTTTTTGAATCATACATAAAGGCAAGTTTTATAACATCGAGTTACCAATGAATTTTCGTACAATCAATGTATAACCAACTCATAGTCAACAAATCATATCTCTAGGTTTGAAGACTTATATGATATTACCGTCTCACGAGCACTCGAGATAAATTCCATGAAATGATAAGATTGAGCATGGGTTGAACCAATACTCAGAACTTATGAGCACTTATGAGAGCTATAGCAAATCCTTTTATGTCCAACACTTTAGACATCTACAACCAACTTCATGACAGTCTTGATTCATATCTACTTCCAACATATGACCGACTTTGGAGAATTTGAATAATATGATATACCATAACATAATTATTCTAGAAGTCAAAACATGTAAAATGAAAGGATAGTAAACGATTGACAGAAGATAGCAACACATTACTTATAAATAGATAACAAATTTTATTTATCATCAAATGTCAATTACACTTTACAAATTTCAAAGATATCTAATTTCCAAAACTAATATCATCCTTTAGCCTTATGTGCCTCGCATGTTGAAGTTGCTTAACCCTACCCAGTCCCTTCGTTAGGGGATCTGCTGGGTTCTCATCTGATGATACCCTCTTTGCTATGAGGAGTCCTTCTCCTATTCGATGTTTGATGAAATGGTATTTTTTGTCGATGTGTCTGGATCATCCGTGATCCCTTGGTTCCTTGGCTAAGGCAACTGCACTTACACTATCACATAAAATCTCCATAGGCTCCTTTATAGCTGGTACAACTCCAATGTCTCCAATGAAGTTCTTTAGCCATATATCCTCCTTTGCTTCCTCGCTTGCTGCTAAATACTTTGATTCACAAGTTGAATCAGTCACTGTCTCCTTCTTGGAACTTTTCTAAGTAATTGCTCATACGTTTAAGGTGAAGACCCAGCCTGACTAAGAGCAGAAATGATCCCTACCAGTCTGGAAGCTAGCATGACTATAGCCCACTACTCTCAAGTCATCACTCCCACCGAGGGTAAGGACCCAGTCCTTAGTCCCCCGCAGGTACTTGAGAATGTTCTTTACCACAGTCCAGTGAGCCTTGCTAGGGTCCCCTTAATATCAGCTGACCATGCTCAAAGCAATGGCCACATCAGGATGAGTACAAGTCATATCATACATGATCGAGCCTACAGTGGAAGTCTACGGTACTCGACTCATCTCAACTATCTCTGCCTCTGTACTCGGGCTCTGATTCTTACTCAATCTGGCGTTACTCTAGATCGGTAACTCTCCTTTCTTGGAATTATGGATGCTGAACCTATTCAGCAGCTTATCCAAGTAGGTACTCTGACTAAGTCTAATTAGTCTTTTACTCCTGTCTCTCAAAATCCTTATCCCTAGGATATAGGTAGCTTCACCAAGGTCCTTCATAGCGAAACACTTCCCCAACCAAGACTTCACTTCCTACAGGGTTGGGATGTCATTTCCTATGAGTAGTATGTCGTCCACATACAGTACCAAAAAGCTAACTATACTCCCGTTAGCCTTGACATATACATAAGATTCATCTTCGCTCCTCGAAAAGGCAAACTCTCTGAATTTCTCATCGAAACAAAGATTCCATCTGCGAGGTGCTTGTTTCAATCCGAAGATGGATTTCTCAAGCTTACACACTCTATTAGGGTACTCTGTGCTGAAAAAACCCTCAGGCTGACTCATGTAAACATCCTCAGTCAACTTTCCATTAAGGAAAGCTGTTTTGACATCCATTTTCCATATTTCATAATCATGAAATGCAACAATGCCTAACATAACCCTAATAGACTGAATCTTCGCTACTGGTGAGAAGGTCTCACCATAATCAACTCTTAGAGTTTGAGAAAAGCCCTTTGCAACCAGTCGTGCCTTATAGGTGTGTACATTACCATCCATGTCGGTCTTCTTCTTGAAGATCCATTTGCACCCGATTGTCTTACGACTTGTACATTATCAACCAAGTTCCAAACTTGATTGTCATACATGGACTATATCTGACTGTCCATAACCTCTTTCCATTTAACAGCCTCAGGGCCTGCCATGGCTTTCAAGTAGCTGTTAAGTTCATCCCGACTTACCAGTGTCCTATCACTCATAAGTGTATCACCTTCCGCGGTAATATGGAAACCATAGTAATGCTCAGGTGCATTCCTAACTCTCGTGGAACGCCTCAGAGGTACAGACTCGTCTGTCAGATCAATAAGAGTTTCCTCCTGAGGTTGATTGTTAGGATTTGAGGTTCCTTCACCACTTGACTCTTGAATTTCTTCAAGGTCAATTTGCCCCTCACTGTTTCCATGGCTTATGAACTCTCTCTCGTGAAATACTCCTCTCCTTGCTACAAAGACCACATTATCACTGGGTCTGTAGAAGAGATAACCAAAGGATTTCTATGGGTAGCTGATGTAAATACACCTCTCACTTCGAGGTTTGAGCTTATTGTGAGTTTCGCGCCTCACGAAAGCCTTGCAACCCCAAATCTTGATGTGGTCTAGATTGGGAACTTTTCCAGTCCACATCTCGTGAGGTGTTTTGGAAACCTTTTTGGTAGGGACTAGATTAAGGATATGGGCGGCAGTCTCTAAGGCATACCCCCAAAATGAGATTGGTAGCAAAGCTCGACTCATCATGGAACAAACCATGTCCAACAAGGTCTGATTACGCCTCTTAGCTACACCATTAAGTTGTGGTATCCTGGGAGGTGTCAATTGTGAGACAATCCCAAATTCCTTAAGATAGTCAAGGAACTCTGTACTAAGATACTCACCACCTTGATCGGATCGAAGCATCTTAATGTTCCTGCCCAACTGATTCTCCACTTCCTGTTTAAACTCCTTGAATTTTTCAAAGGTTTCTGACTTATGCTTGATTAAGTAGACATATCCATATCTACACTACTAGAAAAACAGCCTTTTACAACGCTCATTGCGCGTCGTAAAAGGCTCAGACGACGCGCAAATGCGCGTCAAGGAAGGCCCTGTCATAAAGAGAGACAATGCGCATTTACGACGCGTAATTACGACGTGCGTTTACGACACACAATGCGTATCAAGGAGGACCCTGTCATAAAGGAAGACGACACGTATTCGCGTGTCGTAAACTTACGATGCGCATGTTAATGACACAAAATGCGTATCAAGAAAGCCCCTGTCAAGAAAGGCCATGTCATAAAGGAAGATGACACACATTTTTGCGTATCGTAAATTTAAATGTTTAAAATAAATAATTTTATATATTTATTAATTTTTAAATTTAATTGGATTTAATTTCTCATAATAGAAATAAAATACCTTATACAAAAAATACAATCCATTGCATAATATAAAATAAAATTTCATACTCAAAAAATAAAATAAATTGCACAAATTATAATGTCATACAAAGAATCATTCAAATGTTAAACAAAAATAATACATTGCTAACATGGGTTATACATTCCTATAAAAATAACAAATAATCATACAACTCTGTTTCTTACTGGAAAGGAATGCCAAACGTGATTACAAGTTTGACACCATTAGGATCTATATGTAGATTAGTAGGAGCATTATCCTCACATGGTCCTACTTCCTCTAGAGTCAAATCCAAATGATATGTTAAGAATGTGTGTAAAACACTTGGTTAGCAAGTCATCAGGGTAGGGTAGCCAACTGTGCATGTAAGTGATAAGATATATTAGGAAATAAACTCACCTTCAGAATGTAGTTTCTCCTTGTTATTACCATTATCCTTCACTCTAAACCATTCAAAGAAGAAACCTCCTTTCTCCGTGAAAGGGATCAAATAAACAAACTTTAAAACGACACAACAAAGTAGATGTGACTAATAATTTGTCATATATTGGATTTTTTTCACTAGGTTTTGAGTTTTCCATGTGTATTCTAATGTTCAATATCCTTTATTATTTTATCTTTAAGACCATTTTCCTAACAATAACATCTTTAATGGGCTTGTAAAATGACGGCTTACCCTTTGCTTTAAGATGCATTGTGGGGTATCCAAATGTACTTACAAGGACCCCAGTCCAAAATCTACAGTGAACTAGGGGAATACGTGCATCACACCTATCTTGGACACTCATCCACAATACACATTCAGAAAAAAAAATATATGTGAAACCAGAAACATGGAGTCAAGAAACAAAAGCATTAAAAGCCACTAAAGAAAACATATATATTGCTAAGAAAGTCACCCTTGTTGTTCCTAATATACCTAATGTAACTTGATGCAGTAATATATGCCGTTTCCAATCTATCTCAATCAGTTTTGCACTGTTTGTAGATTGTAAATAAACACAATGAATAAGCTTCTGCTGCATTTAATATAAAATTAGAACAATTGATGATCCTGATGCAATAATATATTACCTTGTTGGCCCTAGGGGTAGATACTTTGTTCTTGGAACATAACAAAAATTTTCCATTAAATTACTTTCTTACCTGAACAGCCTTATCAACACATTTGTTGTATTTAACTAGTCTGAACAGCTTCTCTGAACAAGGTAACTCCCTTCTAGTATACACAACATCCTACAACACAAATGTTTCCATTAAATTACTTGCTTACCAAACTTTCCCTTATTTTGTCACTAATACATTTATTTAACCATGAAAGATACCTTGAGGTTGACTATAAAATGTTGAATCCTTTAATAGAAAATTGAGTTTGGAAAATGCAGAAACTGCTATGGGTGTGATGCTCAAGACGCTGGAGTTTCTATGGCGTTTCTTTGGCAAAGTTGTGTTTAAAACAATCTGACCTGTAACACATGGATTTAGATGAGCTAACGAATACAAGTTGAATTAAAAACATGTAAACACAGATAAGAACTGACATAGTATAAACCCATCTCGTTCTAGAAGATTTGCATTACGTCAGTATATGAAGAATACAGAGAAGATTTGCGTGTCCTATATGTATGCAAGGATGACACGTATAAATCCATAAATGGTCCAATGAATACCTGGAATATATTCAGCACAAGGGGCAGGAGATTTTACAGAGGGTCCTGATGTAGCAAGAAATAAGCTTACTTTGATTTTATCTGCATTCTAAGAAAAGAAACTATCATAAAGATGAAATTCAATAAACTAAATTGAAAGAACCAACTTATTGCAATGTAATATGTGAAAGTAAATAGCAGTATTTGATATGAAATTACCTCCAATCAAGGAGATTTGTGTTTTCTGTCTTCAAAACAAAAGTGTGAGCACAATAAAGACTTTGTATTAGATTTTTGAGAGGTATCCTCAAAATCATAATCCTTGTTCTGAATAATTACAGGCTGTAATGCTTCGGTCATGGATTCGTCGACTGTTTCTAGCATGTATGTAGTTTTAGAGTCTCTAAATCTGGCTGCAATAGCCTCAGCTGCATGCTTTAGCATGTTCTCTGCATCTGAATGAAAATTTGAGAATATTTCATGCTGCACGCTTCACCTGTTTTGATAAGTTAATCCGAACAACAGAATGTCCAGAGAATTTTCCAAGAGCAAGGGCTAAACTTGTCTTTCCAATACCTGGACTTCCTTCCACCAGAACTACAATGCATAATAAGATACAGACAAGTAAGAACATCATGTAGTTGTAAACACAGTAAATAGTGTCCCAAATTATAAAACACGTCATTAGAAAGAAGAAAAAAATACCAGGCTTTTTAAGTTGCATAACATAGAGCAAGGAATTTGTATGGGTGGTTGGTGCCAGAAAGTCAAATCCTTTAGTTTCTAAATGATTGTCACCTAAGGCACAGAAAAATACCTCTCATTAAATGGAAGTATCTTAATATCCATTAAAGGTCAACATATATCAAAACCACATTTAATGAATGGTCAACCTTTTTCAATGTAGAATGGACGAATTCCAAAATGAGTGTCGATCTCCATGCCATTACTAGACAGTGCCTAACCAGATTTCAGAACATCATACCAACCATAGTTTTCATCTGTCAAAACACTTACCTGATTCAGTTTGCTCTCCTGGTGTAGCAAATATAAATATCAGTTACTCAATAACTAATTAATAATAAGTAAAAAGATTTGAAAATAGTCAAAATACATAACACAAGTGCTTAATATAAATATTAGTTGCTCAGTAACTAATTAACAATAAATAAAAAAATTTGAAAATAGTCAAAATATAAAACTTTACATCTAACAGATATAAGGTCTAAATTAGCACAGATGTGGGGTCTAAATTGCTCAGTAACTAATTAACAATTAGGTACCAAGTGATACATTAAAAACAAGAACAAGTTGTTCCAATAGAGAAGAAACTACCACCAAACTCATGTCATACCCTATATATTAGAGAGAGAGAGAGAGGGGGGGATAAAAAATTATACCGGGATAAACTCTTACTTCTGCTTCTGCTCCTGCAGAGGCTCTTGCTAGGAATGCGTCTTTTTGGGCTTGCATTCTCATGAAATGTAAATAGATCCCGTAGATCCTCAGTAGAGAGATTTGTCCCCTGAATTCATGAGGTGTGATATTTATTATTATTCATCAAGAAGCATTTGCATATGTTCAAAAAGAAGTAACAAATCCTGAAATACCTGAATGTTACTTAGCTAGTGTTTGTTGAATAAATTTTACCCTTTGCTTAACTAAAATGATAATAGAAAAAGAAAAAATAGTAGAAATATTTGTAATTTATCTGTTACCTTTTCTTCAATAATTTATCTGTTACCTTTTCTTCAAAGTCCTCAACACATGGAATTTTCTTCGGTAGTTCCATAAACAGTTGCAGATGAAGAGAATACCAACTGCCAACATTTAAAATTAGGTGAATATATCTTGAATCCAATATCAATGTGAAAGACAAGATAGGGTACATACCTTCTTATGATTGTATTTGGCCATGACTTTGTACAGGGTGATGGACCAGATCAAATTATTATCAAAGTAACGGAAATGTACAGGGGAGAAGTAGAATATACAGGGGAAAAGTAGAATGTCAGAAATGGAAGGAGACGTTGAGGGAGGCTTACAGACGGAAAAGGCGAGGAGAGAAGGAGGCGGTTGAGGAGTCGCAAAATCCTCAATCGTCGGCTTTGTGAGCGAGAGGACATGACCTATTTTTGTGAGGTGCGGTTCAAAGCACTCATTCTTTTGTCGATTTGGTGAGGACATGTAACAACCCGAAATTTCATATTACTTCTTGTAACTCAAATTGTAATCCAATTCGATCAACCAAACGTTGTTTCCAAATCCGTTTCCGATTTCATCATTAAATTAAGTCATTAACATATATCGATCTAAAATGACTTAATGGGTGTCTTAATGCCATTGGGAATCATTCTAACACCCCATTATAGTTATCGGAATAATTCTAGAATCGACCATATCGGGTTACGACAACTTGGTCGGGTGCGACCAAAAGCCCCGCCTAACGCCGGTACCGGGTAGAATTCCGTCGTGTCCCATTTCCGAGCACTATATAAGTGATTCAAAGCTTTCATTTGAAGCTTTTGGCCATTTCTCCCATAATCACTTCCAACCTCTCTCCTCATCCAAAATCAAAGGTCCAAAAACAAAGAATTAAGGCTCCAAATCAAAGAGGTAACATCCCTAACTTGTTATCTAACCTCTTTAGCCTTCAATTTGATGTTTAATTTGAGTTTTAAGACCTAGAACATGTGTTTACGGCCAAGGATCAAGCTTGGGCCGTAAACACCTAAAAATGGGGTTTTTGAGCCATTTAAGCCTTCCAAACCATTGTTAGGACTTAGATATGACTTTGAGGCTTACAAACCTGGACTTGGAACACCCTAAACATTCATTTTGAGGGACAAACAAGAGTTTACGGCCAAGACATGTGCTTGGGCCGTAAACTCCATAAACATGGGGGATAAACTCATTTTTACATGTTAGAATGCCTTGAAACTCAACCAATAGCTTTGTGGTAAATCCTAGAACCAACTAAAAATACTTTAGAGACCTTAAACACATCAAAAATACCACATATAGGAGTTTACGGCCTAGGAACATACCCTTTGGCCGTAAACTCATATAATTATGTCAAATGATGCATCTAATTCACTCCAAAGGCTTGCATAAATTTCTAAAATCACATGTGATTGTTTTAAGTATCAAAAACTAATTTTTCATGAGCATGGGAGAGTTTACGGCCATAGAACATGCTTCTAGGCCGTAAAATCCTAAAAATGTGTTAAATGGTGACCTAAATTCATAACAAGGCTTGGAAAATTAACTAGAATCACATGTGATTGTTCTTTGTACCTCAAATGAATTATTCTTGACCATAGTAGAGTTTATGGCCGTAAACTCCATGTTTAAGGCCGTAAACTCCCTTTTAAATGTTATAAATCCAAACAAATTAAACCAAGGCATTCTAGAAGTCCATTTCAACAATCCCCATGTCCATTCAAACCATTAAACCCTCAAAATCACACCAACATGAGTTTACGGCCGTAAACTCATGTGTGTGTGTGTGGTTTGTGGCTGTAAACTCCATAAAATGTTTACTTTTGGAGAGTAAACTCAAGTCCCAAGTCCCTAGTGCCATATTACGTCCGAAGATGTCACCAGGGTCGCTCCAAACGCTCGTATTGAGGTGTTTAACCTCGTTGGAGTGTAATGTTCCATATAATTAGTGATTGTAAATATAATTAGTATTATATGGACATTATTACATTTTACATAGGGACATCACGAGTAAACAATCCCCGAACAAACGTCTAGTATCCAAAACCGACGCATTTTCGAGTCCGGTGAGTTCATACCCCTACCCTTTTTCACTGTTTTTCACTGTTTTCAGGGGGGACACAAGCAAAGTACAAGGGCTTTCTTGTACTCAAAACTTATTTTCATGTGTGTGTTCAAATTTCATATGCTTTTAATACTGATATACACAACTGATAACCAGTAGAATATGCAGATTACGTAAACGTTTATTTGTGAAATGGGTTTTATAAACTGTTATGTTTTATATATTTCACAAATGGTTTTCCACATTTTATCAGTTAAAAGCATGACATTAGAACACATGAACAATATATTTTGTACACTGTCTTGTCCTCGGTAACATTCCACATAGATACGCGAATGGAGGATTATCATATTATTATTGGTAAATTTGTTATTCCTGTATGATTCGAGACACGTCCTCGGCGAACACTCCACAAAGATACGCGAGTGGAGGACTACACCCGTAACCAGAATCTCTGGGATTTAAAGAGCGTGACTTGAGTGTATAGATCTATACAGGGCTGACTACCCCACACCTGGCTGCTAGCTACAGCTGAACCGAAATGGTTCAAGGGTGATGAAAGTCATAAGGTTGTGGACTACTTATTGCCACATGTTCAGTTTTCAGTATGGTTATGGAACTCGCAATTAGGATAAAAGAGATTTACTTATAGTAATAATGAATAACATTACATCTTTTACATTGATAACCTACATTCAGGAAAGTATAGGACTTTCCTGGGAAACCTCGTACAGAATCAGATTTAACTAGAATACATCTTTTACATCTTTTACAAATGATAACCAACATTCAGGGAATCATGGGGCCTTCCTGGGGAAACATTCATATAAC
Organism: Lactuca sativa; assembly: GCF_002870075.4. Classification (NCBI taxonomy): domain Eukaryota; kingdom Viridiplantae; phylum Streptophyta; class Magnoliopsida; order Asterales; family Asteraceae; genus Lactuca; species Lactuca sativa. The sequence goes on along the minus strand of NC_056623.2, from coordinate 190,337,598 downwards.
CAGAAAAGTGTAACAAACAGGATAACTTTATATCTTTTACTATTGGTAATATACAATCAGGAAAGTATGTGACTTTCCTGGGAATCCATTGGTACATAACCAGAACATTATAAGAAAACAGATAACATAAATGTACATTTTCACAAAGGTAAAAATGTTTTTAGTGTGCAAACGTACTATATTTTGTAATTGTGAAATAACAATCAACTTTTAAGAAATATGGGATTTTCTTGGCATGTATAACATTTACAGAAATAGAAACGAAACATGGACATTTTCACGAAACAAAACCCACTTATGAACTCACCAGCGTTATGCTGATTTTAAAAATCGCTTGTGTTCTCAGGTCGACGTTAGAACAGGTACCGAAGATCCTTTTTGCTCGAAGCTGGAGTACTCAGAAGACCCGTTTCACTTTGTTCATATATATATATATATATATATATATATATATATATATATATATATACTATGTATCACAACTGTACAACTTTACTTTTGAAAACAATTGTAAAACTTTTATATGAAATGTAATGGTTGTTCTACTTTACTTACTATGTACATTGGATTTGATACTCAACGTGGAGTCAACCCCGGAAATGTTTCCGCCTTCGGTTTTCAGGGTGTGATAGATTGCTATCAGAGCCCTTGTTTATAGTGAATAAAGTATACCAAACCTTACATGGTATAAAACTATAAACACTAAAGGGCCTAAGTGCTCTGAAATAAAAGTATCTTCAGACTATAAGTATTTTCAAAAGTATATAAGTATACCAAATCGTCGAGTTCCGTAACTATAAGTAGAACAAAACATAAGTAAATGGGTGTTGTGTACTGCGGTTAAACCTGTGTAGTTATGTAGTCGTGTCTAGGATCAATATAGCCTGGCCAACTATCTTCATTCGAGACACGACCAACATGTGCTTGGGAGTAACTGTGGTATGCGGCATGCCTAAAACTTACCTTAATACCACAAACATCGAGCCAGTATCGTATCGAATCATGAAATACTATGGGAGTATTTCTCGAATCAATTCTTTGTAGAAATCCTCGTTCATGTATAGACCCCCGATCATTCCGTTAGCGATAGTTTACCTGCTTCAATAACTCTTTCCTGTTTTATCACTTATTTAGAATAAATATCTGTCATATCTCTCGATTCAATTCAGAGGACTTATCATCCTCTCTTTCTTGATCTTATTAGATCAAGATGCCTCCCAGAAAGAGACCCAGCTCAAAGACCAACAGCCCTCCGCCACCACCTCCTCCTGAAATTGATCTCGTGTTATTTCAGACAGCTGTTACCGCCGCGGTGGCAGCTGCCATGTCCCAATTGAACACCGGTGGTTCCGGTGGTTCTGGAGGTGGTACTCAAGATCAAGAAGGCAATCAGGGACATCGAAGTTCCTATAAAGACTTCATGAATGCAAAGCCAACATCCTTTGATGGCACTGGAGGTGTCATTTCCCTATCCCGATGGTTCAAGAAAATCGAATCCATCTTCGAAATCTGTGCATGTGATGAGTCCGATAAGGTCAAATTTGCTGCTTGTACCTTCAGTAATAAAGCCTTGACTTGGTGGAATAGCCGAGTCAAATCCTTAACCCTACCCGTAGCCAATGCCATGGGCTAGAACGCCATGAAAGAACTCCTCCTTGCCGAATACTATCCCCATGGTGAAATGCAGAAGCTAGAGCACGAGCTCTGAAACCTGAAGATGAAAGGTTCCGACATTGCTGCATACACTTCCCGATTCGATGATCTTGCCCTTCTCTGTCCTGGTTTGGTCACTCCTGAAAGCAAAAAGATCGAGAGGTTTATTTGGGGGTTAACCAATCCAACAAAAGGTCATGTCTTTGCTGCTCGACCGGACACATATGATAGTGCTAAGACTTTAGCCCAAGCCATAATTGATCACAGTGACGATGTCGAGGAAGCCACCACTGCCCCTGAGTCGGCTAAAAGCAGTGGTGAGAAAAGAAAATTCTGGAAGAAGAAGAAGGGTCAATCTTCTCAAGGGTCCTCCAAAAGACAGCAAACAGTAGCACTCCATGCTACTACTACCCCCGTTGCTGCTGCTTCTGTTGTGGGATCCACAGCTCTAACTCCTACCAGCCGGTATGCTAGTAATCTCCCTCTCTGTGAAAAGTGCAAGTATCACCACAATCCTGGCCCCTGTCGAGAACTTTCCTATACCAATTGTGGTAAGAAGGGGCACACAGTCCGATTCTGCAAAGCTCCGGCCCAATCGGCCAATCAATCTTCGGGAGTAGGCGTTGGTCAAGCCTGCTACAACTATGGTGAGGCTGGGCACTTTAAAAGAAACTGCCCCAAAAAGTCTACTGCTGATAACACCGGAAGGGTCCTCGCTATGGGACGGGAGGAAGCGGTCGCCAATCCCACTGTTGTCTCGGGTACGTTCCTTCTCGACAACTCATAGGCTAATATTCTTTTCGATTCGGGTGCTGAGAGAAGCTTTATTAGTCATGCATTCAAACATAACCTAAGACATAATTCCGAACCTTTAACTGAAACATTTACCGTCGAGATGGCTAATGGTGAGAAGGAAAGCGCTAACGAGGTGTTCGTAGGTTGTACCCTTACCCTTAACGACCAATCGTTTCCTATCGATCTTATGTCAGTATCCATAACGGGCTTTGATGTCATCATTGGCGTGGATTGATTGAGTCCCAATCATGCAGATATCCTTTGTTTCGAAAAAGCCATCTGTCTCAACCTTCCTTCGGGTCAAACTCTCATAATATATGGCGATAAACTTAGTTCCAACCTTCGTATCATTTCCTACATCAAAGCTCAGAAGCTCCTGCGAAAGGAGTGCATTGCATTCTTGGCCCATGTAATCAACGAGAAACAGGAAGTTAAAGACCTCACGAGCATCCCCGAAGTCTGTAACTTTCCTGATGTGTTTCCCGAAGAGCTTCCAGGAATTCCTCCCGAGCGTCAGGTCGAATTCCGTATTGACCTAATTCCTAGAGCTACTCCCGTAGTGAAGTCTCCGTATCGCTTAGCTCCAGCAGAGATGCAGGAGTTATCCAGTCAACTCAACGAGTTTCTCAGTAAAGGATTCATTAGACCTAGTTCCTCGCCCTGGGGAGCTCCAATCCTGTTTGTCAAGAAGAAAGATGGATCCTTTCGAATGTGTATCGATTATCGCGAGCTGAACTAGTTGACTGTCAAAAACCGATACCCTCTTCCGTGAATAGATGACCTCTTCGATCAACTCCAGGGAGCCAGTTAATTCTCCAAGATAGACCTTCGATCAGGGTACCATCAGCTACGAGTTCATGAAAGTGATGTGTCCAAAACAGCTTTCAGGACTCGATATGGACACTACGAGTTTGTAGTGATGCCCTTTGGTCTAACCAACGCACCGGTAGTGTTCATGGACCTGATGAACTGGGTGTGTCGTCCTTATCTGGATAAGTTAGTCATTGTGTTCATTGATGACATACTCGTCTACTCCAGAAGTGAAGAAGACCACAAACAACACTTGAGACTAGTGTTGGAGACCCTGCGATCTGAGAAGTTGTACGCAAAATTTTCTAAATGCGAGTTCTAGATTCGGAAGGTAACTTTCCTCGGTCATGTGGTAAGCGAGGAGGGTATTCATGTAGATCCTTCCAAGATAAAGGCAATAGAGAATTGGTCAGCACCAAAGACACCCACAGAAATCCGGCAATTTTTGGGTCTCGCTGGCTATTATCGAAGATTCATCCAAAACTTTTCCAGAATCGCCAAACCTCTAACCACTCTAAAACAGAAAGGTGTACCCTTTTGTTGGAGTGATAAACAAGAAACTGCATTTCAGACGCTAAAGAAAGCCTTGTGCAGCGCGCCTGTTCTGTCCCTACCCGAAGGGATAGAGGACTTTGTTGTCTACTGTGATGCGTCTAATCAAGGCCTAGGATGTGTGCTTATGCAAAGAGGAAAAGTAATTGCCTATGCTTCTAGACAGTTGAAAACACACAAGGTCAACTATACCACACACGACTTGGAGCTAGGAGCCGTGGTCTTTGCGTTGAAGATTTGGAGACATTATCTCTACGAAACCAAGTGTACGATCTTCACCGATCACAAGAGCCTGCAGCACATCTTTGACCAGAAAGACTTAAACATGAGACAAAGGCGATGGGTAGAACTACTCAGTGATTATCAGTGTGAAATCCGTTACCATCCTGGCAAGGCCAATGTGGTAGCAGATGCCCTTAGTCGAAAGGAGAGTGCAGGCCGTAAGGTGAAGAACCAGACAATGACCATTCATTCCAACCTACCCATACAAATCCGAGGAGCCCAATTAGAAGCCCTCAAACCCGAGAACATGTTGACCGAAGCCTTAAGAGGAATGGAAAAGAAACTTGAGATCAGAGGTGACAGAGTCCATTGTTTCATGGATCGGATCTGGATTCCCAAGTCCGGAGGATTCAGAGAGTTAGTCATGGAGGAAGCGCATAGAACCAAATACTCTGTTCACCCGGGCTCTGACAAGATTTACTTAGATCTCAAGAAACAATACTGGTGGCCAAGCATGAAGGCTGAGATAGCTACGTTCGTGGGCAAGTGTCTGACTTGCGCCAAGGTAAAAGTTGAGCACCAGAAACCCTCGGGTCTGCTCCAGCAACCCGAGATACTTGAATGGAAATGGGAGATGATCACCATGGATTTCATCACCAAATTACCCAAGTGCTCAAGTGGGTATGATACCATTTGGGTGATTGTCGATCGTTTGACAAAGTCAGCTCACTTCGTCCCAATCAAAGAATCATACAAGATGGAAAGACTCGCGCGGATTTATATCCAGGAGGTAGTCCGACTGCACGGTGTACCTGCGTCCATTATCTCTGATCGAGATAGCAGGTTTACCTCCCGATTTTGGCAGTCTCTTCAGAAAGCTCTTGGAACCAAACTAGATATGAGCACGGCGTATCATCCTCAGACAGATGGGCAGAGTGAGAGAACAATCCAAACTCTGGAAGACATGCTTAGGGCATGTGTCATTGACTTTGGAAAGTCGTGGGACGCATATCTACCTTTGATCGAATTCTCGTACAACAACAGTTATCACACCAGCATTAGGGCTGCCCCATTCGAAGCCCTATATGGTCGTAAGTGCAGATCCCCTCTGTGCTGGGTCGAGGTGGGAGATACACAGCTAGCCAAGAGTCGAGTCCCCGACAGTGCTCTCACTGGTCCTAAGATCATCCATGAAACCACCGAGAAGATCATCCAAATACGAGAACGACTGAAAGCTTCACATGATCGCCAGAAGAGTTACACTGATAACCGTCGAAAACCACTGGAATTCCAGGTTGGAGATCGTGTCCTATTGAAGGTCTCGCCCTGGAAAGGCACTGTACGCTTTGGTAAGCGTGGGAAACTTAATCCGAGATACATCGGGCCTTTTGAGACCCTCGCCAGGATCAGTCTGGTAGCCTATAAACTTCGTTTACCTCACGAGCTCAGTAACATCCATCCTGTCTTCCATGTTTCAAATCTCAAGAAGTGCCTATCTGATGAAACCCTAGTGATTCTGTTAGACGAGATCGAGATCGATGAAAACCTCAACTTCGGGGAGGAACCGATCGAAATCATGGATTGAGAAGTCAAACGTACGAAACAAAGTCGCATTCCGTTAGTGAAGGTTCGCTGGAATGCCAAGCGGGGACCGAAGTTCACTTGGGAGCGGGAAGACTCGATGAAACAGAAGTATCCACAACTCTTTCTAGATCCATGATTTGAATTTTATCTTGTCTTGAATTTCGGGACGAAATTCCCTCTAACGGGGGGATAATGTAACAACCCGAAATTTCATATCACTTCTTGTAACTCAAATTGTAATCCAATTCGATCAACCAAACGCTGTTTCCAAATCCGTTTCCGATTTCATCATTAAATTAAGTCATTAACATATATCGATCTAAAATGGCTTAATGGGTGTCTTAATGCCATTGGGAATCATTCTAACACCCCATTATAGTTATCAGAATAATTCTAGAATCGACCATATCGGGTTACGGCAACTTGGTCGGGTGCGACCAAAAGCCCCGCCTAACGCCGGTACCGGGTAGAATTACGTCGTGTCCAATTTCTGAGCACTATATAAGTGACTCAAAGCTTTCATTTGAAGCTTTTGGCCATTTCTCCCATAATCACTTCTATCACAACTGGAGATTTTGTGTCATGTAATCTAAACATTCAAGTTAATGTGAATCAAAAACTTCAAGTAAATACATTACACAAGTACTACAAGTAGTCATCAAACAATTGGAAAACCTTAGAAGTTCTTGTTAAGTCTATTTTGGACTAGAACTTCCTTATTGGATCCAAGTGGACCAATAAGCTTCCAATTGGACTATCATGGGCTTAGAACCCTAATTGGGCTCTAATTGGACCCACACTAAATTATTTCAACATTTTGGGCCATGTTGGACCTGGAATGAAATAAATCACAAGCTTTGATCCATAATTTAACCTAACCTAGCTTAATAAAGCATAAAAATCACAATTTTATTTTATAAGGCCAATGAACACCCAAACTACCTCAAATATTGGGCTTAAGGGCAAAAAGCCCAAAAAATCTTTTTTTCCCCACCATTCTCGGCCCAAGGCCCAAACTCAAGAGGATAAGAAGAGAAGTTGACTTTGGTTGCCACCTCACTATTACCCATAGGACTTCCATGCATTATTTCCCATTCTTCCATGCATATCACTTCAAGATCACATCTCTTCTTCTCTCCTCTCTCTCTCACTCTCGGCCATACACACACACACACCAAAAATCTCTCACAAATTCTCCCTAGATCACTCAAGAACATCTCTCCCTCTCCATCCAAAATCTCGAAAAATTAGGAAGCATTCAAGGAAGTTCTTCCACAAAAATCATCATCTAAGGTAAGTTTTTGTTTGGATCTATGACTTGTATTCCTTATTTACCAAAAATCTCTTCCTAATCCATGCAAAAATCATGATCTTACACTCTACAAACCCCATAATCTCGAAAAGTTCATCAAGGAGTGCAAAGGCCAAAAATCACTTCATTTCTTCCATCTTTCTTCAAGAACCGAAACTACCCCCTAAGGTGAGCTTCATACCCCCTATTTTCTGTTTTTATGAGTTTTGTGGGGGGGGGGGGGGGAATACAAGTGAAAGTGTAGATCTATATGTGTTTGTATGCCTTGTATGATTTCCATGCTTATATGTATGCTTTTATGTGTTTTAATGTTGGATCTAGCCATAAAACCCCTCAAAACCGAGATATAACTTATGTTTTATGATCTTAGCTTCAAATATGTTTCTACATACCAAGTGTTTCAAGAAAGATAGCTAAATGGTTTAGTAACACTTTTCTTTAAGCTAAAAACACAAATTTTGGGCTAAAAATGTGAAAAATACAAAATTAAGGGCCCAAATTGACATTTCACAGATTCTGATGGATGAAGTGTGCCAAAACAGTTTCCATAAAACTATTTCTGGAATTATACTCAATTAGAGGATTAAAAACTAAAATTTCAAGCTTAATGGGCTAAAAATGAAATTTTCGGCCCAATGAGGCCCATTATGCGAATTTTTCTGTTTTGGAGGGCCAAAACTGTAATTTTCTGTAAAACAGTGGACTATAAGTGTCCCAAATCCTTTTCAAAGGTTTAAAATGCTTTCCAAATTTAAAAAGGACCAAAGTTGCAAAAGTTTCACAATTTGGGCCAAAATTGTCAAAGTTGCGAAAAGAAGGGGCTAAAACCGAGAAAATTGCATTTTCAGGGACTTAAACTGTTTTCTATGAAAAATATGCTGAAAAATATTAATTTCAACAATTTTTGGTGTTAAAATGTCAAGAAAAATAGTTTAAGGACCAAACCGGGAAGTATTTAATAAAAAGGGTTGAAAATGTAAATTTTACAAATAATGAGGGGCTGAAAACAGGAATATTTCAAGGCTAATTCAATATACACAATTTGATTAAATAATGGCATCGCGGCTATCGACGAAATACAATACACTACAATACCAAAAGTCGTTGTTAAACGAATTGGTTCGGTCTCGAACCAATAAAATCCGAAAACTACTAACACTACGACACTATGACACTACGACCCTATGACGCTATGACACTACGACACTACGATTCATACAACTAACGATTTGGAATTCACTATACATACGAGTGTGCACAGACGTCTACGCACCATCTTTGGGCCCCAAAAGTGTAAAATCTTGTTCGTTGAGCCTAGCTAGCCCAATGACCTGATCTTAAGGCCCGAAGACCTCTATCTTACGAAGTGTTGGGTTTTACCAATCCGACACGACGTAACCGGACTTTCAATGGCTGTAGACTACTGGTCCCCAAGGGTCCTTTAGTGTCGCCAGTGGAGTCTGCCTTTTTGCGAGGCGGGTCTGGGACCCCTCGTACATTTTTATCCCCAACCGGTTAATGGAGTCACCGGGGTCTTCGTGACCTCTTTCTCTTCGGATGTGGGACTACACCTAGTCAGGGCGATTGGATAACGCGATTAGTACTGACGACGCCTTCGGGTTCGTTAGTATAACTATAAACTGGGCGTTTGTGTAACGCGGGTTTGTAGTAAATAATCCTGCTCGAGAACCTTCCAACGTCGCCTGGGACTGACACTATACGCTATGCAATGGTTTCAATGTAACTTCATGTAATTCAAGGAACTAGGAGGACATCGGGTTTTCCTAGGGTTTTCAATACATACAGATTTGAAATGTACACATCTTCAATGAACATTTTTTTTACAAGTATAGAAACAAACAAGCATACCTATGGATCTTCACAAACTTTTTCAAAAGCTTTTCTTTCAGAAAATATCGGATTTTTTGGTGGTTTTTCAAACGATACAAACATTCGATTTCAAACACTACTTATGAACTCACCAACATTTCATATGTTGACGTTTTTCAAAATACTTGTATTCTCAGGGAACCAGTGAATCAAGGGAAACCATATTCAGTGACGGTTGCAGTTTATTTTTGTATGAATGGAACAATTTAATTTTGGGAATGTAATGTTTAAACAATGTATGACATGTAAACGCTACTGGTTGTACTATGTTAATGAATGGTGACGAATGTTGTTATGTTTCATATATATTCAATGTTATGGTATTCAATTGAGTCACGACAGCCCCCGGACGTTTCCGCCATCTGGTTCGGGGGTGTGACAACTTCCAACCTCTCTCCTCATCCAAAATCAAAGGTCCAAAAACAAAGAATTAAGGCTCCAAATCAAAGAGGTAACATCCTTAACTTGTTATCCAACCTCTTTAGCCTTCAATTTGATCTTTAAATTGAGTTTTAAGACCTAGAACATGTGTTTACAGACAAGGATCAAGCTTGCGCCGTAAACACCTAAAAATGGGGTTTTTGAGCCATTTAACCCTTCCAAACCATTGTTGGGACTTAGATATGACTTTGAGGCTTACAAACCTGGACTTGGAACACCCTAAACATTCATTTTGAGGGACAAACAAGAGTTTACGACCAAGACATGTGCTTGGGCCGTAAACTCCATAAACATGGGGGATAAACTCATTTTTACATGTTAGAATGCCTTGAAACTCAACCAATAGCTTTGTGGTAAATCCTAGAACCAACAAAAAAAGTTTAGAGACCTTAAACACATCAAAAATACCACATATAGGAGTTTATGGCCTCGGAACATACCCTTTGGCCGTAAACTCATATAATTATGTCAAATGACGCATCTAATTCACTCCAAACGCTTGCATAAATTTCTAAAATCACATGTGATTGTTTTAAGTATGAAAAACTAATTTTTCATGAGCATGGGAGAGTTTACGACCATAGAACATGCTTCTAGGCCGTAAACTCCTAAAAATGTGTTAAATGGTGACCTAAATTCATAACAACGCTTGGAAAATTAACTAGAATCACATGTGATTGTTCTTTGTACCTCAAATGAATTATTCTTGACCGTAGTAGAGTTTACGGCTGTAAACTCCATGTTTAAGGCCGTAAACTCCCTTTTAAATGTTATAAATCCAAACAAATTAAACCAAGGAATTCTAGAAGTCCATTTCAACAATCCCCATGTCCATTCAAACCATTAAACCCTCAAAATCACACCAACATGAGTTTACGGCCGTAAACTCATGTGTGTGTGTGTGTTTTGTGGCTGTAAACTCCATAAAATGTTTACTTTTGGAGAGTAAACTCAAGTCCCAAGTCCCTAGTGCCATATTACGTCCGAAGATGTCACCCGGGTCGCTCCAAACGCTCGTATTGAGGTGTTTAACCTCATTGGAGTGTAATGTTCCATATAATTAGTGATTGTAAATCTAATTAGTATTATATAGACATTATTACATTTTACATAGGGACATCGCGAGTAAACAATCCCCGAACCAACATCTAGTATCCAAAACCGATGCATTTCCGAGTCCGGTGAGTTCATAGCCCTACCCTTTTTCACTGTTTTTCACTGTTTTCAGGGGGGAACACAAGCAAAGTACAAGGGCTTTCTTGTAATCAAAACTTATTTTCGTGTGTGTGTGTTCACATTTCATATGCTTTTAATACTGATATACACAACTGATAACCAGTAGAATATGCAGATTACGTAAACGTTTATTTGTGAAATGGGTTTTATAAACTGTTATGTTTTATATATTTCACAAATGGTTTTCCACATTTTATCAGTTAAAAGCATGACATTAGAACACATGAACAATATATTTTGTACACTGTCTTGTCCTCGGTAACATTCCACATAGATACGCGAATGGAGGATTATCATATTATTACTAGTAAATTTGTTATTCCTGTATGATTGGAGACACGTCCTCGGTGAACACTCCACAGAGATTGGTGAGTGGAGGACTACACCCGTAACCAAAATCTCTGGGATTTAGAGAGCGTGACTTGAGTGTATAGATCTATACGGGGCTGACTACCCCACACCTGGCTGCTAGCTACAGCCGAACCGAAATGGTTCAAGGGTGACGAAAGTCATAAGGTTGTGGACTACTTATTGCCACAGGTTCAGTTTTCAGTATGGTTATGGAACTCGCAATTAGGATAACAGAGATTTACTTATAGTAATAATGAATAACATTACATCTTTTACATTGATAACCCACATTCTGAAAGTATAGGAATTTCCTGGGAAACCTCGTACAGAATCAGATTTAACTAGAATACATCTTTTACATCTTTTACAAATGATAACCAACATTCAGGAAATCATGGGGCCTTCCTGGGGAAACATTCATATAACCAGAAAAGTGTAACAAACGGGATAAGTTTATATCTTTTACTATTAGTAATATACAATCAGGAAAGTATGGGACTTTCCTGGGAATCCATTGGTACATAACCAGAACAGTATAAGAAAACAGATAACATAAATGTACATTTTCACAAAGGTAAACATGTTTTTAGTGTACAAACCTACTATATTTTGTAATTGTGAAATAACAATCAACTTTTAAGAAAATATGGGATTTTCTTGGCTTGTATAACATTTACAGAAATAGAAAGGAAACATGGACATTTTCACGAAACAAAACCCACTTATGAGCTCACCAGCGTTATGCTGATTTTCAAAATCGCTTGTGTTCTTAGGTCGACGTTAGAACAGGTACCAATGATCCTTTTTTCTCGAAGCTGGAGTACTCAGAAGACCCGTTTCACTTTGTTCATATATATATATATATATATATATATATATATATATATATACACTATGTATCACAACTGTACAACTTTATTTTTGAAAACAATTGTAAAACTTTTATATGACATGTAATGGTTGTTCTACTTTACTTACTATGTACATTGGATTTGATACTCAACGTGGAGTCAACCCCGGAAATGTTTCCGCCTTTGGTTTTCGGGGTGTGATAGGACATGACTGGAGAAAGAAGGAGACGGCAAGGGATGGCAGCAAATGGAAATGGCGAGGAGCGAATGAGGAAATTGAGGAGTCGCATAATCCTCAATTAGCGGCGTTGTGAGTGAGATGTAAGAGGGAAAAAAAGGTGGAGGAGAAACGAGTGGGAATTTCTAATTTTTTTTGGGGGTTTCCTTTTTCCCTCTATTAAGGAGTATAGGTTAAGCACTGGAGAACGGCGTTGAGGTAGTAGGTATTACCTAGATTCTTGAACCCTAATGGAGGACTGTTCTTTCGTTTCTTCAACAAAAAACTCATTTTCCAAGTCAATTGCAATTGGAAACCGGCCATTAACAGCGAGGACCTCACGTTCCTGATTCACTCGCCTCATTGAATGACAATCCCCACCGCATGTATATCGTCATCGTGCGAGGCCTGAAGATTCGGTGTAGGTTGGAGGTAGTGGAGGTGGGTATCATGCAAGGTTTTAGGGTTTCGTTTGATCGAAGAGGATTTCACAACATACAAACAAGAAGGAGGAGGGTATCAGGCGGGGTTTTCAATTTTTTGGTATTTTGATTCCCCCCCCCCCCCCCCCCCCCCTTGGCAATTAAAAAATTGAAGAACGCGCGTTGATGAAAAAAATTATAAAACGATAGTTCTACACGACGCACCTTTTTATAGTAGGTGCCCTCCTTGTTTTTAATTTTTTTGTTGGACACTAATTGTAGGGCACACATAAAGGCGTGCCCTCTATGCTTCATATTTTGGAAAACTGGCATCAATTTTTAGAGCACGCACAAATGCGTGTCCTCTATCAGCGCGTGTCATTGATTGCGCGTCATAAAAGGCTGTTTTTCTAGTAGTGCTACTATAATCAATAGTAAAAGTCACATAGAAGCGGTTAGCATCCTTTGCGGCAATTCTGAAGGGTCCACACACATCAGTATGTATGCGGTCCAACAAACCGTCACCCTTAGCACAAGAACCAGTGAAGGTTGATTTTATCATTTTTCCAAGTAAACAAGATTCACAACTATCATCTAACTTTAGTGTTGTATTAGTGTCTAAGCCCGTAACTATATTTGGTAAGTACTTGACCCGGTTGTGCATGGTCCTTTTGGGTTGCCTTCACCATAGCAACTTGACATGGTAATTTATGGAGAGAGAGAAGATATTTGGTAAGTACTACCTATCACATTTTGAGGGTATGCCTTAGAGACTGTCGTCCATATCCTTAACTTAGTCCCTACGAAGAAGATTGCCAAAACACCTCACGAGATGTCGATAGGGAAAGCTCCCTCGTTGGCACATATCAAGGTTTGGGGTTGAGAGGCTTTCGTAAGACGAGAGACTCACGACAAGCTCGAACTTCGTAGTGAGTGATGTATTTTCATCGGCTACCCGTAGAAATCCTTTGGATGAGTGACAATGTTGTCTTCGTTGCGAGGAGAGGGGTTTTCCGAGAGCAAGAAATCATAAGCCAAGGAGACAGTGGGGGGCAAATCGATCTTGAAGAGATTCAATAGCCGAGCGATGAAGGAACCTCTAACGCTAGTGCTCAACCTGAGGAGGAAACTCCGGTTGAACCGATTGACGATTCCTTACCTCTTAGACGTTCTGAAAGAGTTAGGGTTCAAACCCATTTTTATGGTTTTCATATTACTATGGAAGGGGATATGTTCATTAGCGATAGTACACTAATGAATTTGGACGAACCTAACAACTATAAGGAGGCCATGGCAGGCCCGCAGTCTTCAAAATGGAAAGAGGCAATGGACAGTGAGATTCGGTCCATGTATGACAACCAAGTTTGGAATTTGGTTAACCATGTTCCCGGACGTAAGACGGTCGGGTGCAAGTGGATCTTCAAGAAGAAGACCGACGTGGATGGTAATATGCACACATATAAGGCGCGATTGATTGCGAAGGGTTTCACTCAAACTCCCAGAGTTGACTATGATGAAACTTTCTCACCAGTTGCTAAGATAAATTCTATTAGGGTGATGCTGACCATTGCTGCATTTCATGATTATGAAATATGGCAAATGATGTCAAAACCACTTTCCTTACTGGAAAGTTGGTTGAGGATGTTTACATGGCTCAGCCGGAGGGTTTTGTCAATGCGAACCATCCCAATAAAGTGTGTAGGCTTGAGAAGTCTATTTATGGACTTAAGAAAGCGTCTCGCAGATAGAATCTTTGTTTCGACGAGAAAGTCAAATAGTTTGGATTTCTGTGAAGCGAAGATGAATCATGTGTATATGTCAAAGCCAGTGGGAGTATAGTTAGCTTCGTCGTATTGTATGTCGATGACATACTGCTCATAGGAAACGACATCCCGACATTGCAGGAGGTTAAGTCCTGACTTGGGAAGTGTTTCTCTATGAAGGACCTCGGAGAGGCTTCCTATGTTTTGGGAATAAGGATAGTGAGAGACCGAAGTAAGAGACTAATAGGACTTAGTCAGAATACTTACTTGGACAAAGTACTAAAACGTTTTAGTTTGGAAAACTTAAAGAAGGGAGAGATACCAATCCAACGTAATGCCAAGTTGAGTAAGATTAAATTCCCAAGTACTGAAGTCGAGATAGCAGAAATGAGCCGAGTACCATATGCTTCCTCCGTTGGCTCGATTATGTATGTTATGACTTGTACTCGCCCTGATATGGCCTTCGCTTTGAGCATGATCAGTAGATATCAAGGGAACCCTGGTAGAGCGCATTAGACCGCAGTCAAGAACATACTTAAGTACCTTCAGAGGAACAAGGAATGGTTTCTAGTCCTCGGTAGGAGTGATGACTTCAAGGTGCGAGGGTATAGTGACGCCAACTTTCAGACCGACAGAGACAACTACCGTTCGCATTTTGGCTGGGTCTTTACCCTTAATGGAGGAGGAGTGACTTGGAAAAGTTCCAACCAAGAAATTGTAGCTGATTCAACATGCGAATCAGAGTACACTGCAGCGAGTGAAGCGTCAAAGGAGGCGATATGGTTGAAGAACTTCATTGGAGACCTTGGAGTTGTGCCTACCATAAAGGATCCCATGGAAATTTTCTGTGATAATGAAGGAGCGTTTCCTTAACGAAGGAACCAAGGGATCATGGTAGATCTCGACATATCGACATAAAATATCACTTTATTCGACATCGGGTAGAAGAAGGACTCCTGTAGTAAAGAGGGTATCTTCAGAATATAACCCAACAGATCTGTTTACGAAGGGACTGAGTAGGGTTAAGCACTTGCAGCACACTAGGAGCATTGGGCTGAAGGACGATATTAGTTTAGATTAGATAGTTTAGAAACATGTAATTGATAAATGTAATTGGCATCTGATGATTAAATAAAAGATATTATTTATAAGTAAAGTTATTGTCTTATATTAATTATTTAACTATTGTTTCATTTTGCATGTTTTGACTTCCTGGATAATTGAGTTATTTAAGGATAATTGAATTATTCGAACGATCCACAGTCGTTCATATGTTGGAAGTAGATATGAATGAAGACTGTCATGAATAGGTGTGTAGATTGTCTAAAAGGTATTAGACATAGCAAAGGTTTGCTACAACGTTCATGAGTGCTTATGAACATGTTTTGAGCATTGGAATAAACCCGCGCTTGCTGGAATCACTTCATGGAATTTATGACAAGTGATCGCAAGACGATAATATCATATGGTCTGAAAACCTAGATATATGGTTTATTGTTGGCTGATTTGTTGTGCATTGGTAATGTGAAAACGCATCAGTAACTTGATGTCATAAAATGCATTGTTGTGTATGATTTGATTAGTGAATAGTAAATGCATATAAGTCGATGTTTATCTGTTCCTTTTATTATAAAAGGGTAAAAGCGATATCAGGGCCCCTCGATGATTTGATTTTACTTATGTGCCGGGCCCGGTCAGGACTGAATTGATGTGTTCAATTAAGTTCTATGTCAAATGAATCTGAGATCAAGAAACATACTGCTGGATAATAAGTATGACTATGTTCCATGTGATTGTCCGCACGATATCTAGAACAGAGGACTATACGATCCCTTATCTAAAGGACAAAGTATTGATAAGATCAAAGTTCGACAGCGTCTTTGAGAGCTATGATTGCTAATCGGATTGTAGTTACATTTATAGTTACTAGACTTATCCAAGTGGGAGACTATTGGATTAGTGTCTAAGTCCGTAACTATATTTGGTAAGTACTTGACCCGGTTGTGCATGATCCTTTTGGGTTGCCTTCACCATAGCAACTTGACATGGTAATTTATGGATAGAGAGAAGATATTATGATTTATTAATATATTATAAGCATAATATATTAAAAGAGAAATCATATTATTTGATTAATATTGGTCATAAATTAATTAGGAATTAATTTGGTGACTAAAAGAGATTAATTAATTAAAGGGGCACAAACTGTCAAATGTGTGATAGTTGAGTTTTGGGCTGGGGAACCTAATGGACTAAGGGGGAACGAAATTATGATGAAGGATCATCATATTTTCATCCAAGGCCCTATTCCAGAAGGTTTCATGGGCTGCTTGGTGATTAAGTTGTCCACTAGGGTTTTGGTAGAAACCCTAGCAACCTACAGTATAAATAAAGAGCTCCACTTGTAATTTTCGGCTACACTTGATCTCAAGAGAAACCCTAGGGCCGATTTTAGCATTCCCTCCTCTCTCTCATAATTTCCTTCTTGCTAGTTGGTGTTTGTAAGCCATTAGAGGAGTTACACTTGTGACTCTAAGCTCCAAGACAAGAAGAATCAAGATGGAATCAAGCAATCAACAAATGTAATCATCTAGATATGATTTGTTATGTTTTATTTCGAATTCATGTTATTAGATCTAGGGTTTGCAAGTCTTGGATTCATTGCATGTACAATAACATAAGCCTATATCCAAGCATTAGGGTTTGCATGAGCACATAGGATGTTTATTTGTGTAAAACCCATCATTTAGGTCAAATGACTCCAAGACTCCATCCTTTTGGAGTTGGCCTATGTGTTTCTTGCTCACAAGTGCAAGACAACAATGCCATAATGATGCTTTATCCAAGTTAGTGGAAGAATCGATACACAACACATTATTTCCTAGGTTATCAACAACCGACACAGTTTCATATACACCATCACAAGGTAATGCTTTAAAATAAAGAACATTATTAAAGAAAGCATTAATACCACCACATCCATTATCAAACGAAAACATAAACCCTTGTTTGTACAAACAATGAAAGGAAATAATATTTCTTGCCATTTCAGATGAGTAACTACACTTATTCAAATCTAACTCTAACCCACTACTTAACAACATAGAATAAACTCCAATCTTGGTGACAGGTGAAGCTTTCCTATTCCCCATGATCAAGTTTATCTTCCCATGCTCCACATTCTCACTTGTTCTTAGTCCCTGCAAATAAGAACATATATGAATACCACAACCTGTATCAAGGAACCAAGAATTAGAATGGGGCGAGTTATTATACAATATAGTGTAAATACCTGCATGGTTAGGTTTCACTTTAACATCCTTAACATTTTGCAGGTACTTTGGGCAATTTCGCTTCCAGTGCGACTTTTCATGGAAATAGAAGCATTCAGCCTCTTTAGGGTTAGCATAAGCAGTGACATAACCTCTTTTGGTTCCACTCGAAGAGGAGCCATCAAGGGACTTTCCCTTGGTACCCTTCGAAAGGCTCTTCCTCTTCTTCCCTTTACCTTGCCCGATTGCCAAGACAAGGGCCACGGTAGGAGTAGGAGTGGTAACACCAGATTTTCCTTTAAGACCACTTTCAGCGGACTTCAAAAGTCCTTGAAGTTTGCTGAGTGTAACTTCCTCCTTTTTCATGTGGTATGTCATTCGGAATTGATCATAACACGAAGGTAAGGAGTGCAAAATGATGTCAATTGCCAACTCCTCGGGAAAGTTCACATTCAGTTTCAGCAAATGGTCCACATACCTTTGCATTTTCTGCATGTGGCCCGTGATGTGTTCACCATCCTTCATTCGGTTTGTTATCATGGAGGAGATGATTTCATACCGCTCTTGATGAGCACTCTGATGGTAGTGGTCCATCTAGTCCTGGTGCATCTCAAAAGGGTAGAAGTCCCCATAGGACTTTTGGAGCTCGGCTGTCATTGTGGCCAACAAGATACATGCCACTTTGGTGGCATCTCTCTCATGCGTCCGGAATTCACCAATCTCCTCAGGAGTAGCAGACGAGTCATCAAATTCCTTAAGCTCCTTGTCGAGGACATATTCCTTGTCCTCGTAACGAGTGAACATCCTGATGTTCCTGATCCAATCCATAAAGTTGGAACCATCGAAGATGACTCTCCCACAAAGGTTCATGAGAGAGAAGGAGGCGGTAGGTGAATGAAGATTTTTATAACTTAGAAGAGATGTCGAAATCAAAGCTATAAAATATTTGAAGGTAGGTCAATGACGATTCACCAATTTCCTCCATGAAAAACGAAATAAATTATTAGATTTTTATTGGTTTTGAAACTCCTAGATTCTTTTGAGATTCATTGAACTTTTCAATGGCATGTTTTAATCTCGAATGCTCCCTTCAAGTTTTGTGACTAGGATGCCGAAGATCATAGAATAAGGTGTGAATTAACCATGCAAATTACTTGGTACTCTTAATGTTCATCACCTAACCGATGTGTCGGTTAACCACACGCGCTCCACTGATCTATGATAAACCTTAAGCCACCATTTGCCTACCTTGTTAAGTCCAGGTTAGTGTGTCGGTTAATAACACACGCTCCACCAACGACTTAAGCAAAGTGAAAAGTGTAATTTCATGGGTTAGCACCCTATTCACATTTTCCTAAAGTAACTAAGATTAAGAATTTATAAAACATTTAGTTACTTTATAACCATCATACTTTTAATGAGGATTAAATTCACTATCCTACCTGTTCGGCTAACGACCCTCCACCGGTCAAGGAAACGATGGGTGAGAGTGGACACCCAATAAGCTGCCATTTTATAGGCAACAACCTTATACCCCTTATAGACCGGCTTTGTGAATGAGGCCTACTAATGGTAAAACGACTTGTTCTTATACATATATATATATATATATATATATATATATATATATATATATATATATATATTAACTTATAATATTATAAAGTCTAAAGGTTGAATTTTAACTTTTAAAATTCTAGGGGTTGAAACTACAGTTTTTAAAGTGACTTTACATGTTCCAAAACTTGAGGGGAAGTTTTGTAACTTTCAAAACTTTTCATTTTTCATCACTTATGAGTTAATGTTTTATTAAAATGAGAGACTTATCATTTTATGTAACCTATGTGTTTATTAATGGACTTTAAAAGAAAGACTTTTGGTAATCCATAACTTGAGGACAACTTATGGATTCCATTAAAACACATCAAGATCAAGAATTAAACTAACAATGTAATTCCTATGATCTACCATACTCATAAGTTCATGAACATTCATATCAACAATTTCTAGAATCATAAAAAACACAAATAAGACTTTAAATTTTGATAATAGCTATTGAAAATGGATTAGCATAACCATTACACCATCTAAAACAAGTTTTATAAGACCAAAACAGTTTAGGGTAATGTTTCGAGTTCATTTCCAGCAACAAAACTCGAAAATCTGCATTCATGGCCTCCTACTCGTCGAGTGCAAGAACCTACTCGACGAGTAGTATGAATTAACACATGGAATCGTCGAGTCCCCGTATGGACTCGGCGAGTTCACTTAGCAGAATGCAGAAATCTTGTGTTTTTTCAACAATTTGCATCAAGTATCAAAAAAACAAGTCTAGTCTCTAATACCACTGAAGGGTTATGAGCATTCTAACACTCCTAAGGTGTACATGCAACCCTAGAAACCTTGGATCTATGTTTTACTAAGATACATGCAAATTTGAATTTCCAAGGTTCTTAACCTAACTAGCATGTCATGGGGAACTTTGAAACATAAAAGCTAGTAGAAGAGCATACCTTTCTTGTTGCTTAGATTCCTTGAGAACCTTGTGAGCCTAGCACCTCAAACGTGACGCCTCAAATGT
Source organism: Lactuca sativa (assembly GCF_002870075.4). NCBI lineage: Eukaryota > Viridiplantae > Streptophyta > Magnoliopsida > Asterales > Asteraceae > Lactuca > Lactuca sativa. Next base: position 190,317,646 of record NC_056623.2, on the reverse strand, counting down.
TTCACACAACACAACTCTTGGAATAACCTTGAGAGAAGTTCACTAACACTCAAAATCAGCTAGCCCTCTTGTTCTTTCTTAGTGTCCGATTTTGCTAGCCATGGAGCTTCTTATATAGTGTGCCACATGTAGGGTGACACCATGTAAACCCTAATGTGCATGGCTTTTCATATTCCATGATCCATGGGTTCATATCCTCCATGGAATATCCACGGAGCACCTTATGGGTTTTATCCCAACTTAATAAACCATGGATCATTAGCCCACTATGTAACACTGAATGATTTACACAATTAACCCCATATATTTAATTTGTCTTCTTTTGATCACCAAATTAATTCTTGATCAATACTAATTAAATAATATTATTAATATATTAGAACTTATAATATATTAATAAACCATAAGTGTCCTTTCTCTCATTTAGTCTATCCAAGTGTTTCAATGCCATTCAACCCAAATGGACCATGCCAACCGGGTCAAGTACATTCCAGAAATAGTTATGAACTTAGACACCTAATCCAACATTAAGACCTTGTGTTAAGCTCTTATTAGGCACAGGAAGTCATAAAGTTGGAAACCTTAGGACTCTCGGGTAAATTTGGACCGTGGATCTGAAGTATGGGCTTGTGTGCTGAAGCCATTAAGCACTTATTGATGTTTTGGGGTTGCGAGGTTATGCCCCGCGTACTCAGTCAACCACCCCGATGTTGGTCAATTCGAGGATTTACATATGCTAAGCGTACCTCCAGGGTATGCCCCATGTACTCACATGGGTCAGCTTTTTGATTTAACTCGGTTGGGTTGACTCGGTCGGGTTGACTCATTTGGCTTAGTGGGTTTGACTAGCGGACTTTGACCAAGCTGACCAATATTGACCTTGAGGGTATTTTGGGTATTTCAGGATTTTGATGGAATTGGTCATTTGATGGAATTAAGTATCGGTTAGAGATCTGAGATTCGGAGTTGGACCTTATTAGTTCTGCTCAGTTTGTGAGGTGAGTCTTTCCTCACGGTACTTATAGGTCGAAGGCACTAAGGCTGACCCTTTGGATTTTTATCTTGGATTATCGTATAATTGTGTGTTATTGTGATCTGTTAGATCTGTATCCTTGTTGATAAGATGTTAGAATAAGGTAGAGATCTGTAAATTTGTCTATTTATCTGATTCTTGGTTATATGTTTATTTGTTATGTGTTTGTTGACATGTTGTGGTTGGCTGGGTTGAGACGGTCCTGCTTTGTGCTGAAGGTCAAGACACCTAAGGAGGATGGGATAGACTGCAGGCACTACAAGGTAGTCCAATTAGGCCGACGGCCCGGAGGACGGTCCAGATAGGTTGTAGTCCCAGTGTGGCAGTCCAGTCATGTTAAAGGTCTTGTGAGCGGTCCAGATAGGCTGAAGTCCTGCGAGGCGGTCTAGTCGTGCTAAAGGCTCTATATGGATGTTGTTGTTATTATTATATGTTTTGCATGTTGTTACTTTGGAGGAAAGATCACTAAACGTTGTCTTATAGCTTGGGTTATGTTTCGGGTACCTCGGATGATCACGGGAAGGCGAAGGCATGATCGTGCACCTCCTCGTATTTTGAGTTACAATTTTGGGAAAACTCTTATATTAAACATGTTCTGAAAACTAAATTTTAAACAACGATTATTTATGGATTAATTTTAAATGTTTATATTTTTCATAAATTTTGTGGATGTTACAAGTTGCTATCAGACCCTTGGTTTGAGGGAATTGGAGGAATACTCGTGTAAATCCCGGCTCAAACTATGGAAAAAGATTTTAAAACAAATTTTAAATGGTTTTCAAAATAATTGAGGAGGATGCAAGGTGTACGATCAACCGGAGCCAATAAGTAGACCCCAAATTACCACATAGTTAATTAAGATTATGTTATGATATATTAGAACAACATGCTAGAAATAGGATAGGGATCTTCAGGAACTGGATGATGGAATTCTCTGATATATGATGCCTTATCTCTTGTAGAGTGCTTGATTGATTATTGTATGGCTCTTTCGCGTGTGAGCTAGCTATTGAGTGAATACGCTAAGTCACATGCTATATGGTCTAAATGATATTAGGATAAGGGATTTGGTCCTGCTGCGCAACTTTTATCTGATTCTAACCATTGTAGGATTGAATCTTTTAGTCTAAGATTGTTTAAACTATGCGGCATGTGATTGTATTTATACGATAGTTATCTGGCACCAATGGAGGGTCGTGTAGTAGTTAGTATATGATGAGTTTTGTGGGGTCAGCCATCTAGTCTTAAGATGTGTAGTCTTCCACTAGGATGTGAGGATTTTGTATGTGCGTATGCTAGTATGTACTGTTAAGGTCGTTGTGATTAACCTTGAGACAAATACGGGTAGGTGTGGAAGGTAGTATGGGCCCATACATTGAAATCATAGGACCCGTACATGTAACAAGGAAGTTACAACCTCTAGGGCTTATTGGGAGTTGGTTTCGTTGTTGTTATGTGTGTTACCTGATATCTTCCTGGTAAATTTTCAATATGGTGACTACGAGACGATTTCAGGTTGGATCTGGGTCTGGATCGGGAGCTAGCAGTCAGGATGGGCCAGTTGTGTCAGAAGACATGATTAAGGAGATTCTCCATGAGGAGGTTGTGGCCATTGTCAGGGGACAAATACCGGAGTTGTTTGGGTCTATCAAGACCGCGACAATGGAGTTCTTTGATGACAGATATGCTGCTTTGTCTAAGGCTATTATGCATTGGGCATGTATGTATATAAAGCACCAACCTATGAATGGTTTAGGTGTTAGAATCACTTATGGAAAGGATATACTTTGGAATTTAAGGATTAAGTGCTTATTGGTTAAGTCCTTGCATTATTAAGTTTTATGGATTGGGTTTTCGACCCTTTTAGGTAGTCCTAATGGATAAAGTTGGAAACTTTATCCTTCTAGTTCATATTTTGGACTAGATATGAGTTTTGGAGCTCTTGGAATCGAAGAAAACAGCTTAATGTATTAAGTTTTTGGAACTCAAGCAACCATGGCATGGTGCTAAGTCAACAAGGCGTGTTGACTGGGATTTTCCCGACTGCTTCGATGTTGGCGGAATATGACATGGCCAAGGGGCACCACGGTGTGTTAGAGTTAACATGGACTGTTGACTTTGAATTTGACTTTTTACTTTGTCAAAGTTGAAATAAGGGTATTTTAGGTATTTTGAGTTGTATCTTAGGATTGTCCACTACTTGATGAACAGGTGACGGGTAGAGATGATATTCAGAGTCGAGACCTATTCAACTATTGTTCAAATTCAGAGGTGAGTCCTCCTCACTGTGTTTAGCGGGTCGAAGGCACCAATGCCCACCCATGATTTATTATGTTAGTATGCTAGATGTCTGCATGAATCTTGCATGTGTATGTATGCTTAGTGGGTGGGCCCAATGGGTAATCTGTATGCCATTACTTGTTATACTTCTATGTTTATATGTTGGGTGGGGTCATTGTGAGAGTTAAGGCTAGGCCCGTTATACTTAGTGGGCTGGGCCCGTTATAATCAGTTTGTGGGGCTCGTTATGCGAGTTATGGATGGGCCTATTATATGATTGATATGTGTGGTATGTGATATTTAGGGGAAACTCACTAAACTTTGTGTTGACGGTTTTCAGTTTTTGTTTTAGGTACTTCCGGTGCAAAAGGGAAGAGCTCGAGATGATTGTAGTGTATACACGACATAGTTTTGCATTTTCATGATAACTCTGATAATTTATGTGTTTTGATACATTTGATCCTTTTGAGATGTATGATGATGTTTTTTGATAATGTTTTTATTAATTGAAAAGTGAAATTTTTGAGTCTTATTTTTAAGACGTTTTAAGTTGTTATCAGAGTCTTAGTTTGAGGAATTCGGACGTACTCGCAGGTGTGTTTGAACTCAAACTGAGGATTTGGTAAAGAATTTTTACAAAATAATGTTTTTTAAAGAAAAGGGTTTTCTAATACAAGAAAGGGGTGTGGTGCATGCAATCGACCGAGCTCAAGTAAGTTTTCCCAAAATACTCATACAAGTTATCTGTTATGATTTTATTTGTGAATCTATGAATCGCATGCTAGTTAGGGCTAAGGATATGCTATGTATTTGCATGATAGAACTCTAGGAGAGATGCATTTGTATGCCTATTGTATGATCTTGTAGGCTTGCATGCTAGTGTTGATCAGTCAGTGATAGCATGGCCTGATTTGGTTATGCTTGGTTTTAATTACTCGATGCTCGAATGTTGCTTGCTTTGTGCTTTTTAGGAGTTCTCACTAGTTTCAGCTAACAAGTAAGCGAATATGTTAAGTTACATATTACTGAGACTAGATAATTTTAGAAGGATAGGTTTTAACTCTATTACACAGCTCTTGTTTGAGTCTAACCGTTGTAGTGTAAGACCTCTCATTCAAAGAATTGTCTGGTTTTGGTGATATGTAATTGTATTCGTGAGCTAGTTAGAGGAAGTTAGCAGGAGTTCCTTCTACAGCTGACGACGAAAAGTAGTGTGGATTTTGCCCTAGGAAAACCGAGGAAGAGATTTGGTGTTGGTAGCCTTATCTTGATGAGGGTTAATTGTTTGGATATGAAGTGACTTGGCGGATTCAAGGCAACCCTTGACAAAAGTATGGATAGATCTAGAAGGTATTACGGGCATGTACTACTGGAAGCAAAGGATCTGTACTCGAGTCAAGGAGAGTTACGATGAAACCATGAAGATTGTAGAGTTTATGATCCCTCGATATATTTTGATGCCTATTCTGATGGTTTATATGGTTGATTTTCAGTATGGTGACTCTAGGAGGCAGACTAGTTGGCATTTTTGGTGTTGGGGAGGTCTCGGGATTAGGTTCTGGAGTCAGACAGTTGGATGATCAAACGAGGGAGTTCATTTGTGTGACAACCGTCAAAATTCGAGTCGGTTCTAGATTTGACTAGACTTAGTTGCACTTATAGGCACAACACATATTAGACTTAGTAACTAGAAGCTAAGTTATAACCTAGTAGAAACTTGGAAACAGATAGAAATAATGGATGGTGTAGTTAGATTTCACATTGATATGTGAATTCTATAACTACTTAACTGTAGAGACTATCCATATTCGGGTCACTCTTTGACTTGAACACCTTTTCATGAATTATATACACACATCATGCACTTGACCTAGTAGTAGAAATTAGGTCAAAGTCTCATAGAAACTTAAGTCAAAGTTGAATACTAGGACTAGTATACTTGATTCCTCAATTTCGCTTGAATCTCGGAATCACTACATAGAATGCCAATAAACCGGTAAAAATAAATTAGAAGCATTATTTCTAATTTGAATAAGGGTTATTAAACTCAAAAATAATTTAAAGTCTCAAAGATTCAATTTATTTTGATATCCAAAGATTTACAAACTCTCAAAAAAAAAACCCTAAATTCCCTAAAACTCACATTTATAAACTTTAACCTTAAAAATTATATGAAAATAATTATGAAGCTTCTAATATTATCTTATAATAATTAAAATTATGAAAATGAATTCAAGGAAAATAAAATTTAAACTATCAACATTTATTCCTATTTAACAAGTTAAATCAATAATTTAATAAAACAAATCATGGCTTAATGCATACTTTATAAAAAATGGAAAATTTTATAAAAATTGAGGGCAATTTATATAAAATAAATGGCAGAGGTGGGGCATCTCTCTCCTTATTGATAATTCGGATCTCTCTCCCCATATCTCTCCTCTTCCCAACACAAAATCATTCTTCTTCTCTCTCACACTCCATCTTCCCTCATTCTCTCTCATTTCTCTCTCACACTCTCACACACATTTTCTCTCTTCCTCCCTCTATGAACCATGAAATTTTACAGAAAACATGTCCAAGAACACTCATGATGCTCAAAATATTCATCATCTAGTGGTGTTCATTAAGGTAGAACACGATTTCCCTTCATTTTTCTTCAAGTTTCATGGTTTATCTTGCATTTCCTTCTTCTTCTACACCATTATCTTAGAAAATGTGTGTGAATATTCATTCACTCCAGTTTTGATGATGACGGTGGTATATTTTCACCAAAAACATCTTGCATGTTACAAAATGGTGAAGATCCATGACCTAAACCTAAGTCAAAACCATGGAAATGCACTTTGCTACACGTTTTGGTGGAAAAACACCACATGCACCGTAAGTTTTCCTTCAAAATGATTTTTGACCATTTCAAACTCATGAATGGTCTTTAAACAAACATGCATCTGATGAACTTCAAGCTTAGACGCTAGATCATCAAAGTATGTTGTTTAAAGTCACGGCTTCTACATGTATAATAACAGTGTTACAAAAAATTTGGGCAATTTTGGGAACTGTTTTCTGTTTATTTTAATTTTTATTCGAAAAAATGCCCAAAAATCATAAAATTATGTTAAACAGTTGAGAAATCCATTCTTATATTTTTCCCAGCTTAAGTATGTTTAACTACAGTAATACAAAAAGTTTGGGTAATTTTGGAAACTGTTTTCTATTTATTTCAATTTTTATTAGAATAAATGCACAAAAATCATAAAATCGGGTTAAACAATTTAGAAATCCATTATTATATTTTTCCCAACTTAATACTGTTTAATAACAGTAATACAAAAAGTTTGGGGTATTTTCTTAATTGATTGCTATTTTTCATGAGTTTTTATCTATTTAGAGAATTAAAAAAAAAAAAAGAAAAATGGTTATACATATCTATAATCCATGCAAATTTATCTGGAACTCTTTTAATAATGTTGGAACCGAAATCTGAAGTTTTGTAATTTTTACTAACCGTTTAGTATTTATCCATGATTTTATGGTTGTTCAAGAAACTAAAATGGTGAAAAATAGTTAGACAAATCAAAAATTCAAGAAAATTTAACTTACAGTCTTTGACTTCAGTTAAAACTGAAATGCAAAGTTTGGGGAAATTTTAGAATCAAAATGATTTGCTTTTTGAATATTTAACCATTGGAACGCCTCTTAAAATGTGTCACACCCCAAAACCAAGAATGGCGGAAACGTTCTGAGGCGGAGGACGTAATGTAAAGTATCACAACAGTGTAAAGTAGTAAACCAGGAACAACATCATCCATTGCATTAATAGTAAGATTTTAGTACATGTGTGTTCTTACATAGTATAAGACATGAAAATATGTAATCAAAATAAAAGACGAGTCTTTACTAACCGTTTAGTATTTATCCATGATTTTATGGTTGTTCAAGAAACTAAAATGGTGAAAAATAGTTAGACAAATCAAAAATTCAAGAAAATTTAACTTACAGTCTTTGACTTCAGTTAAAACTGAAATGCAAAGTTTGGGGAAATTTTAGAATCAAAATGATTTGCTTTTTGAATATTTAACCATTGGAACGCCTCTTAAAATGTGTCACACCCCAAAACCAAGAATGGCGGAAACGTTCTGAGGCGGAGGACGTAATGTAAAGTATCACAACAGTGTAAAGTAGTAAACCAGGAACAACATCATCCATTGCATTAATAGTAAGATTTTAGTACATGTGTGTTCTTACATAGTATAAGACATGAAAATATGTAATCAAAATAAAAGACGAGTCTTTACTAACCGTTTAGTATTTATCCATGATTTTATGGTTGTTCAAGAAACTAAAATGGTGAAAAATAGTTAGACAAATCAAAAATTCAAGAAAATTTAACTTACAGTCTTTGACTTCAGTTAAAACTGAAATGCAAAGTTTGGGGAAATTTTAGAATCAAAATGATTTGCTTTTTGAATATTTAACCATTGGAATGCCTCTTAAAATGTGTCACACCCCAAAACCAAGAATGGCGGAAACGTTCTGGGGCGGAGGACGTAATGTAAAGTATCACAACAGTGTAAAGTAGTAAACCAGGAACAACATCATCCATTGCATTAATAGTAAGATTTTCATACATGTGTGTTCTTACATAGTATAAGACATGAAAATAAGTAATCAAAATAAAAGACGAGTCTTTACTAACCGTTTAGTATTTATCCATGATTTTATGGTTATTCAAGAAACTAAAATGGTGAAAAATAGTTAGACAAATCAAAAATTCAAGAAAATTTAACTTACAGTCTTTGACTTCAGTTAAAACTGAAATGCAAAGTTTGGGGAAATTTTAGAATCAAAATGATTTGCTTTTTGAATATTTAACCATTGGAATGCCTCTTAAAATGTGTCACACCCCAAAACCAAGAATGGCGGAAACGTTCTGGGGCGGAGGACGTAATGTAAAGTATCACAACAGTGTAAAGTAGTAAACCAGGAACAACATCATCCATTGCATTAATAGTAAGATTTTAGTACATGTGTGTTCTTACATAGTATAAGACATGAAAATAAGTAATCAAAATAAAAGACGAGTCTTGACTGCTCCGTCTTCTCCAAACCTGGTCATTGTACCTGTCTACTGGTGACCTGAGAATACAAGTTATTTTGAAAGCGTAGATAAGCATTTAAGCTGGTGAATTCATAAGTATTTTAGTTTCATTGATTAATAAAACTGTAAAGAAAAGACTTGTAAATGTTTTAAGAATAAGTTTGTATAAGTATGAAAACCCTAGAAAATCTCATATTTCCTATTAGTATAAAAAGTAGTCTTCTACCAAGACCCGACTGTTTTGAAGGTATGCTTCTTTGTAAAAATGACGGTTTTTCCCATGTATAACTATTATTATAAAAATATAGTCTACATCATCGTTTAAGCGAATGTATCACAAAATAAAGGTAATACGGAATATTATATAATCATTGTAATTGTATCCTGTTTGTCTTAGGATAAACACGGCGTGGTAACTCGCTGGACAGTACAACCAAGAACATCCATCGATGAACAGGTCCCGTTGTGGCTAGCAGCCAGGTGTAGGATGGTTAGTCCCAGAGTATGTATTAGTGTCTCTTCCTACAGTATGTATTAGTGTCTCTTCCTACAGTACATATATTAGTGTCTAATCCTACAGTATGTATTAGTGTCTCTTCCTAAAGTATGTATTTGTGTAGTGTATGTATTAGTGTAGTGTATGTATTGTTTATAGTATGCATTGACTCATGTATGAACTGAATCTTAGTGTGATTCATTGTACTAGGAATAGAAATTAGTATCTCCTAACTATACCTATTATAGTGACTAGTAATGTACGTGTATAACTGAAAGTATGCCTTTGCTACCCAAAGGTACTGAATTGACTGATAGAACCTTTATGTCTATATATGTATACATAATATATAACTAATATTTAGACGCCATTCGGACAAATAACCGATACCCTCAGGCTACATCCAAACAAGGAAAAGGAATTCAAGCGAGCTAGCTGTCCTAAGTCCTTTAAACATTACTTATATAACTATACATATATAGGCATGCATTTGACAATATAAAAGTATAAAAGAAGTTTTGTAAAATATTTTAAGAGTTTAATAGTAAAAATCGATGACTTGATGCCACTTTATAAAACGATATAAAAGTAGTTCGTTGATATAAACAGTTTAAAATATAAGAAACCCCTTGTTTGAAACACAGTTATAACAAAGTTTGAAAGGGAAGATATAGTATATAAGACCGTTTGGTAAAGAGTTCAACATGTAAAAACGTTTGAGAAATCATTTTGAAGTAGTTTACTTAATAAAACAGCTAAAAGTGTAGTAAATCCATAGTTTGATAGTTATTAATCACATGTGACTGATATAATAACTATCATGATTCAACTTGTATTCCCCCCAATAAAAGCAATGTAAAACATTTAAAAGGTTAATTAAGGGGTATGAAGTCACCTGTAGTGAGTGGATCGTATGGAGGTGTCGGACAAGTGCTAGGTGTCAAGTGAAGACTTGAACACACACAATGATCCTAATAACATATAAAGACATATGTATATATACAATTAGTGATTATAACACTAATTAGACAAGTATAAACATCCTAATGCGTGGAAAACACTTTGGTCTAAGTGTTAGGGGGGCCATTGGGTTGCAACAAAGGAGTGTAAGGCATTGTTATTGAGCTTATGGCCCAAGGACCACACTTAATGGAGTTTACGGCCCAGGGGAGTTTGCTCCTGGCCATAAACTCTCTAAAGGGTCTTATTTAGAGGCTTAAAGGTATGATGTCTCAAGTGTCTAAGTGTTCCAAGGTTAAACAAGAGGCTATGTTAGTTTAAGGTCCAAGGATTGATCTTAACATGAGTTTACGGCATGGGGACCAATTCTCCATGCGTTTACGGCCGTAAACTCATGGTATGATGCACTAACTCGAAGTTTAATGTTCCTAGTTCATTGGTGGAGGGTTCCAATCCAAGTTCTAAGCACAAGGAAGGAGATTAGGGCAACTTTGCACCATAAAAGGGAGTTTACGGCCTTGGGAGATCCTTGGCCGTAAACTCTCATCCAACCCTTGATTCAAGATTATTGTAAGGCCTAAACATGTTTAATCTAGTGCATAACAAGTTAGAACAAGAGTACCTACGATATAAAAGCTTGAAAGGGTTGGTTTTGGCCAAGAACACTAGTGTGTGTTCTTGGTGTTCTTGTTGAAACTTGAAGATCTATGAAAACATGATTTTTGTGGATGGAATCATGAGAGAATGCTAGTTTAAGAGTTGTATCAACAAGTCAAGGATGAATACTTACAAGTTTTGAAGATCTAAGGATGGAAATGTGGATGATACTTGAGAGGATTTGAAAGAGAATTAGCCAAGGAAAGGAAAGGAATGAAACAAATGGCCAACCTTGATTATATAGAGTAAGTTTATAGCCCACATGGAGTTTACGGTCGTAAACTCATGGTCAAGGTGTTTTAGACTTGTTCTTTGTACTATAGCTTCAACAGATAAACCTCGGCACTTTTCCCTTAAGTGTACAAGGCAAAGAACGCTCAAACAGACTCCAAATTGTGCTAAATGATAGCAGGAATGAGTCTGACACTAAGTTGAGTTGACTGAATTAGTTTTCAAATCAGAAGAAATTTTTGGGTTGTCACATCATCCCCCCGTTAGAGGGAATTTCATCCCGAAATTAGAGTTTTGGGCACAAGAGTGGGTATGGATAATCAAGTAAAGAGATGAGGATACTTCCTATTCGATTGATCCTCACGCTCCCAAGTGAATTCAGGTCCTCGCTTGGCATTCCAACAAACCTTCATTAATGGGATACGAATTTGTTTCGTCTGTTTGACCTCTCAGTCCATGGTCACTACGGTTCTTCCACGAAGGTGAGGCTCTTGTTGATCTCGATCTCGTCGAGTGGGATTACAAGAGTCCTGACGAAAAGGCACTTTTTCAAGTTTCGAGGAGTGGGAAGGTAGAATGTGAAGGGTTTTGAGCATTCTAACACTTCCTAAGTGTACATGCAACCCTAATAACCTTGGATCTATGTTTGTCTAATTATCATGCAAAGTTGAATTCCAAGGTTATATTCCTATCTAGCATACATGGGGAACAATTTTAACTTGAATGAAAGATAGAATAACTTACCTTGTACTTGCTTATGTTCCTTGAAACCTTGTGAGCCTAGCACCCCAAGTGTGATGCCTCAAATGCTTCACACAACACCAAATGCTCTTGGAAAGACTTTAGAGAGAATACACACTACTTGAAATCGGCCAAGCCCTCTAGTTTCTTATGTGTAGCCGATTTTGGTGGAGAATGGGATCCTTATATAGTGTTGACACATCTAGGGTTACACCATGTAAACCCTAATGTGTCATGGCTCTTCATTTCCATGACCCATGGGTTTGTAACTCCCATGGAGCATCCATGGAGCATCCTATGGGTAGAACCCAACTTGATAATCCATGGAGCCTCTTAGCCCACTATACAAGATATGAATGATTTACATAATCAACCCATATATATTTGATTAGTTATCCTTTGATCACTTAATTAATTCCAAATTAATTCTTTGATCAAACTAATCAAATAATATTATTAATATATTAAAACTTATAATATATTAATAATCTCCAAGTATTATTTCTCTCATTTAGTCTATCCAATTGCATGGTGCCATGCAACCCAAATGGACCATGCCGGGTCGGGTCAAGTACACCAAGAAATAGTTATGGACTTAGACACCTTATCCAACAGTCTCCCACTTGGATAAGTCTAGTAACTATAACTCTAGTACTTCAGGAACCGATCGGCAATCGTAGCTCTTTCAAGGTTTCTCGGAACTGAGAAGATGATAGTACGCCATTTAAGATAAGGGATCATATAATCCTCCGTTCTAGATATCAGCCGGACAAATACATGGAACAATGTCTTACTTATTGTCCAGCAGTTTGTTTCTCGATTTCCGATTTGTTTGACAAAGAACTTAATTGAACACATCAACTTAGTTCTGACCGGGCCCGGCACATAGGTCAAAACAAAATCATCGAGGGGCCCAGATATCAGCTTCTAATCCAAGAAGGAACAGATAAACTTCGACTCATATGTTTGTTCTACCACTCATTGAATTATACACAAAGGAATGTTTTATAACATCGATTTACCAATGCGTTTTCGTACAATCAATGCATAACCAACTTGTAAGTAACAAATCATATCTCTAGGTTTGAAGACTTATATGATATTACCGTCTCACGATCACTCGAGATAGAATTCCATGAAGTGATTCCAGTGAGCGTGGGTTGAGTCCAATGCTCAGAACTTATGATCACTCATGAGTGTTGTAGCCCTTTGTCCAACACCTTAGACCTCTACAAGCCAACCAATGACAGTCTTAATTCATATCTACTTCCAACATATGACCGACTGTGGATGGTTTGAATAACTTAGTCATTCCGGAAGAATAACCTAGTTTATTCGGGAAGTCAAAACATGCAAAGTGAAACACAATAATAATTGAATCCAATATGGTATCAAAACCTATGAACATAAATAAAACACTTTTTATTTATCACCATATGATTACACATTATTCATTGTATACTGTTTCAGCTATCAACTTTATTCTTGAATTTAAATCTATAGTTGTCCCATGCTCCAAGCATGTACACTATGTTTTCTTAAACACTAGTCATGCCATACACCAAGTATGCATACTATGTTTGTCTATGATCTTTACTTTGTGAACTAGATCAATTGAACATAACTTCAATGATTCTCTTTTCACACTCCCAAATCCTTACTGCAAATGCAAGAATTCCAAATTCATGCCATTTACTGAAATCTGTTAGATTCTAAACTTATATGCATTGATCCTCTTGTAACAACTATGCACAAATTCACAAAGACTTGGCAACAATCATTACAGAGTATTCCAAAGGAGATCAACTCCTTGGAAATATCCTTCTTGCATTAAGTTTCCTTAATCTTACACAGATTGAAATTTCTAACTTTGAAACATTTCCAGATTCCATTTTGACTATCACTTCTGAACAAGAGTTGCCTCCTTACAGATTATGTCAATATGGTACTTCCAGAATTATCACTATACTTCCAACTGTCCTTGAGCAACCAATCTTTGGTAAACCTTAGATTGTCCTCGACAATTGTTTAATCCTTTTAGTCATATCCAGTTCTAAACCTTTTCCCTTCTTAATGCCCCAGGCATTTGGAAAATTTTAGAAAGGATGAATATAGCACATGTAATCGATCCTATATCCGAAGCATATGGGACACGATTCATGATGTCTCACATAAAGACTAAACCAGTCTTTTGCTATAATATTTCCATTTCTATTTGCCAAGTTCTCATAATTCAGATTATGAAAAGGGATGCCGTAATCATAATCGAATTTTAGAACGCAAATAATGGACTCATATACAGAATTTCCTTATGTTGAGCCATTCCAACATGAAATTCATATATATATCCTTGACTAAATGATTAAAACCTCACGATCTAACCTTATAGATTTGAGATGAAGTATAATTTCCTCTCCCTTAATTATAGCAAAACAACTCTTTCCTAGTTGAAACTTTTGTTTTCTATAATTAACATTGCTAATCTTGCAATACTTATCATGCTCCCACTAACATGATGATTATTAGCATAACACTTATGCTCCCACTAGCTTTGACATGTACTCAGAAATCAGCTGACTTTCTTACCAAAGTTCAGATTTCTGATACTAGATTGTTTTGATAAAACTTTATCAAAATCATACACCTTCCCTTAGATAGCACACTTGTGTGTCTAAACAATTATGAAGAGGGATGCCGTAATCATAATGGTTAGACCTTTTTGCCACTTCTCACAAGTCCATGTTAGTGTGCCGGTAAACCACACACGCTCCACTAACGACTTTGAGAATGCAAATATCACAATTGCTATCTAGCTAAAATCTACTTAGTGAAAGTGTTTCCTCACCATCATTTTCATGAATCGGAGAGAAACCTTATGACACTTAGATTTAATGGTGTATGTGTTCTTATCCATGTGAATTGTCAAAACCATAGTCACAAGACAAGGATAATGACAAATCCAAACTCATATGGACTGAACTCAATCTTAATTTCTTGCCACCTGGCAGCTCAAGGGCCAGCCATTGCTTCCAAGTTGTTGTGCAACAAATTGAGAACTCTAAGAACTCATATGCAAAGCCAACTTTAACTGGAATGGGCACAGAATATGTCAACACGATAGGTTATAAACCTCAAGTCGTGTGCTAGTGAAGAACTTCAGGTTCTATTTTTGATTAGTTCTTGAGACTTTCAAGACTGTTAAGACTCCCACTGTCTTCTTGACATATAAGACTCCCTTGTCAAATATCCAAGAGATAGTGTGGATTCTAATCAAGACAAACACTTCACACAATTGGCCTAAGTTGGTCTTTGTTTTATCCAAAACATCACAACTTACCAATTTCAAATGTACAAGAGTAGAAAACTTTTACTCTTACATTTGACAAGTGTTTTAAACCTTCTTTAAGACATGTCACTCAAGTTACAATCTTGGAGTATGACTCTAAGACTTGTATTGGAACGAAGTATGACTCATCTTCTTGATTTAACCATTTCAACAATTCAAGTTCCTCTTCTTAGTCATAAGAATGCACTAAGATTTCCTTAGAGAACTAATTTTGATATGGTTTCTTAATCATTAAGATGATCACAAAAACTGATACTAAAGTACTCTCCCATCTTTTCAGATTTGAGAAACTTTTATCCTTCTGCCTAATTTGATTCTTCTTATTCGCTCTGCCATACATTGGAACCTTTTCCAATGTCTCAGAGTTACACTTACGCTTGTAAGTATAATCATATTTACTGAGCTTTAGTAAACTATGACGAATAATCTTATCGATCTTTTGTGGTGGACTTAATCAGTGCACAAAGAATGTGTACTCGATCCCTTAGTCCATTACTTGACTCACACATCCATGTGAACAAGTAATTAGTCTTAATTTTCCAATACTTGAAAGTTCTCATTCATCATGTTATGCAACTTGCATGATTCCAAGTTCTGGTCCAATTGAAACTTGGGTGATGAGAATCTTTCCTTATTTGGTAAATTTAGACATTACAACAAATGAAAGAATCAATTTCATATTTCCATTCTTGCTCTTAATGGAATCAAATAAGCAACAATTTTTCCTCAAATGCCATTGTAAGGATATTTTAAAATAAATAAAATCAAAAATTTTCTTTTATTTTAAAACTTTGCGGAAAAACTTATCCTTACAATCCATATGAAAACTTGTTGTTATCTATTCCTAAGCAATATCTCATAACTCCTAAGAAGTAGCTCAAGAATCTGATCTTCAAACTATGCGATAGAAATCCATCTATGCGATCAGATTCAGCATATTCTTTCTTTAAGTTTTTTCACTTTTCTTTGATTCTTAAAACATCACCATGTGACCCAGTCACATCATGTATCAAGAATCTCAGAATAGAAACTTAACAGAGTTAGATATTGGACTTTACCTGAAGTAGAGTCAAACTTATTGACTTTAACATCCTTAGGTAAATTTGGCAGCTTCGCAACCAATGCCCCTTCCTTTGGCAATATAACCATATGGACCCTTTGATAATGGTACACGAGACTATCACAGACTTAGCTTTTCTCTTTACCATTTGGTCAACCGAGTTGACTATGGCCGATCCCTTTCCATTGGGAAGAGAATGCTTTTCTGGATTTCCCGTGTCACTATTGTCAATGTCCATAAAGTTTTAGGAAGTTGATCTTAGCAAACAGATAAGATCATTAAGGGTCTTGTCATAGTCTGTTTCATAGGTGTTCCAAAAGAACTCACTATGTGACTTAGAAAGTAGTTGAACCACCAACTTTCTCAAGACTTTGACACCCAACTCTCCCGGCTTGTCAATATGTGACTACATCTCCAAGATGTGACCACACCTAGACCTTGCCTTGCCAATAGGGCTTGAGTGACCTTAAACTTTTTTCAAGAACTTGTGGGTTAGGGAGAATAATTGGAGGAGGAGAAAGAAGTATGATATCCATGGGACATCATCTTCATTAGGAAACCTTGTTTCAAGAGATTTGGGAAGATCATAGGTGTCTAAACCAGACATCGTTTGGGAGATATTCAAGATAGTTGATTTAAAGTCCTTAATATGACACCCAATATGAAATATTAAGGCTAGGACCCAACAAACTATTTTATAACTTAGAAGAGGGATGTCGTAATCCAAGCTATAAAATATTTGAAGGTAGGTGAATGACGATTCACCAATTTCCACCAAGATAAACGAAATGTATTATAAGGTTTTAATTGGATTTGAAACTCCTAGATCTTTGAGATTCATTGAACTTTACAAAGGCATGTTTCAATCTCGAGTGTGCCCTTCAGGTTTTGTGACTGGGATGCCAAGGATCACAAAACAAGGTGTGAAGTAACCATGCAAATTACTTGGTACCCTTAAGTGTTTACCCCTTAATCGATGTGCCGGTTAACCACACACGCTCCATCGATACTATGATAAACATTAAGTTACCCTTTGCCTACCTTGATAAGTCCAAGTTAGTGTGCCGGTTAACCACACACGCTCCACCAACGACTTAAACAAAGTGTAAAGTGTAATTTCATGGATTAGCACCTTATTCACATTTTTCCTAAAGTAACTAAGATTGGGAATTTAATAAAACATTTAGTTACTTTATAATATTCATCATACTTTTAATGAGAATTTATAAGTCCTTGTCTTACCCGTTCGGCTAACGACCCTCCACCGGTCAAGCAAGCGGTGGGTGAGAGTGGACACCCATTAAGTTGCCATTTTATAGGCAACATCCTTATACCCACCTTATAGACCGGCTTCGTGAATGAGGCGTACTAGCGATAAGACGACTTTGTTCTTATACATATATATATATATATATATATATATATATATATAATTATTAAATCATAATAATATAAGTATAAGGGTTGAATTTTAACTTTTAAAATTCTAAGGGTTGGAACTAAAGTTTTAACTTGACTTTACTTGTTCCAAAACTTGAGGGCAAGTTTTGTAAACTTTCAAAACTTTTCATTTATTGTATCTTATGAGTTTAATAGAGTAATAAAATGAAGACTCTCCATTTTTCTAACTCTAGTGTTCTTTTAATGGTTTTTATTCCAAGTGACTTTTGGTTTTCCATAACTTGAAGACAAGTTATGGATTCCATTAAAACACATTATGATCAAGAATTAAACTACCACATAGGTTACAAATAATTCCTATGATCATCTAAACATCATAAGATCAAGAACATGAACATAAGCACTTCCATGAATCAAAACTACACTTAAAACTTTGTAATTTTGATAACTAGTTGTTGTAAATGAATTAGCAAGACATTACACCATCTAAAACGAGTTTCCAAGTACCAAAACAGTTTAGGGTAATGTTTCTAATCCATTTCCAGCAACCAAAGTCGAAATTCTGCACTCTGTCGACCCTACTCGCCGAGTGCATGAACCTACTCGGCGAGTAGCTTGAAGATACAAGTGAACTCGGCGAGTCCCCCCCATGGACTCGGCGAGTCCAGCAGTCAGACAGCAATATTTTCGACTTTCTTCAACTTTTAAGCACAAATAACAAACAAACAAGCCTAGGCTCTAATACCACTGAAGGGTTTTGAGCATTCTAACACTTCCTAAGTGTACATGCAACCCTAATAACCTTGGATCTATGTTTGTCTAATTATCATGCAAAGTTGAATTCCAAGGTTATATTCTATCTAGCATACATGGGGAACAATTTTAACTTGAATGAAAGATAGAATAACTTACCTTGTACTTGCTTATGTTCCTTGAAACCTTGTGAGCCTAGCACCCCAAGTGTGATGCCTCAAATGCTTCACTCAGCACCAAATGCTCTTGGAAAGACTTTTGAGAGAATACACACTACTTGAAATCGGCCAAGCCCTCTAGTTTCTTATGTGTAGCCGATTTTGGTGGAGAATGGGATCCTTATATAGTGTTGACACATCTAGGGTTACACCATGTAAACCCTAATGTGTCATGGCTCTTCATTTCCATGACCCATGGGTTTGTAACTCCCATGGAGCATCCATGGAGCATCCTATGGGTAGAACCCAACTTGATAATCCATGGAGCCTCTTAGCCCACTATACAAGATATGAATGATTTACATAATCAACCCATATATATTTAATTAGTTATCCTTTGATCACTTAATTAATTCCAAATTAATTCTTTGATCAAACTAATCAAATAATATTATTAATATATTAAAACTTATAATATATTAATAATCTCCAAGTATTATTTCTCTCATTTAGTGTATCCAATTGCATGGTGCCATGCAACCCAAATGGACCATGCCGGGTCGGGTCAAGTACACCTAGAAATAGTTATGGACTTAGACACCTTATCCAACAGAATGTACATTACTGAGTTTGCGGGGTATGTTGAGCAGTGGATGTTTCTATGCTCTCTCTTACTACGAGAGTAGATAAGTAGGTCATATATAAGGAATATGACGAACTGATCCAAGTAAGGACATCATACCTTATTCATCAGGTTCATGAAGACTACGAGCGCATTGGTCTTATCCGAGAGGTTTCACTACGAACTGATCCAGGTCGGTGATCGAGTACTGTTGAAAGTCTCACCCTGGAAAGGGGTTATACGTTTCGGAAAACGGGGAAAGCTGAACCCGCGATACATTGGACCTCTCGAAATCGTCGCCCGAATAGGCCCAGTAGCATACAGACTACAACTACCCGCGGAGCTAAACGGTGTACACCCCGTGTTTCATGTCTCTAATCTGAAGAAGTGCCTATCAGATGAAACCCTTGTCATTCCTCTTGACGAAATCGAAATCAATGAGAATCTCCTGTTCATCGAAGAACCAATCGAAATCATGGACAGGGAGGTGAAGCGTACTAAGCAAAGTCGCATCCCAATCGTGAAGGTACGGTGGAACGCAAAGCGTGGGCCAGAATTCACGTGGGAACGCGAAGATCAAATGAAGCAAAAGTACCCTCACCTATTCTAGCATTCTCAAATCCAGCTTTCAAACAGAATTTCGGGACGAAATTCCCTCTAACGGGGGGATGATGTCACAACTGGAAATTTTGTGTCATGTAATATATACATTCAAGCTAATGTGAATCAAAAACTTAAGAACATGATTGACACCTATGATAATGACTTCAAAAACTTCAATCAAATACATTATACAAGTACTTCAAATAGTCATCAAACAATTGGAAACCCCAGAAGTCCTTGTTTAAGTCCACTTTGGACTAGGACTCCCTTATTGGATCCAAATGGACCAATAAGCTTCCAATTAGACTATCATGGGCTTAGAACCCTAATTGGACTCTAATTGGACCCACACTAATTTATTTCAACATTTTGGGCCATATTGGACCTAGAATGAAATGAATTAAAAGCTTTGATCCATGAATACCCTAAACTAGTTCAACAAAAATGGAAAAAAAAAAATCATACTATATTCTTTTATGATAAAATTCACCCAAATTAACTCTAATATTGGGCTTAGGGGTAAAGGCCCAAATTCTTCCTTGTCCCATTCAAATTCTCGGCCCAAGGCCCAAGCCCAAGAGGAAATGGAAGAGTTGACTATTTGCTTGCCACCTCATTAATACCCAACATGTTTCCATGCACAACTCATACTTCTAGGAGCATATCACTTCAAAGATCACATCTCCTCTTCCTATCTCTCTCACTCTCGGCCATACACCCACACACACTCACAAAAATCTCTCAAACACTCTCAAGAACATCCCTCCCTCTCCACTCAAAATCTCGAAAATTAGGAGGCTTTCAAGAGGATATTTCCACCAACTCTTCATCCAAGGTAAGGCTATGCTTGGATCTATGAATTAAATTCCTTGTTTTATCAAAATCCTTTCCTAATCTATGCAAAAATCGTGATCTTGCATCCTAGAACCATCTCAAACTCGAGATCTTCAAGAAAAGGGTGCTAAGGCCAAAAATCACCAAGTTTTCTTCCATCTTTTCTTCACAAACCGAAATCACACACCAAGGTGAGCTTCATACCCCCTATTTTCTGTTTTTATGAGTTTTGTGGGGGGGGGGGAATACAAGTGAAAGTGTAGATCTATATGTGTTTTGTATGCCTTGTATGATTTCCATGCTTACATGTATGCTTTTGTGTGCTATAATGTTGGATCTAGCCATAAAACCCCTCAAAACTGAGATATATCTTATGTTAAATGATTTTAGCATTAAATATATTTCTACATACAAGGTGTTTCAAGAAAAATAGCTAAGTGGTTTAGTAACAATTTTCTTCGGGCTAAAAACACAAATTTTGGGCCTAAAATGTGAAAAATACAAAATTAAGGGCGCAAATTGACATATCACGAATTCTGATGGATGAGGTGTGCCAAAACAGTTTCAATAAAACAATTTCTGGAAATTTACTCATTTAGAGGATTAAAAACATAAATTTCAAGCTTAATGGGCTAAAAATGACATTTTCGGCCCAATGTGGCCCATTATGCGAGATTTTCTGTTTTGAAGGGCCAAAACTGTATTTTTCTGTAAAACAGTGGACTAATAGTGTTCCAAGTCCTTTTCGAAGGTTTAAAATGCTTTTTAAATTTAAAAAGGACCAAAGTTGCAAAAATTTTACAATTTGGGCCAAAATTGTCAAGTTTCGAAAAAGAAGGGGTATAACCGAGAAAACTGAAATTTCAGGGACTTAAACTGTTTTCATTGAAAAATATGCTGAAAAACCTCAACTTCAATGATTTTTGGTGTTAAAATGTCAAGAAAATTGATTTAAGGACCAAACCGGAAAGTATTTAACCAAAGGGTTGAAAAAGTAAATTTTACAAACAATGAGGGGCTGAAAACGGAAAACTTTCAAGGCTAATTCAATACATGCAATTTGATCAAACAATGGTACCGCGACTATCGACGAAATACAATACACTACAATACCAAAATCGTTGTGAAACGAATTGGTTCGGTCTCGAACCAATGAAAATCCGAAACTACTAACTCGACGACACTACGATTCATACAAATAACGTTTGGGAATTCAATATACATACGAGTGTGCACAGACGTCTACGCACCATCTTTGGGCCCCAAAAGTGTAAAATCTTTTTTGTTGGGCCTAGCTAGCCCAATGACCTGATCTTAAGGCCCGAAGACCTTTATTCTACGAAGTGGTGGGTTTCACCGACTTGGCACAACGTAGAGGGACTTTCAATGGCTTGTATACTACTGGTCCCCAAGGGTCCTTTGGTATTGCTAGTAAAGTCTACATTTTTTTTTGCGAGGCGGGTCGGGGACCCCTCGTACACATTTTTTTTTATCCCCAACCGGTTAATGGAGTCATCGAGGTCTTCGTGTCCTCTTTCTCTTCGGATGTGGGACTACACGTAGTCAGGGCGGTTGGATAACGTGATTAGTACGGACGACGCCTTCGGGATCGTTAGTATAGCTATAAACTGGTCGTTTGTGTAATGCGTGTTTGTAGCAATTAATCATGCTCAAAAATAATCCAACGTCGCTTGGGAATGAGACTACTCTTTTTGCAATGGTTTCAACGTAACTTCATGGAATTCAAAGGATTAGGAAAACATCGGGTTTTCCTAGGGTTTTTCAATACATACGGACTCGAAACGCACACAACTTTAATGAATGATTTTTATAAGTATAGAAACAAACAAGCATACCTATGGATCTTCACAAACATTTTCGAAAGTTTTTCATTTCAGAAAATATCGGATTTTCTGGTGGTTTTCAAACGATACGAACATTGTTTTTCTTCAAATACCGCTTATGAACTCACCAACATTTCATATGTTGACGTTTTTCAAAATACTTGTATTCTCAGGGAACCAGTGATACAAAGGAAATAATATTCAGTGGTGGCCTGCAGTTTATTTATGTACGAGTCGAACAATTTATTTTTGGGAATGTAAGGTTTAAACAATGTATTTCATGTAAACGCTACTGGTTGTACTATATTAATGCATGGTGACGAATGTTGTTATGTTTCATATATATTCAATGTTATGGTATTCAATTGAGTCACAACAGCCCCCGGACGTTTCCGCCGTCTGGTTCGGGGGTGTGACAGGTTGGTATCAGAGCTTTGTTTATAGTGAACTAGCATGTCGAGCCACACATTGATATGCAACTATAAACCAAAAGAGGGACTAACATAACTCTGAACAAAACAAGTAAATAAAACACACCTACTTGCATTAGGAATAAAGACCTAACGCCGAACCAAACACAACAATGCTGGCATCCCGGGTAATTCGGGACTGTACTTAGTGATACCAAGGAGTGAATGTAGCCTGATCAACTACATTCCCTCCAAAGTAAAACTAACACACGTCTTGATGAGATCGGGATAGCTAGGGAACCTAAAACTATACCCTTATCACCAAAAAGAGAACGTTCGCGTAGCCTGTATAATAGTCATAGTACCCTAGGAATAATGTTAGCATAATTACGTACTCGCGCAGACAGCATGGCTGGTTTTCATCACCCTGGAGACCCCTACTTCCCTAATCAGGGAAACAACGGGTGGCTAGAGGAAGAGGAGCCTGAGGAGGAGCAGCAGGGTATCCAGTTTCATCAGGTCCTAGTAGCTCACTGGATGCTTGTGGATGAGCCGGGAGAGAATCCAGGGGAAGCACACGACGTCGGACCCGACGAATACGTAGACACTGACTACGAATTTGGAGAGCTCGACGATGACGACGAAGACGGTCAGGTTGGGGACCAGGACCCCGTCCCGCCATGCGAGAACAAGGCACAACCAGATCACCCTGCTCCACCAGTGAACCCCCCAAGAGAGAACCGTTCCCTCGAAGCTGAGATCGCCGCACTGCGACAACAACTGTATGCTATGGAAGCTCGGGCAGTGCGAGCAGAGCATGAGAGGGATAAGGTTATTGGAGACATGGAAGAGATGGCACAGCTACTGGCGCAACATTTCGGCATATGACCTCGGCACCACCTCCAGACGCAGCTCATCGCGGTTAGGGATAGACTTATCATAGTAGGTCATTAGGAACTATGCTATGTACTCCGGCTCTATGTTTAAGTGACTACACTACTCATGGAGCCGTTATGCTGTCGGATTAGTGTCACTTAAGTATGCTCTTACGAGCAAATTTTCTTGTATTACATGCGGATAATATTAATGAACTTTTGTGTGTTTTGCTATGATATTGCCAGTTGTTATGTGTTGAGACGTTATGATTGTATGCTCGACGGTAGTAATGTTTAGGTTCGTACCATACACCTAGTTAGTAGGATCACAACCTCACAAGAACCACGTACACTCAACATCTTTCCGTTTCATGACAGAAAGATGCCTCGCCGAGCTACTCGCGGAAATCCCGAACCAACCCCGCCCGAAGTTGACACCACTGCTTTCCAGGCAGCCGTGTCTGCTGCGGTCACAGCAGCTATGGCACAACTTCACCGAGGGAACAACGGAGGAGGTAACGGACAAGGATCCGGAAGTTCGAACAACGGGACGAATCAAGGACCCACTAAAACGTGCACCTACAAGGACTTCACAAACGCTAAACCACGAACTTTCAGCGGCACTGGAGGAGTGATCACTCTGAAGCGATGGATCGAGAAGGTAGAGTCGGTATTCGAGATATGCGATTGCCCCGAGCAGATGAAGGTGAAGTTCGCGGCCTGTACTTTTGTGGACCAAGCACTCACTTGGTGGAACGGACACGTGGAAGCTATGACGCTCCCTGTCGCCAACTCTATCCCCTGGGCAGAAATGAAAGAAATGTTAATGGCTGAGTACTGCCCCCGAGGTGAAATACAAAAGATGGAGCAGGAACTATGGAACCTCACTGTGCAGAATGCGAACATCGATGCCTACATATCGAGATTTAGCGAACTATCTCTGTTGTGCCCGGGTATGATCACATCAGAAGGAAAGAAGATCGAACGATTCATCTGGGGACTAACACCTCTCATTCAGGGGAATGTGATAGCTGCGAACCCTGAAACATTTGACAGTGCGAAGAGATTGGCAAAGAGGCTATATGATCATAACAACAAGAAGGGCGAGAAGCCAGTGGAGACTGAGAAGAAAAAGGAGGGTGATGGTAAGAAAGGGTGGAACAACAAGAGAAAGGGGCGTCAGGGCCCCGAGGCCTCTAAAAAGCAGCAGACAGTGGCAGTTAACGCTGTCACCGCACCGGTTCCAGCCACACCACATGCTCCAGCCTCAGCTGCTTCAAATGCTTCAAGACCCTATTCCGGTAATTTTCCCAAGTGCAACAAGTGCGGTTTCCATCACCATGGAGAATGTAGGGAGCTCCATTGCACCAGTTGCAACCGAAGGGGACACACTGCAAGGTTCTGCAGGACTTATCCTCCCCAGAATCAGAGTCAGGGAAACAATCAGAACAACAACAACAACAACCACCGCAATACCAACAACACCAATGCCGGCGGCAACAATGCAGGGCCTAGCCACACCTGTTTCGGGTGCGGAAGGACGGGGCATTTCCACCGAGATTGCCCTAACAACAACCCAGGAAACAGGGGAGCAGGAAGAATGTTGACTATGGGTCAGAGTGATGCAGTTCAGGACCCCGCAGTTGTGACCGGTACGTTTCTCCTAAACCACACTTATGCATGCATCTTATTTGATACCGGAGCGGAGCGAAGTTTCGTAAGCGAGAAGTTTAAACATTTATTGAAACAACAACCCCAGAAGCTAAATGAAACCTATACGGTGGAAATGGCCAATGGGAAAACCGAATCCACTAGGGAAATCTACATCGGATGTACCCTAACCCTCAACCAACACGTTTTTCGAATAGACCTAATGCCAGTATCAATTAGGAGTTTCGATGTGATTATCGGCATGGATTGGTTAAGCCCCCACCATGCTGAGATTATGTGCCACGAGAAGGCCGTTCGCCTTCGTCTCCCGAATCACGAAACCCTAGTAATCTACGGAGACAAACCTAGCACGAATCTTCGTCTTATCTCGTGCATCAAAGCACAAAAACACTGCGAAAGAACAATTTGGCGTTCTTGGCTCACATAGTGGATAAGACCAAAGAAGAAACTAACATCCAAGATATTCCGGTAGCGTGTGAATTTCCGGACGTGTTTCCTGAAGATCTTCCAGGAATACCCCCAGAGAGACAGGTTGAGTTCCGAATCGACCTCGTTCCAGGAGCAACTCCTCTCGCTAAATCACCATATCGGTTGGCTCCTACTGAAATGCAGGAATTGTCCAGCCAACTCAGTGAGCTTCTGGACAAGGGATTTATCCGACCTAGCTACTCGCCATGGGGAGCTCCGGTGCTCTTTGTCAAAAAGAAGGACGGATCTTTCAGAATGTGCATCAATTACAGAGAGTTAAATAAACTCACTGTTAAAAACCGCTACCCACTCCCACGAATCGATGATCTATTCGACCAGCTCCAGGGAGCTAGTTATTTTTCTAAAATAGATTTACGGTCCGGATACCACCAACTCAAAGTCCGAGAAGAGGATATTCCTAAAACCGCTTTCCGAACCCGCTACGGACATTATGAATTCGTCGTAATGCCCTTCGATCTAACAAATGCACCTGCCGCATTCATGGATCTAATGAATCGAATCTGTCGACCGTTCCTTGACAACTTCGTCAGTGTGTTTATCGATGACATCCTCGTCTATTCTCGAAGCAAAGAGGAGCATGGCCAACATCTCCGACAAGTCCTAGAGACGCTGCGATCGGAAAAGCTTTACGCCAAACTCTCTAAGTGTGAGTTCTGGCTAGGAGCGTAAATTTTCTAGGCCACGTAGTTAGCCAAGATGGAATTCATGTGGATCCCTCTAAGGTCAAAGCTGTGGAAGGATGGGCAACTCCGACTACGCCCACAAAAATTCGTCAGTTCTTAGGCCTAGCAGGCTACTATAGGAGATTCATCCAAAACTTCTCTAAGATCGCCAAGCCGCTTACCTTGCTTACGCAAAAGGGCGTGCCATTCAAGTGGACAGACCGACAAGAGATTGCGTTTCGAACCTTGAAGCAAGCTCTCTGTAGCGCTCCTGTACTATCTCTACCTGAAGGAACGGAAGATTTTGTAATCTACTGTGACGCGTGGAATCAGGGTTTAGGTTGCGTTCTCATGCAACGTGGAAGGGTGATAGCATATGCGTCCCGCCAACTAAAGACGCACGAAGTAAATTACACGACCCATGACCTAGAACTGGGAGCCGTGGTCTTCGCTCTGAAAATTTGGAGGCACTACCTGTACGGTACAAAGTGCACCATCTTCACGGACCACAAGAGCCTCCAGCACATCTTGAATCAGAAAGAGCTGAACATGAGACAACAAAGATGGGTGGAATTGCTAAATGACTATGAATGCGAGATCAAGTACCATCCAGGCAAGGCCAACGTGGTAGCTGATGCATTAAGTCGGAAGGAGTACTCTAATCGCCGTACGAAAACACACTCGATAACCATTCAATCTCATTTGGCCACTCAAATTGCATCAGTCCAGTCAGAGGCTATGAAAGTGGAAAATAGAACTAGCGAGGCATTGCGCGGGATGGAGAAGAACCTAGAAGCAAAAGAGAATGGGGTATACTACTTCATGAACCGTATTTGGGTCCCAAAAATCGGAGGATTTAGGGAGACCGTTATGAAGGAAGCCCACAAGACACGATACTCCATTCATCCCGGTTCGGACAAGATGTATTTGGACATTAAACAACACTATTGGTGGCCTAACATGAAGGCGGAAATCGCAACCTATGTTAGTAAGTGCCTTACGTGCGCCAAAGTAAAGGTGGAATACCAGAAACCTTCCGGATTGTTACAGCAACCGACAATCCCTGAGTGGAAATGGGAGGGGATTTCTATGGATTTCGTGACCAAGCTGCCCAAGACGTCGGACGGACTGGACACCATATGGGTAATAATCGACCGACTGACGAAATCTGCCCATTTCCTGCCAATCAAAGAATCCTACAAGATGGAGAGACTGACGCGGTTGTACCTACGAGAAATCGTAAGACTCCATGGAGTGCCAAAATCTATCATCTCGGATAGGGACAGTAGGTTCACATCGCGCTTTTGGCAATCACTCCACAAGGCAATGGGAGCTCATCTCGATATGAGTACCGCATATCACCCACAAACGGACGGTCAAAGTGAACGAACCATCCAAACGCTTGAAGACATGCTTCGTGCTTGTGTGATAGACTTTGGAAAGTCTTGGGATACCCACCTACTGTTGATCGAATTCTCATATAACAATAGTTACCATTCGAGCATCAAAGTGGCTCCTTTCGAAGCACTGTACGGGCGTAAATGTAGATCACCGTTATGTTGGGCTGAAGTAGGTGGCACCCAACTAGCAAGAATGCAATCGTCAGACAGGGCACTAACAGGACCGGAGATTATTCGCGAAACCACAGAAAAGATCGTTCAGATCAGAGTTCGATTACAAGCATCGCGTGACCGACAAAAGAGCTACGCCGATAAACGACGAAAGCCCTTAGAATTCCAGGTCGGTGATCGAGTACTGTTGAAAGTCTCACCCTGGAAAGGGGTTATACGTTTCGGAAAACGGGGAAAGCTGAACCCGCGATACATTGGACCTCTCGAAATCGTCGCCCGAATAGGCCCAGTAGCATACAGACTACAACTACCCGCGGAGCTAAACGGTGTACACCCCGTTTTTCATGTCTCTAATCTGAAGAAGTGCCTATCAGATGAAACCCTTGTCATTCCTCTTGACGAAATCGAAATCAATGAGAATCTCCTGTTCATCGAAGAACCAATCGAAATCATGGACAGGGAGGTGAAGCGTACTAAGCAAAGTCGCATCCCAATCGTGAAGGTACGGTGGAACGCAAAGCGTGGGCCAGAATTCACGTGGGAACGCGAAGATCAAATGAAGCAAAAGTACCCTCACCTATTCTAGCATTCTCAAATCTAGCTTTCAAACAGAATTTCGGGACGAAATTCCCTCTAACGGGGGGATGATGTCACAACTGGAAATTTTGTGTCATGTAATATATACATTCAAGCTAATGTGAATCAAAAACTTAAGAACATGATTGACACCTATGATAATGACTTCAAAAACTTCAATCAAATACATTATACAAGTACTTCAAATAGCCATCAAACAATTGGAAACCCCAGAAGTCCTTGTTTAAGTCCACTTTGGACTAGGACTCCCTTATTGGATCCAAATGGACCAATAAGCTTCCAATTAGACTATCATGGGCTTAGAACCCTAATTGGACTCTAATTGGACCCACACTAATTTATTTCAACATTTTGGGCCATATTGGACCTGGAATGAAATGAATTAAAAGCTTTGATCCATGAATACCCTAAACTAGTTCAACAAAAATGGAAAAAAAAAATCATACTATATTCTTTTATGATAAAATTCACCCAAATTAACTCTAATATTGGGCTTAGGGGTAAAGGCCCAAATTCTTCCTTGTCCCATTCAAATTCTCGGCCCAAGGCCCAAGCCCAAGAGGAAATGGAAGAGTTGACTATTTGCTTGCCACCTCATTAATACCCAACATGTTTCCATGCACAACTCATACTTCTAGGAGCATATCACTTCAAAGATCACATCTCTTCTTCCTATCTCTCTCACTCTCGGCCATACACCCACACACACTCACAAAAATCTCTCAAACACTCTCAAGAACATCCCTCCCTCTCCACTCAAAATCTCGAAAATTAGGAGGCTTTCAAGAGGATATTTCCACCAACTCTTCATCCAAGGTAAGGCTATGCTTGGATCTATGAATTAAATTCCTTTTTTTATCAAAATCCTTTCCTAATCTATGCAAAAATCGTGATCTTGCATCCTAGAACCATCTCAAACTCGAGATCTTCAAGAAAAGGGTGCTAAGGCCAAAAATCACCAAGTTTTCTTCCATCTTTTCTTCACAAACCGAAATCACACACCAAGGTGAGCTTCATACCCCCTATTTTCTGTTTTTATGAGTTTTGTGGGGGGGGGGGGGGGGAATACAAGTGAAAGTGTAGATCTATATGTGTTTTGTATGCCTTGTATGATTTCCATGCTTACATGTATGCTTTTGTGTGCTATAATGTTGGATCTAGCCATAAAACCCCTCAAAACCGAGATATATCTTATGTTAAATGATTTTAGCATTAAATATATTTCTACATACAAGGTGTTTCAAGAAAAATAGCTAAGTGGTTTAGTAACAATTTTCTTCGGGCTAAAAACACAAATTTTGGGCCTAAAATGTGAAAAATACAAAATTAAGGGCCCAAATTGACATATCACGAATTCTGATGGATGAGGTGTGCCAAAACAGTTTCAATAAAACAATTTCTGGAAATTTACTCATTTAGAGGATTAAAAACATAAATTTCAAGCTTAATGGACTAAAAATGACATTTTCGGCCCAATGTGGCCCATTATGCGAGATTTTCTGTTTTGAAGGGCCAAAACTGTATTTTTCTGTAAAACAGTGGACTAATAGTGTTCCAAGTCCTTTTCAAAGGTTTAAAATGCTTTTTAAATTTAAAAAGGACCAAAGTTGCAAAAATTTTACAATTTGGGCCAAAATTGTCAAGTTTCGAAAAAGAAGGGGTATAACCGAGAAAACTGAAATTTCAGGGACTTAAACTGTTTTCATTGAAAAATATGCTGAAAAACCTCAACTTCAATGATTTTTGGTGTTAAAATGTCAAGAAAATTGATTTAAGGACCAAACCGGAAAGTATTTAACCAAAGGGTTGAAAAAGTAAATTTTACAAACAATGAGGGGCTGAAAACGGAAAACTTTCAAGGCTAATTTAATACATGCAATTTGATCAAACAATGGTACCGCGACTATCGACGAAATACAATACACTACAATACCAAAATCGTTGTGAAACGAATTGGTTCGGTCTCGAACCAATGAAAATCCGAAACTACTAACTCGACGACACTACGATTCATACAAATAACGTTTGGGAATTCAATATACATGCGAGTGTGCACAGACGTCTACGCACCATCTTTGGGCCCCAAAAGTGTAAAATCTTGTTTGTTGGGCCTAGCTAGCCCAATGACCTGATCTTAAGGCCCGAAGACCTTTATTCTACGAAGTGGTGGGTTTCACCGACTTGGCACAACGTAGAGGGACTTTCAATGGCTTGTATACTACTGGTCCCCAAGGGTCCTTTGGTATTTCTAGTAAAGTCTACATTTTTTTTTGCGAGGCGGGTCGGGGACCCCTCGTACACATTTTTTTTTATCCCCAACCGGTTAATGGAGTCATCGAGGTCTTCGTGTCCTCTTTCTCTTCGGATGTGGGACTACACGTAGTCAGGGCGGTTGGATAACGTGATTAGTACGGACGACGCCTTCGGGATCGTTAGTATAGCTATAAACTGGTCGTTTGTGTAATGCGTGTTTGTAGCAATTAATCATGCTCAAAAATAATCCAACGTCGCCTGGGAATGAGACTACTCTTTTTGCAATGGTTTCAACGTAACTTCATGGAATTCAAAGGATTAGGAAAACATCGGGTTTTCCTAGGGTTTTTCAATACATACGGACTCGAAACGCACACAACTTTAATGAATGATTTTTATAAGTATAGAAACAAACAAGCATACCTATGGATCTTCACAAACATTTTCGAAAGTTTTTCATTTCAGAAAATATCGGATTTTCTGGTGGTTTTCAAACGATACGAACATTGTTTTTCTTCAAATACCGCTTATGAACTCACCAACATTTCATATGTTGACGTTTTTCAAAATACTTGTATTCTCAGGGAACCAGTGATACAAAGGAAATAATATTCAGTGGTGGCCTGCAGTTTATTTATGTACGAGTCGAACAATTTATTTTTGGGAATGTAAGGTTTAAACAATGTATTTCATGTAAACGCTACTGGTTGTACTATATTAATGCATGGTGACGAATGTTGTTATGTTTCATATATTGTCACACCCCCAAACCAAGGATGGCGGAAACGTTCGAGGGTGGAGGACTTCATGTAGAGTATCACAACAATGAGTATAATAGTGCTCAAAGTAAATACAACCATCATAAATATAACAAAAAAAGTTACACCAATGTATAAGTTTACATGATTCGAATCAATTACATTATGAAACAAAATGAACTATTTGACGATTTATCGTCCCATCCTCAAAACGTTGTTGGTTTCCTGTTTTCACTGAATTCCTGAGAATACAAGTAGTTTTGAAAAGTGTCAACACAAAGGTTGGTGAGTTCATAAGAGATTTTATTGGAGAAATAGACCGGTTTCCTTGTAAAAATGATATGATATGTATTCAGAAAATCCGATATTTTCTTATAAAGTTTATGTAATGTAGTCTCATAACCGACGACCAAAATGTATAAGTAACCTTTCTTATTAAAGGAAGATAAAATATGCTTAAATTGACATAAACGCACTTGAATTAAATGATGTTCCCGCAAATTCTTATGTTTGTTAATACTTAATGTATATGTAGTCCTAAGTCTCAGGACCGAGAAAATAACAAGTATCGTCTATACTTAAAGTTATAAATGTGGTTTCAAAATGATGTGTAGTCATAAATACCAAAAAAAAACCGAATGTAGACAGTAATATCGGTACTTATTGAGATAAAAGTGATTTTAAAATCGACATAAAACCCATTAAAGTTTTATAAAAATCCCGTAAACTTTATGTATTGTTATATCCTTATGTGAGCCGCTATAATCATACTTAAGACTAATGAACCTGCCACGACGTTTCTCAGGCGTCGAATAACTGAAATGACAATTATCACCCGTAGACCTGCAGGTCCAACTGTAGCTAGCAGCAAGGTGTGGGGTGTCAATCCCAATATAGATCTATATACAACTATCACATTCTCCATCCGGGAGACTCTGATTATAACGTACAGGATTTTATATTCCGCACGCGGACGTACGGAAAGAGAATGTCTCACAATCTAGGTTAACAAGTTTACAAGTTGTATGCGGGAGTGTAAAACCTTTCTGTATGAATGTGCCCCTTTTCGTACGTGTGTGTTATGTGATGTATCGAAAACTATACCTATTATAGTTTTATCCAAAACGTTTGTAATATATAAGAACTCTTTTATGAAAAAGCGTAGGGTTATGAAATCCATTAAACTATGCTTATTATAGTTTATATATATACATGTTCTAATTGAATGAATAATCTTATCATGAATGACTTATTTTCAGTTTATGATGATAAAATTTACAACGTATCACATTTAATACTTAGAACTTGACCTTATACACTTTGCTCAACATAATACAAAGTGTTGTAAAAATTACAAGCTGTTAACAAATTTTCAGCCTTCCTACACTGTTTTTGAAAATTTACAGAAAAATCATACGAAGTCGAAAACTAAATCCGTAAATTCTGGGAGTTTCCAAAATGTGTCTAGTTTACTCATAATTTTTATCATGATTTTTAAAGACCTGTAACCTAGGTGAAAAAGTCCATAATCACAGACTGGTCCGGATTGGTGTTTGAAATGATAGGCAGTTTTGTAAAAATCACCATAAATTGTAGGAAAATCGTATGGAGATGTGCAAGTAGTCATTTTAAAGCTAAGAAGTGGAACTAAATGCACCTAAAACAGTTTTGAAAACTAAAATGTTTAAGGTGTCCAAAACAGTCCGTGAATGGAGTCCAACTTTTCTGATGAAAGCTGTTAGAAGAATTTAGATATGTTCTTGGTGTTTTGGCTTGTATTCCCCCCCTAAAAACTTGAGAAAACATGAAAATGTAGGGGTATGAACTCACCTTGTGGGATTTCAGTAGATAAATATTGAAGAAGAGAAGTGTTCAACCCAAGAACACTTGAAGAATCGCTTGAAGATTCGAAGCTCTAACACAATTATAATGGAGTTTGTGTAAGATACTCATGATTTGAGTGGAAATAATCGAGATAATCTTAAAGGAAATGGATTATGCTTACCAAAGGTGGAGGAAACTCTCAAGATCAGCCCTTGAATCTCGGATTTCTAGAGAGAGAAAGTGAGAGAGAAAGGAGTTTGATCTTCTTGTGAAATGAGAACAAATGAGAGAAAATGAGGAGAGAGGATGAATATCCAGCTCTTCAAAAACGTGGGAAGGAGTGATGATTGAGTGGAAAGGACATTAATGTGACCTAGGTAAGGTGGGGAGGTATGGCTGGTCATAGAGTGGGTGTGGGAGTGGTTGCTTGTGTCATAAAGTAAAGCAAAGTCAACACTCCACCTCTTTGTACTTTTACCCACTTGCTTTTATTATTTAAATAGAGATTTTTATGAATTTATGATTAAATTGTGAATATTTAGGGTTTATTATGTTAAAATATGATTTTTGGTGAAAACCCCGCGTTAAAATAATTAAAAACGGGCCTTAAACGCAAAACTACGCGAAAACCGGGAGAAAAATGTGTTCCCAGCGAGACCTCTCGGTCCTAGGCCGAGGTTCGGTCCCTAGGCCGAGGTTCGGTCAGGAGGGTGCATGGTTCGGAAGCGAAGGCGCAAGCCAGAAGAAAGAAGCGAAGCGAGGCTGGTCCGAAGAGAAGCAGTCCGAGGCGAAGGCAAGGGGGGTTCGGTCCGAAGTCTGGCTAGAACCGAAGGCACTGTTGTGAACAGTAATGAACAGTACTTTCGGTTCGGATTTTTCCTTCTTGCATGGTTCGGTTCGGACCTTCCTTCTATGCGCGGTTCGGCTCGGATGAACAGTACTCTCGGTTCGGTTGATGAACAGTACTCTCGGTTCGGTTGATGAACAGTACTCTCGGTTCGGTTGATGAATAGTACTTTCGGTTCGGAGGGTTCGGTTCCTAAGAGGGGTTTCGGTTCCTAAGAGGGGTTTCGGTTCCTAAGGTCCGTTTTTCGCGTAGACTTCCGTTTTTGGGCTATTTTCGCCAAATTCGAGGGTCGGGATGCCCCGAGTGATTATAGAAAGTTGGGAGAGATTTCGAGAGAGATTTGAGAGAGATTCCTCGTTCTCAGAGAGATTTGGGAGAGATTTGACGTACTTGGAGAGATTTCACATACAAAGAGATACGAGAGAGAGATTTCACATACGGAGAGAGATTTGAGAGAGATTTCACATACTTAGGGAGATTTGGGAGAGATTTGACATTCTTGGAGAGATTTCACATACGGAGAGAGATTTGGGAGAGATTTCACATACTTAGGGAGATTTGGGAGAGATTTGACATACTTGGAGAGATTTCACATACGGAGAGAGATTTGGGAGAGATTTCACATACTTAGGGTGATTTGGGAGAGATTTGACATACTTGGAGAGATTTCACATACAGAGAGAGATTTGGGAGAGATTTCACATACGGAGAGAGATTTGGGAGAGATTTCACATACTTAGGGAGATTTGGGAGAGATTTGACATTCTTGGAGAGATTTCACATACGGAGAGAGATTTGGGAGAGATTTCACATACTTAGGGAGATTTGGGAGAGATTTGACATTCTTGGAGAGATTTGGGAGAGGTTTCACATACTTAGAGATATGTGGGAGAGGTTTCACATACTTAGAGATATGTGGGAGAGATTTCACATACTTAGAGATATGTGGGAGAGGTTTCACATACTTAGAGATATGTGGGAGAGGTTTCACATACTTAGAGATATGTGGGAGAGATTTCACATACTTAGAGATATGTGGGAGAGGTTTAACATACTTAGAGATATGTGGGAGAGGTTTCACATACTTAGAGATATGTGGGAGAGGTTTCACATACTTAGAGATATGTGGGAGAGGTTTCATTGGTGACCTTTTTGAGTGTCCGGCTACGCACTGCAAGGTCCTTAAACCCCGTTAAGCCTTGATTAGGGATCTTGCATACTCCCGGTGAGTATGTAACATTGTTTTATCGGTTTGGCTCTCCACGTACCACCGTTTTAGGTTAAGGGGATCTAGGTGAACGCACTTTTCCATTTATGGTCTCTCATTAGAATAGATAGTTGTTTAGAAATTACATAAAGTAACTCTAGTACTCACGGCAAATTGAGTTGACCGGTTTGACTTGTTGACTTTAGTTGACTTTGACTTGACCGAAAATTGACGGTTGTCACATATATATTCAATGTTATGGTATTCAATTGAGTCACAACAGCCCCCGGACGTTTCCGCCGTCTGGTTCGGGGGTGTGACATTAGAAGTCATACATGGTTCATCAATCACAGTCTCGTGTATACGAGTCATATATAATTAAGATTGAAAAGGTAGTCAAATAAATGATTCTTCTTTAAGCTCACATCCAAACAAGGAAAAGAATTTAAAGCGGAATAATCAATTCTAAACCTGT
Source organism: Lactuca sativa (assembly GCF_002870075.4). Taxonomy (NCBI): domain Eukaryota; kingdom Viridiplantae; phylum Streptophyta; class Magnoliopsida; order Asterales; family Asteraceae; genus Lactuca; species Lactuca sativa. The sequence goes on along the minus strand of NC_056623.2, from coordinate 190,281,887 downwards.
AGAACCTTGATTATATACCACCCTTGTGCATACGTTCTTCAGTGATAGATCAACCGTAAGGGTCTTTGGATTCAACTTGACGTACAGTATGAGTGATATTTTGGGGAGGTTGGCTGAGGTTTCTTCGGGATGTATACGTAACATAAGGTACTCTATGCATGAGTACCTCAGAGTTCTGGAATGACAGCTTTGATAGAAAGGCGATTACGGAGAAAGAGATGTAGGCACAAAACTGGTATTGTGATGATTGAATTGACTCAAGTTTTATGATAATATCGGACTCACTTAGAAAATAAAGATATTAGATTAGATCATAAAGGCGTTACAGACAAAACACAACAGTGCAACTTTTACAGTGTTTCGGTACTTTAAATTAACTACGAGACTACTGCTGCGAACAAGGTATACTTCAAAAAGTAAGTATACACAGCATGAGGGCCCCTTGAATGGCGGGATCTCGCAAAATATAAGACTAGAGTTGCACTAGTTTTTAACAGTTTGAAAGCATACTTAATTATTGCCAATTAGAAGTGTACCTATATTATAATAGGGTCTTTTGTCGCCTTTTGTTGTTATGGGGTCAAACTCCTTCTGTTCCCCCATCACTCTTCTCTGTTGGGCAGTGTCTTTTGAAATGTTCCATTACGCCACATAGATGGCATATCCGAGAAATTCCAACATTGGTGGTTGAAGTAATTTGTTAGATCCGAGTCCTGCAGAAGCAGGTAGTCTGTCCGTTCTTGTTGCAGTTCTTGCAGTGTAACAGACGAAAACTACCTAGGTGATGGAAGCTGCACTTATTGCACTTCGGTAGGTTTCCAGCATACTGTCTGGCCGGGTTAGGCATATCCGGGATGCTAGTAGGGATGGTAGTAGGAGTTACAGACGTCGTGGCCGCGAAGGCTGCCACTGGTGATTGTTTCTTGTTCGACCCTCGGGGTGATTTGCCTTTAAATCTATCCCAGAATTTTCGTTTAGTTCCCTTTGGTTTGAGGTTCGGGGTGTCGTGGTAGTTTGATACTTGTTGATGTGCTTGGTTGTTACTTTGATTGGAATTATTGATAACCATCTCTCTAACATTTGCATTGCTAGCGTTTAGGTGAGTCATGACAGCTGTCACGGCAGCTGAGACTACAGCTTGAAAGGTAGTTGCATCAATCTGAAGAGTTGGTGTTTTGTTTATGGGTTGACTACTTTTCTTCAACGGCAGGATTCTGTTACAAGATAAGAAAATGTGTGCGTGAGCGATTTTTGGTTGAACCTAGATGTATTTCGATCGTTCATGTACTCAGTATAAGTATGTTCTCGAGGGTTTGACCTACATCCCTATGATGCAGTCTTAGTAACGGGTAGATGTAAGTTCATAGAATGGTTACAAGACGATTGCTATCCAAACTTTGACAAGAATTGGAAGTGATCCTATGTTAAATTACCATAGCCCAATAACTTAACTAATATGAATTTCAGACAAAATTCTAAAGATGGTATGGTGAAAGTATTTGAACAAAAATTGACACAGAAATTAGCCGACTGTCGATATCCTTGATATTCATGACGTAATAAGTTCGGGAAAATTGACCTTGTAGAAGGTCTTACATCATATCCGGAGTAGAAAAGTTTTGGCAGCATAAAGGCCTAACTACAAGTACTTACAGTACTAGGGTGGATACATAGAAAAGTGTTACATAGGGCATATACAGGAAAAACGATTCCTTATAACAAGGAAAGAAAGTCAAGCATCTCCTACTGGCGGTCGTCCCTCTGGTGAACCCTTAGTTCAGCCAGTTGGCGCTCCATATCAAGCATGTGTCTTTCGTACACCCTATGGCGTACTCAAGGCTCTATGAATTCGGCTCGTGTTTCAGCTAGTGCTTGTAGCAGGGCCTCATGGTCTCTCTCGAATCTCTCAAGAGCATTTTCAAGGTGATTGGTATGGATGGTATGCATTCTTGCATTGGCGTCAACCTCTGTGATGCGATGGAGAGGTGTCCTGCCCTGGATTTCGTTTCAGGCAACTCTACGGATCAGGATTGGCAGAACCCTGTATGCTGAGCTTCCCTCGCTCAGGTTATAGAAGCTTCGGTCTCCGTTGAATGGCATGGGCTGATCTTGCTCTTCGCTCCATGTCTCCAAGCATTCTACCCAAGCAGACGTTGGGCCTTGAAAAGTCGGACGAGGGTTAGGAATTGGGTTGGGAGCCACCTGGGGTAGGTTCTCAACCTTGGGCTTGGAGTTAGCACCATCCGAAAAGCCTTCAGCTTGGTGATCATCCAAAGTGATTGGATGATCATCTTCTGGCTCTGCTTCAAACCATCCATCATTGTCTTCGTTTGGAAGGTACGGGTCGCCGTGGGGATGGGGTCCAGCCATGTTATCTACACGAGAAATGGGGATAAAGAAATAATTACTAGATGCACTAACTAGACAATTATAAGATAATCTTCATTAGTTACTTTAATACTTGTAAATGCATATTGGTTATATGTAATCAAAACAGGATAGACCTTCGAATAAGTGCCCCTAACCTTAAACCCACAACCAAACAAGGAACAGGGAGTAAAGCAAAGATCACAGATTCTCAGTCTATGATATCTTAGTTACATATAACCTCAGCGTATCCACTTAGCAACTATTGACCTACTAATAAAGACCTTTTTAATTCTCAAACAACTAACTATAGTAACACAAAATACTCCTATAGTATTTTAGACTTATGTTCTATTCTAGGGTTCTCATTGTAGTAGTGTTGGTAAGTTTTTAGACTTGTTGCCATATCACAACCATTCTTGGGCATATAATAATCACTCCTCGGACCAGCATAGTTGATCAGGCTATGCCACTCCCAGGACTGACCATACATCCCCGAGCTTACTTGTGATATTCAACAATCGTAATACTTTTGTTTTTGTCATTGTGACACTGATTTTAGAATGAATGCAGGCATGTATACTTCGTTAAATATTTTATTATTTAAAAGTATAAAATCTTGGTTAGATTATTTTAATCCCATTGTATTTATAGTTAGTATATCTTTTATGGGTTGATATACTCAATTCACTATAAACAAAGCTCTGATACCAATCTGTCACACCCGAAAACCAAGAACGGCGGAAACATTTTGGGGCAGAGGACGTCATGTAAAGTATCACAATAGTGTAAAGTAGTAAACAAGCAAGAACATCATCCATTGCATTAATAGTAAGATTTTAGTACATGTGTGTTCTTACATAGTATAAGACATGAAAATAAGTAATCAAAATAAAAGACGAGTCTTGACTGCTCCGTCTTCTCAAAAGCTGGTCATCGTACCTGTCTACTGGTGACCTGAGAACACAAGTTATTTTGAAAGCGTAGATCAGCATTTAAGCTGGTGAATTCATAAGTATTTTAGTTTCATTAATTAATAAAACTGTAAAGAAAAGACTTGTAAATGTTTGAAGAATAAGTTTGTATAAGTATGAAAACCCTAAAAAATCTCATATTTCCTACTAGTATAAAAAGTATTCTTCTACCAAGACCCAACTGTTTTGAAGGTATGCTCTTTGTAAAAATGATGGTTTTTCCCATGTATAACTATTATTATAAAAATATAGTCTACGTCATCGTTTAAGTGAATGTATCACAAAATAAAGGTAATAAGGAATATTATATAATCATTGTAATCGTATCCTTTTTGTATTAGGATAAACACGGCGTGGTAACTCCTCGAGCAATACAACCGAGAACATCCGTCGGTGAACAAGTCCCGCTGTAAAACTTACAACATTGCAAAACTTAATGTTCACTTTTAAACTTCCAGCGACGTACTTTTGACAATGCACAATTATTCATCTAAATATGTTAAGTCTTTACCTTATCCGTTTTAACCATTGTTGGACCCCAATCAAAAAGGTCAAAACTGTCAGATTTTCAATTACAAGTTCTAGTGTTTCTTCTTTTTCACAAATGGAGTTTAACTTAGTAGATAACTCGTGAATTTTTAGTAAACCTTAGAAAACACTTTAAAACTTCTACATTTCTATGTAACCATCAACATACATCAAATATTGAAGTTTGAAATATATTTCAACCTGGTTTTAAATCTATCTAAATGTATTGTTCTTAAAATTTTAACAATAACAATCATTGTCGCTGTTACCTTCCTTTTTCTTTCCTCCTAATTTTATTTCTCGCTCTCCTTCTGATTTTAAATCTCGCACGCCATTATATTAACATAATACATTGTCTAACTTTGTTTCTATCTATTTCGTTTCTCCTAGTATCATGTTCGTATACATAAAGACTAGAAGTCTAACCTTTCGTTTTGAGCGATTAATACCTCTATAGTTGTGAGACATAATTTTGATTTAGTCAACTTTAATGTATTCAATTACGCCTTTTATCATATACATCTTGTTTTTGTTTTGAAATCTACTATAAACAAGTGATCATTATTTACATTTGCTCTTTCGTTCTAAATTCGGAAACTTGATTTAAAATGTAATTTTCATTGTATTTTTCTTACAATTAATACACAAGATGAATACCATTGTTCTTATCAATTTTCTAAATCCATAAAATATATGTGAAATAATACATTTTCTTAAGCTTCTTCTTTTCTTTAAATACATCAAAAGTCTTGAATTTTACTATTATATATTCTCTAAATGCTTGTTTTTGTAGAAACACTAAATTAAGAATCCACTATTTTCAATGATTGATATTTTTACACCTTTCTTAAAATAGCATTCTACTTTGTAATTTTCAGTGAATTGCTAAACTCTCAACTTTGTTTTCATAAATATTCTGACTCGTAAGTTCGAATTTGTCTTGACTTAGACAATGAGACAATTTTTCAAAAGAGCAATCAAAATATTTTTGTATAAATTCCCTTATTGATGACTTAAACATGTAACCATAATTAATCTTTATATTATTTTACTACTTCATTTGATCGTCACCCATGTATTTTAATTATCTTGGAATTACTACATATTTTGATAATGGTGAGATTAATTATCATTTCTAAACACACATTTTGATAACAATAAGATTTTTCACTTCTAAACACTTCAAATGCTATCTACACAATGTGATTTAATATCCTACATTTGCAACATTGACTCTCTCTCTCTCTCTCTCTCTCTCTCTCTCTATATATATATATATATATATATATATATATATATATATATATATATATATATATATATATATATATATATATACTTCAAATATAGTTTTATTATTGTAAGAGTAACCGTAGTAGTAATTATAGCCTCGGAGATCCTCAATCTTTTCGTAATTTATTTTGTAGTCGACACTTAAATAGCCTTTACAATGGAGATGTACCAAAAATTTGTTGCCTACCCTTAGTACGTTTTTTTGTGGAACTTACCCTCGATCGCTTCCCTTTTCATTCGTGTTACCCCTTCTTATTTCATAATATATATTTTCCAGATATAGTAGCCAACCCGGAAGTGAACAAATTGTTCCTAATCTCTTCTTTATTAGGCGGCGAATTTACACTTATTGCTAATTTAGAATGCGACTTGAGGATCAATGCGGATTTAACGCTCAATGCAGTTGGCACTTCAGCAAAACTTATAATGTTCTTTTAAGTTAGATAATATCTAACTAGATAGTCTTTTCAACTAGGTCGCCATGGTCGGATCATGATTTCCATGATCCTAGTTACTCGTAATCTAGACTGTAGAACTCGAATTAAGGAAACATTACTTTGATTATAGCTAAAGAATTGGGCTCTTCCCTTGGAGAATTAACCCAAAATAATCAAAGAGTTCTCCAAGTCACTACCTCTCCAATTGTACAATTGCATTTTGTTGAGTTCTAATAGAATTCGTCACGAATTGAATTTTAGGACGAAATTCTTTCAATCGGGGGAGACTGTGACAACCATCAAAATTCGATTCGGTTCTAGATTTGACTAGACTTAGTTGCACATATAGACACAACACATATTAGACTTAGTAACTAGAAGCTAAGTTTTAGCCTAGTAGAAACTTGGAAACAGATAGAATTAATGGATGGTGTAGTTAGATTTCACATTGATATGTGAATTCTATAACTACTTAACTGTAGAGACTATCCATATTCGGGCCACTCTTTGACTTGAACACCTTTTCATGAATCATATACACACATCTTGCACTTGACCTATTAGTAGAAATTAGGTCAAAGTCTCTTTGAAACTTAAATCAAAGTTGAATACTAGGAGTAATATACTTGATTCCTCAATTTCGCTTGAATCTCGGAACCACTACATAGAATGCCAATAAACCGGTAAAAATAAATTAGAAGCATTATTTCTAATTTGAATAAGGGTTATGAAACTCAAAAATAATTTAAAGTCTAGAAGATTCAATTTATTTTCATATCCAAAGTTTATATGAAAATAATTATGAAGCTTCTAATATTATCTTATAATAATTAAAATTATGAAAATGAATTCAAGGAAAATAAATTTTAAACTATCAATATTTATTCCTAATTAACAAGTTAAATCAATAATTTAATAAAACAAATCATTGCTTAATTCATACTTTATAAAATATGGGAAAATTTATAAAAATTGAGGGCAATTTATATAAAATAAATGGAAGAGGCGGGGAGTCTCTCTCCTCATTGAAAATTTGGATCTCTCTCCCTATATCTCTCCTCTTCCCAACAAAAAATCATTATTCTTCTCTCACACACTCCATCTTCCCTCATTCTCTCTCATTTCTCTCTTACACTCTCACATACATTTTCTCTCTTCCTCCCTCTATGAACCACGATATTGTACAATAAACATGTCCAAGAACACTCATGATGCTCAAAATATTCATCATCTAGTGGTGTTCATTAAGGTAGAACACGATTTCCCTTCATTTTGCTTCAAGTTTCATGGTTTTTCTTGCATTTCCTTCTTCTTCTAAACCATTCTCTTAGAAATTTGTGTGAATATTCATTCACTCCAGTTTTGATGATGATGGGGGTATATTTTCACCAAAAACATCTTGCATGTTGCAAAATGGTGAAGATCCATGACCTAAACCTAAGTCAAAACCATGGAAATGCACTTTTCTACACGTTTTGGTGGAAAAACACCACATGACCCTAAGTTTTCTTTCAAAAACGATTTTGACCATTTCAAACTCATGAATGGTCTTCAAACTCAAACAAACATGCATGTGACGATCTTCAAGCTTAGATGCTAGATCATCAAAATATGTTGTTAAAAGCTTTCAAATATGTTCACGAAGGACTTATTTCCAAATAAATATCTAAGACTCCTTTTCTGACCAAATCCGATTTTTCCTAGATTCCCATCAACAAAATGAGATGTTCAACAAATGTTCAGAAAATAATTCATTTTTCGTGGATTATTATAATTATTGATATAAAATAGGGCAATAAATCATATAAAATACTTTTTGAGTTCTACAAATCCTAGGTAAATTCGTGGATGACCTCTATGCTAAGTAAATACTTATAGTTAAGTTTCATCGATTTTTGTTACTGTTTAGTGTGGTTTTGAATTTTTTTTAGTCCCAATAAATTATAAAACCACTTTAGAGAATGTTAAAATGATATATAACAATTTTCGCAGTTTCTACCCGAGGTAGACGACTCAGAAACATATTTTCAGAGATTTTCATAATGCATTCCTATTTTTCCCCGATTTTTCTATTTTATTAGATTAAATGCACAAAAATCATAAAATTGGGTTAAACAGTTTAGAAATCCATTCTTATATTTTTCCCAGCTTAATAATGTTTAATAACAGTAATACAAAAAGTTTGGGGTATTTTCGTAACTGATTGCTATTTTTCATGAATTTTTTATCTATTTAGAGAATTAAATTAAAGAAAAATGGTTATACATATCTATAATCCATGCAAATTTATCTGGAAGTCTTTTAATAATATTTGGAATCAAAATCTAAAGTTTTGGAATTTTTACCAACCGTTTACTATTTATCCATGATTTTATGGTTATTCAAGAAACTAAAATGGTGAAAAATAGTTAGACAAATAAAAAATTCAAGAAAATTTAACTTAAGGTCTTTGACTTCAAGTAAAATTGAAATGCAAAGTTTGGGGAAATTTTAGAACGAAATTGATTTAGTTTTTGAATATTTAACCATTGGAACGCCTCTTAAAATGTTATATATTAGCATTTCAATAATGAGAATTTTCCACTTAAATTGTTATATAACAATTGATTCATTGAAATTTAATTTTCACAGAAAAATGTTTGTAACTTATCAATATTAAATTTTGACAAATTATTGACATAATTCTATTGTAGTAGTAACTATACTAGTATTAGATTTCAATTAGAAACCCATTAGTATGTAACATCGTTGTAGGAAAACGATAGTGGTACGAGTGGAGCGTAGTTCAAGACACCATTTGCATCATCTCAATGCATTGTGAGTATTCACGCAGTCCCCTATTTTAAGTTTTTATGTTTTGGGGTGGAAAAGTATGTCCGAAAAACTATTATTTGTTCGTTGTATTTTAATTGATTCGTATCAAACTTGATTTCTTTTTTTATTGCTATATTTCTCTATGTATGTCTATACAACACGGAACATGACAACTTATCGTCTTAAGTCCCTTCCCTTATACTTTATTCCACCAATTAACTCTTTGAGCCAATGGTCATTGTGGATAGCGCTATTAGGAACTGACAACTCCTCACTCGCCCGATTGCTGGAGTGCATGATACCATATAATCTATGGAACGATAAGCATACATCTTGATAGGGCATCAGTTATAGGCTTGGTTGGGAACTCATTGTTTTCTCATACACATACAAACTCGTTACTTATTATAGCAATAAACTTTGTATCTCATTATAACAATGAACTTTTGTTACTAAATACTTATTTACTTGTTTTAGCAACAAACTTGGTTGCTCCTTATAGTAACAAACTTGTTTGCTCCTTGTAGCAATGAAACTTGTTTACTCATTTTAGTATCAAACTTTATTTCCTAATGAGAATATGAATGTTGCATCTCTTTTGGGCAACATACTTTATTTCTCATAATGACAACGATCATAAAGTTTGTATTTTTTTCATATCTTCTTCTGTGTTTTGCAGCTTCTCGTTAGTAACTTTGAGCTCTTTCTTGTTTTATCGATGTCTCCCCTCCATAGAGTAATGTTTTATGGTTCCTAAAAACAATTTTAACAACCTTTTTCCTTAAACACGTTCCATATCAAGAGTGATGATCATTCCATCTAAAACTAGTTTAGCAGGCCCCAACTCTTTAATTTGGACAATTTGTACCTAAATAGTAAAAAAAACATATTAAAATCAATTATAAAATTAATATAGATAATGAAAAGTATTCAGTCCACTTTTATGGAACAAGAGCTTAAAAGATAGAGAATAAAAAAATTCTACTGTAACATGTCTAAAAAAACAGACAGGAAAAGAGATTTACTTAAATTTTCTAGTGACACTGTCTTATGTTGCTCATATGACAAATCCATTAACAAATTATTTACTTGAGTAAATATGACGCCATATGGAACCTGCCACAGTTGCAATTCCTACATAAGCTGCATAAAAAAGAAATATGTATACCAGTCCATTTTTGTTTATTTCACACTACACAAATGAAAAAATATGCTCAATTACTGGTATAAAAAATAGACCACCATATGGAAGCTGCCACAATTACAATTGGTAAACATAATATACAAATTTATTATGCTTTTCCCATTAATTTGCTAATTAAAATCACAAATCTATGTTGGTTTATGCTTTGACTACCTCCAATCATTAATTATTGGAATAAAGTTTGTTTACTCAATTTCACCATATCTTCTTTGAGGATAGCCACTTACCAGCAGATGAACATTTGAGGATGCGCATATAGACGTAGTGCAATTTTGGGTTCAAAAAAATAGGAACTTTATATGAAATTAGAGCCCAACCACTCGAGTTTTATGGCTGAAGATGAAACCCGAAATTATCTATCCACTAAAGTAGTCCATATGATGCAAACTGACATGAAAAATGAACAAAACAATTAGAAATGTCATAATTCATATTTAATTGAATCAGATCAAACATTCTCAAAACACTAATATCAAACACATCATCTATTCAGTTTTTCCCTCAATCAGATTTTCTGAAATATGAAGCATTGCAACATTGAAGGCTAACATTAGAGCTACAAGATTTTAACTTCAACAGATTTTCTCAAATTAGTAACAAGAACCATTTTAACTTCAGAAAGGTAAACTTATATATATATATATATATATATATATATATATATATATATATATATATATATATATATATAGCATATTTTCAATTAATCATAACTTCAAAAATCTGACATCGTAACCATTGGAATTTCAGAAATCAGATGTTCACTTCATCAGATTTTTAGAGATCAGAAATGAGAACCAATGTAATTTCAGAAAAATAATATCATAAATATCATATTTTAAGAATGTCATAAATTTATAATGGCTATTGTAATAATTTAGAACTTGAAATCCCTGATATCATAAACAAAATTCAATAAATCTAATAGATATGATGTGATTAGAAGACTACAGTTCAATAGGACCTATACAAGGCATAATCGAACATGTATAGCCAAGTGAAATACTCACAAATGTAGCTAATAAATTTCAAAACCCTAATCTAATCAAATAAGAACCAGTAGAGTGAACCTAAAAGAATATTATTATTCAAAATCGAACATGTATAATGCAAAAATGGAAGGTTACATTCAAAAATTAGACCTATACAAGGATGGAATCGAACTTTTGAGTGGAGTCAGCGACAGTGGAATTGAACTTGTAACAGGAGTCGCCTGGAGTAGATTCGCTAGCCGGAGATGCTGCCGGAGATGGTAGAGGTATGGCCGCTTCATTTTTTACCAAGGGTGGAGTTCGTTTGATAAATCACACATTGGAAGAGAACCAAAAGCCAGTCTCTTTTTACAATTTGGGACCTAGTCGGGCTTTTAAAATATTTGACATCAAGGCGGGGAAGAGAAGAACCCAAAATTGTTTATTAAAATAGATTAAAGTTAATAGTGGTATAAAAATATTTAAATCATAATCATAATAAAATATTAAAAAGGATGAACAACGAAATGATAACGTTAGTGAGGGAATGCATTGGCACCGTCTCTCTGTCAAACTCAAACCCTAATTGCCACGAATGTAAATAATCTAAAGAAGGAAGTAGGGTGGAAAAGGGTTAAGGGGTGAAATATAATACAACATTTTTAGACGATGGGTATAATTACAAATTGTAGCTCTAATTTGTTCCAATTATTATAGTAAGTTATTGATTCATCGGTATTTGATATATTGTATTTATGACTAAAAATATATGTAACCAAGACTAAAATTTAGTCCCTAATATTTCACTAAATAATCAACATGACACATGTTTATTTGAGACTTAAATTTAGTCTAGTAATTGTTAATCCAAAGTCAAAATTAGGTTAGTCTATCAGATGCTGAAATTTTGTCCCTAATAAGTTTCCTTCCACATCATATTTGTGACTATTAATTGGAAATAATTAGTCTTAGATACTAAAATTTAGTTAATTATAAGTGTTCATTCGAATGTCAGATAATGCATGTTTATTAAGGACCGAAATTTAGTCTTTAGAAAGATTCTCATACAAAGGACAAATTGGTGCAGTTGTATCAGAGATTCAGTCCCTAATAAATTCTATAACAATAAAAACTGACACAAGTCTATTAGGGACTGAAATTTAGTCCCGTGTAACTTTCCCTCGAAAGACAAGTTAGTACTAGACGATACAAGACTGAAATTCAATCTCCAATGTGTTTCTCACAACACCTAAATCGGCTTAAACATGTTAAGGAAAAAATTTTAGTCCTGAATAATTTTGGTCAGTCTCTAATGATTTAAACATTAAAATCAGTCCTAGATAGTATCTGAGACTAATTCATCAGTCCCAGATACATGGTATCTAAGACTGATTTAATCAGACTCCGATATTTTAGTCATAGAAGCCCTTTTTTCTTGTAGTGTAAGTGGCACTTAGGGACACTTCACTGTTAGGAGCATACGCATGTCTTGTATTTCAATTTATATTCTAATTTCTTTTAAAATTTGTTCAAACCCATTGTAAATTCATAATGGTTTTAATTCTATGGTTGGTGTTGTCTTTTAACTTTTGCTATGAAACCCTTTATACTGCCACGCCTCGTGTTTCCGCTTTAGCGGGGTGTGACAGAAAATCGTATCAGAGCCGAAGGATATAGAGAAAACCGGTTTTCCTTTGGAGAACCACAAACTATAGCCAAAAAAAAATTCTAAACATTTTTAAAATATAGAACATACTACTAGTATAACTAATTCGAGTATGCATTATCGGACTTTAATTAAGTATAGTCTGGTTAACTATGTTTAATTAAGTAAAGTTAATGCGAGGCTGGAAACGGTTATAGTAGAAATATGTTCAAAACAATTTTCAGCTTGAACTTTTGAAAAACAAAGTTTTTCGGTGTGCGTACGAGCATTGCATATTATAGGCATTCATCTAGGTACACTTAGAAACTAAGTGCACTTTTACCACAATGTCTTATTTAGAAATATTCTTACCCCTTATCAAGTGTTAGGTTAACCACTAAGGTTATTGTTGGATTAGTGTCTAAGTCTATAACTATTTTGGTATGTACTTGACCCGATGGTGCATGGTCCTTTTGGGTTGCCTTCACTAAAGCAACTTGATAGGATGAATTATGGAGAGAAAGTATTAAATATGATTTATTAATATATTATGAGAATAATATATTTAAGGAGAAATCATATTGTTTAATTAGTATTAGTCAAGAATTAAGTTTGTGGCTAAAAGAGATTAATTAAACTTAAGGGACTAGAATTGTAATTATAAGATAATTGCAATTGGGCTTTGGATTACCTTATAATATAAGGTTGGACGAATTCTATAGGGAAACCCATTAGAAATCGTCCAAGGCTTATTAAAGAAGGGTCTATGGGTTGCTTAGGGCCTAAGCATCCAAATTAGGGTTTCCTAGTTGAAAACCCTAATAGCCTACATGTATATAGTACCCTTAAGCCTAAAAAACGTGGTGAACTAATTGGTTAGGGTTTCCACATGTTTTGGGCAGCCTCCTTCTCTTCTCCTCTTCATCCTCTTGCTCTTGGTGTTTGTGAACCATTAGAGGAGTGACATTTGTGACTCTAAGCTTTCTAAAGTCATTACAAGGAGGATTTGAGATTGTTGTTGCTACATAACAATCAAGGTAATATCTTAAACCATATTTTATATTAATATGATTAATTGCTTGCTAGATCTAGGGTTTATAGCTTTGGATATTCAATTGCATGTTCATTAGATAAACTAGAACCAAAAGCTATTAGGGTTTGCATGTACACCATAGGAATGATGTATAGTCTAAAACCCATCAGTGGTAACAGAGCCAAGGTCGTTTTTCTATTGAATAGATGCACAAAGATCGAAAAAAACGAAAATTTTTTGTTGTCTGCGCCGCCAACTCGGCGAGTCCATTTATGGACTCGGGGAGTAGCCCCGACTCGGCGAGTACATCAGTTGGACTCGGCGAGTAGGCTGAACTCGGCAAGTCCATCAGTGGACTCGGCGAGTCCAGAGTGCTGTTGACGAGATTTTCGATTTTTTTAGCAGATTTTGTTAAGGATAGTTACCAAAACTTGTTTTTATTGCCTAAAATCGATTTTTTATGTTTGGAATGATTATCCTTATCAAAATTAATGGATTTGGTTAAATATGGATAATATAGGATTATTATTAGATAAATATTTGACCTATTTAGTTTGAAAAGTTTCAATTTGCACCCTTAGGTTTTATAATTTAAATTTGAACTTAAAAGTTTTGTTTTTGAAATTTAAATAGTTAAACCCTAATGTTTTGAAATGTTTCAAAACTTGCCTTCAAGTTTTGAAATTTAAAAGTTGATTAAAAGTTTAATTTAGGAATGTTAAATTCTAAAACCCTAGTATTGTTATGAAAAGTTCAAATCACACCCTTATGCTTTTATTAATTAATTAAGGTGTATAATTAAAGGAGATTTAATAAATCCATAAAGTTAAGGTTCACATTTAGTTAAATTAAAAGTGTAATTTATTAAATTAGACCACCTAGTATTTTAAAAGTGTAAAATACACCCTATACTATATATAACATTAAAAGTCTAACATTATATATATGTATGAGTAAAAGTCAGTCTTACCGTTAGTAGGCCTCATTCACGAAGCTGGTCTATAAGGGGTGTTTAAGGAAATTGCCTATAAAATGGCGATTGAATGGGTATCCACTCTTACCCACCGCACTCTTGACTAGTGGAGGGTCGTTAGCCGAACGGGTAGGATAGGACAGAAAGCTTCCATTATAAGTATAATGAAGTACAAAAGTAACTAAATGTTTTTACAAAATTCCCAATCTTAGTTACTTTAGGCAAAAGTGAATTGATGCAATTCCATGAAATTACACTTTGTGCCCTTGCGAAGACGTTAGTGGAGCGTGTGTGGCTAACCGGCACACTAAATGGCTCTAAGCAAAGGTAGCAAAGGGTGACTCAATGTTTGTCATAGTTCGGTGGAGCGTGTGTGGTAAACCGGCACATCGAATAGGTGACTGTAACATGTGGGGGCACCATGTAGATTTGCATGGTTATTCACACCCGCTTTGTGATCCTCGGCATCCCATTCACAAACTAGAGGGGCATATCGAGATTTAAACATGCCATTGAAATGTTCAATGAATCTCAAAGGATCTAGGAGTTTTCATAGATTTAAAACTTAAATTTCTTTTTCGTTTTTAATGGTCGAAATTAGTGAATCGTCATTCACTTACCTTCAAATGTTCTGCAATTTGGGTTACGGCATCCCTCTCCCGAGTTGTGGAATATTGTGTTGGGTCCTAGCCCTAGTATATCATTTGGGTGATTTACTAAGGACTCAATAAATCAACTAACTTGAATTCGTTTTCTCCCGTTTTGTAGATGTCAAAGTACGACAACTATGGTCTCCCCAAATCCTGTGGAACAAGCATTCCACATGAAGATGATATTCCACGATTCGATCGAGGAACAAGAAATCATGTTTCCCTTCCTCCCCCTCCTCCCTTTGTTCTCCCTAACCCACAAGATCGAAGAAGTGAAAGGTTCAATGTCACTAAAGCCCTATTGGAAATGAAACATGAAGATGGTAAACCCGTGTGTGCCCACATTCTAGGAATGAAATCACACATCGATAGGTTGACAATGTTGGGTGCGTCATTCCCTGCTGAGTTGGCTATAGGCTAGGTTCTACAGTCACTCTGTGACAACCGTCAAATTCTGGTCAATTCAAAGTCAAATAAAGTCAACAAGTCAAACCGGTCAACTCAATTTGCCCGTAGGTACTAGAGTTTATGTTATGTAATTTCTAAACAACTCTCTATTCTAATGAGAGATCATAAATCAAAAAGTGCGTACATCTAGATCTCCTTAACCTAAAACTGTGGTACGTGGCGAGCCAAACCGATAAAACAATGTTGCATACTCATCGGGAGTATGCAAGATCCTTAAACAAGGCTTAACGGGGCTTACGGACCTTGCATTGCGAAGCCAGACACTCACATTCATCACACACGAAACCGCTCTCAATCGTTTTCACTCTATCTCTTTGTATGAGAAATCTCTCCAAGAATGTCAAATCTCTCCCAAATCTCTCTAAGTATGTGAAATCTCTCCTAAATATCTCTCTGTATGTGAAATCTCTCCAAGAATGTCAAATCTCTCCCAAATCTCTCTAAGTATGTGAAATCTCTCCCAAATATCTCTCTGTATGTGAAATCTCTCCAAGAATGTCAAATCTCTCCCAAATCTCTCTAAGTATGTGAAATCTCTTCCAAATATCTCTCTGTATGTGAAATCTCTCCAAGAATGTCAAATCTCTCCCAAATCTCTCTAAGTATGTGAAATCTCTCCCAAATATCTCTCTGTATGTGAAATCTCTCCAAGAATGTCAAATCTCTCCCAAATCTCTCTAAGTATGTGAAATCTCTCCAAGAATGTCAAAGCTCTCCCAAATCTCTCTGAGTATGTGGTATCTCTCTCAAATCTCTCTCGAAATATCTCCCAACTTTCTATAATCACTCGGGGCATTCTGACCTTCGAATTTGGTGAAAACAGCCCAAAAGTGGAAGTCTACGCGAAAAACGGGCTTGAGGAACCGAAACCCCTCTTAGGACCCGAAAGTCCTCTTAGGAACCGAAACCCCTCTTAGGAATCGAAAGTCCCCTTAGGAACCGAACCCTCCTGATGAAGAAGGCTGCTGAACCGAACCGAACCTCACTCAAAGAACCGAACCGAACCTCACTCAAAGAACCGAACCGAACCCCACTCAAAGAACCGAACCTTCGCTTCTGACCCTTCGGACCGAGCCTTCGGACTGAGCCCCTCACCTTCGCCTTCTTCTTCTGGTTCGCACTTCGTTTCTGGCTCAGCACCAGCAAGGACCGAACCTCGGCCTAGGGACCGAACCTCGGCCTAGGACCGAGAGGTCTCGCTGGGAACGCTTTTTCTCCCGGTTTTCGACTAAATTCGCATTTTAGGCCCATTTTTAATTATTTTAACACGGGATTTTCACCCAAAACTTTATTTTAGCATATAAGGACCCTTAACTATTAATTAATCACATTTTTAAGGATAAAACCTTATCCAAAAGAGAGTGGGTGAAGTACAAAGGTAGAGTGTTGACTTTACTTATTTCTATGACACAAGCAACCACTCTCATACCCACTCCATGTCACTATTCACCACCAGCCCATCCCTAGTCACTTCATAGGTCCTTTCTCACTATTTTCAACTATTCCCACGTTCTTAGGGCTGGAACATCCATCCTCTCTCCTCACACTTTAATCATTCTCTCATTTTTATCAAAGAATCACACTCCAAACTCTCTCATCTTTTTCTCTCTAATTCGAGAATTTCAAGGCATACTCCCAGGCTCTTCTCCTACATTTAGTAAGTATCATCATCTTTCTTATGATTATTACACATCCTCCTACTCAAAATCAAAGATTGCTTACACAAACATCATCACATTCTTGTTAGATCTTCGAATCTTCAAGTGATTCTTCAAGTGTTCTTGGGTTGAAAACTTCTCTTCTTCAACACTTACCTACTGAAATCACTCAAGGTGAGTTCATACCCCTACATTTTAATGTTTTCTTAAGTTTTTAGGGGGGGAATACAAGTTAAAACACCAAGAACACAACTAAAGTTTTCTAACAGTTTTCATCAGAAAAGTTGGACTCCATTCACGGACTGTTTTGGACAACTTAAACATTTTATATTTCAAAACTGTTTTAGGTGCATGTAGTTCCAATTCTTAGCTTTAAAATGACTACTTGCACATCTCCATACGATTTTTCAACAATTTATGGTGATTTTTACAAAACTGCCTATCATTTCAAACATCAATCCGGACCAGTCTGTGATTATGGACTTTTTCACACAAGTAAGAAGTCATTAAAAATTATAATAAAAATTATGAACAAATTAGACTCATTTTCCAAACTCTCAGAGGTTACAGAACTTGATTTGGACATTTTATGATTTTTCTACAATTTTTCCAATAACAGTTACAGAAAATGTTATTAACAGAAAAACACTATAAATTTAATTTCACCTTGTAACATGTTGAACAAGGTATACATCATTATGTGATTATGTGTTGTTGCAATATATGACAATTTTATATTCTTATATAGACATACATCAGAAAACAAATGGATTTATACCTCCACAAGTATGGTAAATATATAAATGATATTACAAGGCTATATCCATTAAAATATAAACATTGGTAAATTAGGACAAGTAAGGCTTTTGCTCACTACCCACACAAATAATTAATAAACTATAATAGGTATAGTTTAGGGTTATTTTACATAACAAACACATGATTAAAGGTTTTACACATACAAAAGAGTTATTACCACTATGGATAATTATGATAAACTATAATAAGTATAGTTAAGCCATTATACCCCCACAAACGAACACGCTAGTTATAATCGGTATAGTTATGGCATATATATATATTACAAACAAAGTGATAAACTATAATAGGTATAGTTTATGTTTCATCTACCCTATGAACTTAATTACAAGAAAGGAATTCACCATCACCACCACTTTTGGTAAACTATAATATGCATAGTTCATGTTCACTAGTCACTATCACTATTTGATGAACTATGATATGTATAGGTTATATTCACCATCACCACCACTTTTGGTAAACTATAATATGCATAGTTCATGTTCACTAGTCACTATCACTATCCGATGAACTATGATATGTATAGTTTATGTTCACAGTCACTATTACTATTTCATACACTACACTAGGGTTTGGTTCCGGTTTTTGGATTTAAGTCCACATTAAATTTTCGCATTGTTAGACTTCAACTATAATCGTTGAGCGTATATGCTTGAGTCATACAAGAATTTAGTCTGGATTGGCTTAGAATTGGTGGTGCCCGCCTCATCTGTCACACCCCCAAACCAAGGATGGCGGAAACGTCCGGGGGTGGAGGACTTCATGTACAGTATCACAACAACGTGTATAATAGTGCTCAAAGTAAATACAACCATCATAAATATAATTGAAAAAGTTACACCAAAGTATATGTTCACATGTTTCAAATGAATTACATTATGATGACAAAAGTAAATTGTTGACGGTTTAACGTCCCATCCGCAAGGCTCTGAAGTTTTTCCAGTTTCACTGATTTCCTGAAAATACAAGTAGTTTTGAAAGAGTGTCAACAATTAAGTTGGTGAGCTCATAAGAGTTTTGCTTGAAGTAGAAACCGTTTTCCTTGTAAAATCGATAGAGTTTGATTTCCAGAAAATCCAATATTTTCTTAGTTAAGTGTAAACAGAAAATTCCTATATGATGTGTTAATGAACCCTAGATTGACCCATAGATTTCCCCTATAATCGTCCAGCGTATATAAGTTATATAAGATTTAAGTTAGATAAAACGTTGAATATAGTGGGTCTGCCCTAGGTCCACAACCCAACGAGGAACAGGAGATGAGGCGGGCACCACCAATTCTAAGCCAATCCAGACTAAATTCTTGTATGACTCAAGCATATACGCTCAACGATTATAGTTGAAGTCTAACAATGCGAAAATTTAATGTGGACTTAAATCCAAAAACCGGAACCAAACCCTAGTGTAGTGTATGAAATAGTAATAGTGACTGTGAACATAAACTATACATATCATAGTTCATCGGATAGTGATAGTGACTAGTGAACATGAACTATGCATATTATAGTTTACCAAAAGTGGTGGTGATGGTGAATATAACCTATACATATCATAGTTCATCAAATAGTGATAGTGACTAGTGAACATGAACTATGCATATTATAGTTTACCAAAAGTGGTGGTGATGGTGAATTCCTTTCTTGTAATTAAGTTCATAGGGTAGATGAAACATAAACTATACCTATTATAGTTTATCACTTTGTTTGTAATATATATATATATATATATGCCATAACTATACCGATTATAACTAGCGTGTTCGTTTGTGGGGGTATAATGGCTTAACTATACTTATTATAGTTTATCATAATTATCCATAGTGGTAATAACTCTTTTGTATGTGTAAAACCTTTAATCATGTGTTTGTTATGTAAAATAACCCTAAACTATACATATTATAGTTTATTAATTATTTGTGTGGGTAGTGAGCATAAGCCTTACTTGTCATAATTTACCAATGTTTATATTTTAATGGATATAGCCTTGTAATATCATTTATATATTTACCATACTTGTGGAGGTATAAATCCATTTGTTTTCTGATGTATGTCTATATAAGAATATAAAATTGTCATATATTGCAACAACACATAATCACATAATGATGTATACCTTGCTCAACATGTTACAAGGTGAAATGAAATTTATAGTGTTTTTCTGTTAATAACATTTTCTGTAACTGTTATTGGAAAAATTGTAGAAAAATCATAAAATGTCCAAATCAAGTTCTGTAACTTCTGAGAGTTTGGAAAATGAGTCTAATTTGTTCATAATTTTTATTATAATTTTTAATGACTTCTTACTTGTGTGAAAAAGTCCATAATCACAGACTGGTCCGGATTGATGTTTGAAATGATAGGCAGTTTTGTAAAAATCACCATAAATTGTAGAAAAATCGTATGGAGATGTGCAAGTAGTCATTTTAAAGCTAGGAATTGGAACTACATGCACCTAAAACAGTTTTGAAATATAAAATGTTTAAGTTGTCCAAAACAGTCCGTGAATGGAGTCCAACTTTTCTGATGAAAGCTGTTAGAAAACTTTAGTTGTGTTCTTGGTGTTTTAACTTGTATTCCCCCCCCCCCCCCCCCCCCTAAAAACTTAAGAAAACGTAAAAATGTAGGGGTATGAACTCACCAACTTAATTGTTGACACCCTTTCAAAACTACTTGTATTCTCAGGAAATCAGTGAAACAGGAAAAACTTCAGCGCCTTGCGGATGGGACGTTAAACCGTCAACAATTTACTTTTGTCATCATAATGTAATTGATTTGAAACATGTGAACATATACTTTGGTGTAACTTTTTCAATTATATTTATGATGGTTGTATTTACTTTGAGCACTATTATACACGTTGTTGTGATACTGTACATGAAGTCCTCCACCCCCGGACGTTTCCGCCATCCTTGGTTTGGGGGTGTGACACACTCCCTGAATCATATCATGAGTTCAAAAGAAAGTATTATATGATGGATCATGATGCAAACCTCATTGACCTAACTTACATGCTCATTGCTGCTGAATCAGAAATGATTTGTCAAAGCAATGGAGCATATTTGTTGGGAAATTCAACCAACCATGCTTCCGAGGATGTTTTAGGAGAACCGACATACGTTTGCTGCCAAGAGAAAGGGCGTTGGATACAAGTCTGCCCTGAGAACCTGAAGAGTCCAGAAGATGGGAGAGTCAAAGAGTATGGCTGTGCTTTAGGTAAAATCCACTATCTAACTCCATTAAGTTCCTATTCATTGATTCTTAATACATAATGTGATAAGATTGCATTTGAATGTTTTGTAGGATCGAAGAAAAGAGATGAAGCTTAAGGAAAGAAGTGAGCTGAATCTAATCGTGAAGAAATGGATTTCGATCGCATTACTTGAAGAATGGATTCTTGAGCTACTACTTGGAGTTAGAATAGATTGTTAAGAAATATGTAATGACATAGTTTTTCAATTGAATTGCATTGTAAGGACAAATTTTTCCGCAATAAAATGAATTTTGATTTTATCTTATTTGTTTATCCTTGCAATGAAATATATGAAAAATTGATGTTTGTTTACTTCTATTATTAGCAAAATGGATTTGATTCTTAATTATGTTATTTGTGGAAATGTCAAAAGTTTACCAAATAGGGAGAGTTTCTCATCGCCCAAGTTTCAATTGGACAGAAACTTGGAATCATGCAATGTGTATTGTATGATGAATGAAAAAACTTTCATATTTGGGAAACTTAGACTAATTCTTTAACAAAGTGTCAATTGAAGGACTAGGAGATCAAGTACACTAGATTGTGTGTTGATCAAGTCCACCACAAGAGTGACAAAGATATTCGTCATGATTTACTAAAGTGTAGTAAATATGATTATACTTATAAGATTAAGTGTAATTCTGAGTTGACTGAAAGAGTTTCAATAAATAGTAGAACGAATAAAAAAGAATCAAGTAGGCAGAAAGATAAAAGTTTCTCTATTCTAAGAAGAATGGAGAGTACCTTTTATTGTGTTTATGATATGTCTTAATGATTAAGAACCATGTCTCAATTGATTCTCTAAGTGAGTCTTAGTGCAATTGCATGTCTAAAAAGAGGAATCGAGAATTATAGAAATGGTTAAATCAAGAAGTCAATCATACTTCGTTCCAATATCAAGTCTTAGAGTCAAGATTGTGACATTGAGTGAAAAGTATTAAGTAGGTTTATAACACTCATCAAATGTGGAATTCAGAAAAGTTTTCTTATTCTTACACATTTGAAATTGGTAAGTTGTGCTGTCTTGGATAAGACAAAGACCAACTAGGACCAATTATGTGAAGTGTTTTGTCTTGATAAGAACTACACTAACTCTTGAGTATTTGCTTTGTCAAGAAATGTTTCTTGACAAGAGAATCTTATATGTCAAGGAGTCAGTGGGAGTCTAAATGGTCTTGAAAAGTTTCAAGAATAAATCAAGAATAAACCTTATCGATCATCACTAGCACACGACTTGAGGTTTACATCCTATCGTGCTGACATTATTTTGTTTTTGTGCCATTCCAATTGAATTAATTGTGTATGTGAGTTCTATGAGTTCTCATTTGAATGCATACTAAAGCCTTAGTCGATGGAAAGTACATTGATATGTAAGGACAAGTTACTAAACTACTTGGAAGACATGGTGAGCACTTGTGTTTCCATAGGGCAATAAATCAAGATTAAGAAAGTTCAGTCCATATGAGTTTGGATTTGTCGCAAACCTTGGTTTTGGCAAATTCACATGGATACGAACTCATACACCATAAAATCTAAGTGTCATAAGATTCCATCCTTCATGAAAATGACTGTGCGGAAATGCTTTCACTAAGAGAGATCTTAAGAAGATAGCAATTGTGAAAATTGTATTCTCAAATTCGATTATGGTTACGGCATCCCTTTCCATAGTTCGAATTGTGAGATTTGGCAATTAGTTTGAACATTTGGAACATAGTAACATAAGTTCTAAATTGTTTAAGCACACATATGAGCTATCTAAGCCAAAGGTGTATAAGTTTAAGAAGCTTAGATAAAGGCTTATCGAAGCATCTGGTATTAAAAATATGAATTTCAGAAATTCAATAGGCATTGTTTTTTTGGAAGCTCATTTGTTTTCTGAATACATGTCAAAGCTAGTGGGAGCATAAGTGTTATGCTTATATGATAATAATCATCATGATAGTGGGAGCATAAGTGTTATGATTGCATGATTATTATGGCGAGTATTGCAAGTTAGCAATATTAATTATAGAAAAACAAAGATTCAATTTGCAAAGTTGCATGGGTTGAAAATTTGTTTTTGCTATAATAAAAGGAGAGAATATTATACTTCGTTTCAAAATCTAAAGCTTAGATTGAGAAATTTTAATATTTTCAGTCAAAAGATACATTGTGTGTTCTTAAAATTCAATTATGATTACGGCATCCTTCTTCATAGTTCGAATTGTGAGAACATGACACATAAAATATTATGGCAAAAGATTGGTAAAGTATTAAATCTTCATGTAAGACATTATGCATCGTGTCCCATACGCTTTGGGTATAGGATCGATTGCAAATGCTATAGTATTTGACCATTCTAAAAATTTTTCAAATGTCTAGCGCATTTAGAGGGAAAAAGGACAAGAATCGGTTTTGACTAAGATAATTAAACAACTATTAAAGGACAATCCAGAGTTTGCCGAGGATTGGTCGCTTGTGAGTAGTTGGAAGTATAGTATTGGATGGACCATATCGACATTTTTATGAATAGAAAAGATTCTATTAAGAATGAGTTGTCATATGGAAAATATGGAAACGTTTCCATATTGGGAGTTAGATATTGAGAATCTATGTCTAGATTAGAAACTTTTATGCAAAAGGATGTTCAAAGGAATGTACTTTGAGTGAGAGACATCACATCAAAGGAATTGTATTGTAACAATCTCCAATAGAGGACTTTGTAATATCATTGGCAATAGTCATTGTGACTTTAGTGTAGTGACATTACGAAAGGATCATTGCATAAAATGTTAGAATCTAACATATTCTTATACTTATGATAAGGATTGGGAGTTGTGAAATGAGTATGATTGGAAACGTGTTCATTTGCTCTATTTCACAAAGTAAGGACCATAAGTAAACATTGTGTGCATGCTAAGAGCATGGGACAATTGTAGTAATAATTCAAGTAATAAGTTAATTAACCGAAACAACAAATAATGAGTAATAGTTATGGTGATAAATAAAAGGTGTTTTATTTATACTCAAATGTTTGGGACCATATAGGATTAGTATTATTCTTGTGTTTCACTTTGCATGTTTTGACTTTCTGAATAATTAATTATTTCAGAATAATCAAATTATTCGAATGGTCCACAGTCGTTCATATGTTGGAAGTAGGTATGAATGAAGATTGTCATGAATTGGTTTGTAGATTGTCTAAAGTGTATTATACATAGCAAAGGTTTGCTGCAACGTTCGTGAGTGCTTGTGAATATGATTTTGAGCATTGGATTAAACCCACGCTCACTTGGATCACTTCATGGATTTTATCACGAGTGATTGGTGAGACGATAACATCTTATATTCTTGAAAACGAGATGTGTGAGTTGTATCTTGCGAGTCGGTTACACATTGATAATATGTAAACACACTAGTAACTTGGTGTTATAAAACATATTGTTGTGTGTGATTCGGTAAGTGAGTGCAAGCAAGCATTGAATCAAAGTTTATCCTTTCCTTTTATCCAAAGTAGAATGAAAGCGATATATGTGGGCCCCTCGATGATTTAGTGATGACACCTAAGCGCTTGGCCAAGCCGGGACTAAATTGATGTGTTCAATTGTAGTCTATTGTCAGTCGTCATAAATCTGAATTCGGGAAACAAGACATAGATAGAGAGAATGATTTAGATCCATGTCTCAGACTATACGATAATATCTAGAATGGAGGAATATATGATCCCTTATCTAAAGGACACGCGTATATGATAAGATCAGAGTTGACAGTGGCTTTAGAAAGCTACAATTGCAGATCAGGATCTGAATTCATACGTGGAATAGTTATTAGACTTATCCAAGTGGGAGACTGTTGGATTAGTGTCTAAGTCCATAACTATTTTGGTATGTACTTGACCCGATGGTGCATGGTCCTTTTGGGTTGCCTTCACCAAAGCAACTTGATAGGATGAATTATGGAGAGAAAGGATTAAATATGATTTATTAATATATTATGAGAATAATATATTAAAGGAGAAATCATATTGTTTAATTAATATTAGTCAAGAATTAATAAGAATTAAGTTTGTGGCTAAAAGAGATTAATTAAACTTAAGGGACTAGAATTGTAATTATAAGATAATTGCAATTAGGCTATGGATTACCTTATAATATAAGGTTGGAGGAATTCTATGGGGAAACCCATTAGAAATCGTCCAAGGCTTATTAAAGAAGGGTCCATGGGTTGCTTAGGGCCTAAGCATCCAAATTAGGGTTTCCTAGTTGAAAACCCTAATAGCCTACATGTATATATAGTACCCTTAAGCCTAAAAAACGTGGTGAACTAATTGGTTAGGGTTTCCACATGTTTTGGGCAGCCTCCTTCTCTTCTCCTCTTCATCCTCTTGCTCTTGGTGTTTGTGAACCATTAGAGGAGTGACATTTGTGACTCTAAGCTTTCTAAAGTCACTACAAGGAGTATTTGAGATTGTTATTGCTACATAACAATCAAGGTAATATCTTAAACCCTAATTTATATTAATATGATTAATTGCTTGCTAGATCTAGGGTTTATAGCTTTGGATATTCAATTGCATGTTCATTAGATAAACTAGATCCAAAAGCTATTAGGGTTTGCATGTACACCATAGGAATGATGTATAGTCTAAAACCCATCAGTTATATCACTAGCAACTCTAGGAGCAATGCACTTAGTACTGAGAATGGGTATCCCTCGGTTGCTATTGACTTTAGATGTAAGGTTAGTAGCTAGATATATACTAATAATAATCTTAAGTCGAAACATATACCAATTATTCCTCAATACCTATTCATCATCTTCGTACTAGAGATACAACTAGGAAAAAGCTTTTTGATACCGACATGAATGAAAATTGGAGCATCGCGTAAGGAGGTAGATCAGTCGCCACTAAGTAATCACTTGAATACCATTGGCGGACATTCTGGATTCGACTCACAAGGAGACGCGGAGGTTTAACCCATATGTGAGATCTTACTTCTACGCTACGATTTAGCTCCAGGCTGTTTCCACTTAAGGTTAAAAATTAACATAGGATATCCCTTTGACCTCTATAAAAGGCCACGAAACTGCAATGACACCATCAAAACGTTTTAGAAACAATTTTTCTTGTCCTTTATTTTGGGAAAAAGACATTGGTACTCGCCTTAGACTCGCCTTGTACTCGCCTTAGTATTTAGGTACGATCAGCTACACTAACATACTTATTCCTTACTTCTTAATCTTCCATCGAAAAATTATTTCTCTTCATCGGTTTTATTTATCATCGATAAAATATTTTATAACCACTTCATTCAACTTAGTAGACATTTCCTAACAATGTAACCCATATAATCGCTAAAAATCTTTTGACAACTTGCTTTAACTAAACACTTTTCTTTAAAACTCAATTTAACCAATATTGGTTTTAACCTTGCTATTTCAATTTCATTTCACATCCATTTCAATGGATAGATGTGCTTTTATGGGCATATAAACCATTTTAAGCCTTGCTTACCATTTTGACACAGTTTCGAAAAACTTAGAAACATTTTCTTTTATAAAAGTTTTTAAACTCTATGCTATAAAACTTAAACATGTGACATTAAAGTTCATATTATGTGTAAAAGCTTCATCAGATCTTCAAACCACTTTGTTTTAAGTCTTTTGACTACTTTCTCATTTAGGCATTGTACTTAACTTAAATGTGTTTTCTAGTAACCTAACATAGTATTTTTACAACTTTCTAATCCAAATGTGTTTACAAGACATCACTGATGCCAACATTTCAAAACACACCTTATTTTTTTATTTTATTTCAAATTAGTTTTATAATATGTGTTTATAAAACTTACAACATTGCAAAACTTAGTGTTCACTTTTAAACTTCTAGCGACGTACTTTTGACAATGCACAATTATTCATCTAAATATGTTAAGTCTTTACCTTATCCGTTTTAACCATTGTTGGACCCCAGTCAAAAAGGTCAAACTGTCAGATTTTCAATTACAAGTTTTAGTGTTTCTTCTTTTTCACAAATGGAGTTTAACTTAGTAGATAACTCGTGAATTTTTAGTAAACCTTAGAAAACACTTTAAAACTTCTACATTTCTATGTAACCATCAACATACATCAAATATTGAAGTTTGAAATATATCTCAACCTGGTTTTAAATCTATCTAAATGTATTGTTCTTAAAATTTTAACAATAACAATCATTGTCGCCGCTACCTTCCTTTTTCTTTTCCTCGAATTTTATTTCTTGCTCTCCTTCTGATTTTAGATCTTGCACGCCATTATATTAACATACTACATTGTCTAACTTTGTTTCTGTCTATTTTGCTTCTCCTGGTATCATGTTCATATACATAAAGACTAGAAGTCTACCCTTTCGTTTTGAGCGATTAATACCTCTATAGTTGTGAGACCTAATTTTGATTAGTCAACTTTGATATATTCAATTACACCTTTTATCATATACATCTTGTTTTTATTTTGAAATCTACTATAAACAAGTGATCTTTATTTACATTTTCTCTTTCGTTCTAAATTCCGAAACTTGATTTATAATGTAATTTTCATTGTATTTTTCTTACAATTAATACACAAGATGAATACCATTGTTCTTATCATTTTTCTAAATCCATAAAATATATGTGAAATAATACATTTTCTTAAGCTTCTTATTTTCTTTAAATACATCAAAAGTCTTGAATTTTACTATTATATATTCTCTAAAAGATTGTTTTTGTAGAAACACTAAACTAAGAATCCACTATTTTCAATGATCGATATTTTTACACCTTTCTTAAAATAGAATTCTACTTTGTAATTTTCAGTGAGTTGCTAAACTCTCAACTTTGTTTTCGTAAATATTTTGACTCGTAAGCTCGAATTTGTCCCGACGTAGACAATTAGACAATTTTTCAAAAGAGCAATCAAAATATTTTTGTATAAATTCCCTTATTGATGACTTAAACCTGTAACCTTAATTAATCTTTATATTATTTTACTACTTCATTTGATCATCACCCATGTATTTTAATTATCTTGGAATTACTACATATTTTGATAATAGTGAGATTAATTATCATTTCTAAACACACATTTTGATAACAATAAGATTTTTATCACTTTTAAACACTTAAAATGCTATCTACACAATGTGATTTAATATGCTCCATTTGCAACATTGACTCTCTCTCTCTCTCTCTCTCTCTCTCTCTCTATATATATATATATATATATATATATATATATATATATATATATATATATATATATATATATATATTCTTCAAATATAGTTCTGTTATTGTAAGAGTAACCGTAGTAGTAATTATAGCCTCGGAGATCCTCAATCTTTTCGTAATTTATTTTGTAGACGACACTTAAATAGCCTTTACAATGGAGATGTACCAAAACTTTGTTGCCTACCCTTAGTATGTTTTTTTTGGAACATACCCTCGATCACTTCCCTTTCATTTGTGTTACCCCTTCTTATTTCAGAATATATATTTTCCAGATATAGTAGCCAACCCGGAAGTGAACAAATTGTTCCTAATCTCTTCTTTATTAGGCGGCGAATTTACACTTATTGCTAATTTAGAATGCGACTTGAGGATCAATGCGGATTTAACGCTCAATGCAGTTGGCACTTCAGCAAAACTTATAACGTTCTTTTAAGTTAGATAATATCTAACTAGATAGTCTTTTCAACTAGATGGCCATAGTCGGATCATGATTTCCATGATCCTAGTTACTCATAATCAAGACTGTAGAACTCGAATTAAGGAAACATTACTTTGATTATAGGTAAAGAATTGGGCTCATCCCTTGAAGAATTAGACCCAAAATAATCAAAGAGTTCTCCAAGTCACCATCTCTCCAATTGTACAATTGCATCTGGTTGAGTTCTAATTGAATTAATCACGAATTGAATTTCAGGACAAAATTCTTTCAACCGGGGGAGATAGTGACAACCTGTCAAAATTCGAGTCGGTTCTACATTTGACTACACTTAGTTGCACATATAGGCACAACACATATTAGACTTAGTAACTAGAAGCTAAGTTTTAGCCTAGTAGAAACTTGGAAACAGATAGAATTAATGGATGGTGTAGTTAGATTTCACATTGATATGTGAATTCTATAACTACTTAACTGTAGAGACTATCCATATTCGGGCCACTCTTTGACTTGAACACCTTTTCATGAATCATATACACACATCTTGCACTTGACCTATTAGTAGAAATTAGGTCAAAGTCTCATTGAAACTTAAATCAAAGTTGAATACTAGGAGTAATATACTTGATTCCTCAATTTCGCTTGAATCTCGGAACCACTACATAGAATGCCAATAAACCGGTAAAAATAAATTAGAAGCATTATTTCTAATTTGAATAAGGGTTATGAAACTCAAATATAATTTAAAGTCTCAAAGATTCAATTTATTTTGATATCCAAAGATTTACAAACTCTAAAAAAAAAACAAAAAACAAAAAAAAACCCTAAATGCGCTAAAACTCACATTTATAAACTTTAACCTTAAAAATTATATGAAAATAATGATGAAGCTTCTAACATTATCTTATAATAATTAAAATTATGAAAATGAATTCAAGGTAAATAAAATTTAAACTATCAACATTTATTCCTAATTAACAAGTTAAATCAATAATTTAATAAAACAAATCATGGCTTAATGCCTACTTTATAAAATATGGGAAATTTATAAAAACTGAGGGCAATTTATATAAAATAAATGGAAGAGGTGGGGAGTCTCTCTCCTCATTGAAAATTTGGATCTCTCTCCCTATATCTCTCCTCTTCCCATCAGAAAATCATTCTTCTTCTCTTTCACACTCCATCTTCCCTCATTTTCTCTCATTTCTCTCTCACACTCTCACACACATTTTCTCCCTTCCTCCCTCTATGAACCACGATATTTTACAGCAAACATGTCCAAGAACACTCATGATGCTCAAAATATTCATCATCTAGTGGTGTTCATTAAGGTAGAACACGATTTCCCTTCATTTTTATTCAAGTTTCATGGTTTTTCTTGCATTTCCTTATTCTTCTACACCATTCTCTTAGAAAATTTGTGTGAATATTCATTCACTCTAGTTTTGATGATGATGGTGGTATATTTTCACCAAAAACATCTTGCATGTTGCAAAATGGTGAAGATCCATGACCTAAACCTAAGTCAAAACCATGGAAATGCACTTTTCTACACGTTTTGGTGGAAAAACACCACATGCACCCTAAGTTTTCTTTCAAAAATGATTTTTGACCATTTCAAACTCATGAATGGTCTTCAAACAAACATGCATGTGATGATCTTCAAGCTTAGATGCTAGATCATCAAAGTATGTTGTTAAAAGCTTTCAAATATGTTCATGAAGGATTTATTTCCAAATAAATATCTAAAACTCCTTTTCTGACAAAATCCAATTTTTCCCAGATTCCCATCAACAAAATGTGACGTTCAATAAATTTTCAGAAAATAACTCATTTTTCACGAATTATCATAATTGTTGATATAAAATAGGGCAATAAATCATATAAAATACTTTTTGAGGTCTATAAATCCTAGATAAATTCGTGGATGACCCCTATGCTAAATAAATACTTATAGGTAAGTTTCATCGATTTTTGTTACCGTTTACTGTGTTTTGAATTTTTTTTTATTACCAATAAATTATAAAACCACTTTAGAAAATGTTAAAATGATATATAACAATTTTTGCAGTTTCTACCAGAGGTATACGACTCAGAAACATATTTTTAGAGTTTTTCATAACGCATTCCTATTTTTCCCCGATTTTTGTATTTATAATGGCCTCAAAAATATAAAAAGTAGTTCTCATCCAAAATTCATAAACGTTTACCAAAGCACCTTGTAGTAAATTAGGATGCTACATAAAATTGTTGATGATTTTTCTCTTCCGTATACTATTTTTCTCCTATTTTTTTAAGATTAAATACACTTAAATACACGAAATCGGTTTCCATTAGATATAACCCACCTTTGGGATTTTTCACAGATTATTTACACTATAAGTGAACTTTACAAAAAATTTTGGTAATTTACTTTAACTGTTTATAATTATTCTCCAATTAATGATTATTTTTGAGGATAAAAGTAAGAAAAATATAAATACTAATTGAAAATAATTTTTATATTTTTTAAAGCTTCTACATGTATAATAACAGTGTTACAAAAATATTGGGCAATTTTGGAAACTTTTTTCTATTTATTTCAATTTTATTCGAATAAATACCCAAAAATCATACAATTGGGTTAAATACTTTAGAAATCCATTTTTATATTTTTCTTAGCTTAAGTATGTTTAATAACAGTAATACAAAAAGTGTGGGTAATTTTGGAAACTATTTTCTATTTATTTCAGTTTTTATTAGATTAAATGCACAAAAATCATAAAATTAGGTTAAACAGTTTAGAAATCCATTCTTATATTTTTTCCCATCTTAATAATGTTTAATAACAGTAATACAAAATGCTTGGGGTATTTTTGTAACTGATTGCTATTTTTCATGAATTTGTATCTATTTAGAGAGTTCAATAAGAGAAAAATGGTTATACATATCTATAATCCATGCAAATTTATTTGGAAGTCTTTTAATACTTTTGGAACCAAAATCTGAAGTTTTTTAATTTTTACTAAAATGGTGAAAAATAGTTAGACAAATCAAAAATTCAAGAAAATTTAACTTAAGGTCTTTGACTTCAATTAAAATTGAAATGCAAAGTTTGGGGAAATTTTATAACTAAATCGATTTAGTTTTTGAATATTTAACCATTGGAACGCCTCTTAAAATGTTATATATTAGCATTTCAATAATGAGAATTTTCCACTTAAATTGTTATATATCAATTGATTCATTGAAATTTAATTTTCACACAAATATGTTTGTAACTTATCAATATTAAATTTTGACAAATTATTGGCATAATTCTATTGTAGTAGTAGCTATACTAGTATTAGATTTCAATTAGAGACCCATTAGTGTGTAACATCGTTGTAGGAAAACGATAGTGGTACGAGTGGAGCATAGTTCAAGACACCATCTGCATCATCTCAATGCATTGTGAGTATTCACGCAGTCCCCTATTTTCAGTTTTTATGTTTTGGGGTGGAAAAGCATGTCCGAAGAACTATTATTTGTTCGTTGTATTTAAATTGATTTGTATCAAACTTGAATGCTATTTTATTGCTATATCTCTCTATGTATGTCTATGCAACACGGAACATGAGAACTTATCGTATTAAGTCCCTTCTCTTATACTTTATTTGTTCGGTTATGACAGTTGTGGGTTGTTGACTCTTCATCGGCGGGTTTGGGTTCCGTATTGGGGCGGTGTGCATCATATTCTTATGCAGGAGGCACAAAATTCGATGTTCTTTATTCATCCCGGGGCAATGCAGATGCATAGGGATCTTCGTCCTGATTATTGGTGGCCCTGCATGAAGCAGAATGTGGCTTGGTATGTGGAGCGGTGCTTAACTTGTAGGAAAGTCAAGGACGAGCATCAGCGACCTCACAGGGAGATGCAGCCATTGGAGATTCCTGTATACAAATGGGAGGATACCGCCATCGATTTCATCACAAAGTGTGACAAACCGAAATCTCTACCTATAAGTCATCTCGATCAATGAAAGTCAGACTCCTTTCTGTTATCGCTTTATTGTGCTCAGAGTCAGTTTGAGAGTCTCTAAGCCTAATACACTTAAGAGTTGGATGTTGAGAAGTGTTAGCTTGGGGTTAGAGGAATGCAATCGAACCAGAAAACTTTTCAAAGGGTGTTCACGGCCACAAACTAGGTTCACGCCTATGAACCCATGTTGGGCCGTGAACCCCCTCCCTCCCTCTCTCTCTCTCTCTCTCTCTCTCTCTCTCTCTCTTTCTCTCTCTCTCTCTCTCTCTCTCTCTCTCTCTGTCTCCCTATATATATATATATATATATATATATATATATATATATATATATATATATATATTTCCTTCATTTTTCCTCATTTCTTCCCTCCTTGGCCGAAGACTCCTCAAGACTCTCCCAATATCATCCAACAAAAGCTCTCTTTTCACCTCACAAACGTAAGTAATTCATCCCATTTCACTTTTTATTCATCTTATTCATGTAAAGAGCTTCTATTTGATTCATCACTTTAATCACCATCTTTATGATCTTGAAGAGTTCACGGTCGTGAACCCTTCATAGGGCCGTGAACCCTTCATAGATGGGCCGTAAACCCATCAAATGTTCATGAGTGGGCGCTAAACCCTTCATGTGTTCATGGGCCGTGAACACATCTTGGGCCGTAAACCCTTCATGTGTTCATGGGCCGTCAACACATCTAGGGTCGTGAACCCATCGTGGATTGGCCGTGAACTCCTTTTTATCCTTTATTCTTGGTTCTAACACTTCATTGTAAGTGTTTCCTACATCCTAAGGGTGTTTCCTATACTTGTTAGTGGTTTTAGACACTAATTTTAGGCATATACATGTTAATATGTGCTTAATAGGACCGTATTGTGCTCGGGACTTCACTTAGCATACCAAGCATCTTATCTTTGTCATTAATCCAAGTCATTCATAATCAGCTGAGTTCATACCCCTACATTTTCCGAGCTTTTTAATGTTTTAAGTGGGGGATACTCATTATTAATTCTATAATTGCTTAGTTTATGCATCCGGCTTACGTATGAAGAATATCCAATAGACTGTGGAATGTGTGGTTTCCGCCACATTCTCTGTTCCTTGTTTGGTTGTGGGCTTAGGGTAGATCCACACAATTAACTATCTGTTCGATATTGGTTTGTACATAACTAGCATGAGCTAAGTAATTATAGAAGGAATTGGTTTAATCATGCTTTCACTAAGAAAATATTGGATTTTCGTGAGGAACATTATCAATGGATTTCAAAAGGACCAATACAGTTAACTTTGTAAGTACTCAGTGAATACTTTAGGGTTATATACATGAAGATCTGATAACCAGTGGAATGTGTGGCCTCTGCCTCATTTCCTGTTCCTTGTTAGGTTGTGGGCTTGGGGCAGAACCACACAATCAATTGTTTATTCGATCTGGATTGTATATGATATGTATACACTAATTACTCGTAGGAGGAACTAGTAAGAATCATTTCTTTTTACTTAACATTCATTACATAAGAAAATATAAGGTTTTCTTGAGAGACAAACACACTTTTCGAAAGAACACAAAACAGTTTTTTAAAACAAAACGCTTATGAACTTACCAGCTTAATGTTGATATTCTTTCAAAACCTACTTGTATTCTCAGGACATTAGTAGACAGGTAAACGCGCCCATTAGTGTGTAACATCGTTGTAGGAAAACGATAGTGGTACGAGTGGAGCATAGTTCAAGACACCATCTGCATCATCTCAATGCATTGTGAGTATTCACGCAGTCCCCTATTTTCAGTTTTTATGTTTTGGGGTGGAAAAGCATGTCCGAAAAACTATTATTTGTTCGTTGTATTTAAATTGATTTGTATCAAACTTGAATGCTATTTTATTGCTATATCTCTCTATGTATGTCTATGCAACACGGAACATGAGAACTTATCGTATTAAGTCCCTTCCCTTATACTTTATTCCAACAATTAACTCTCTGAGCCGAAGGTCATTGTGGATAGCGCTATTAGGAACTGACAACTCCTCACTCGCCCGATTGCTGGAGTGCATGATACCATATAATCTATGGAACGATAAGCATAGATCTTGATAGGGCATCAGTCATAGGCTTGGTTGGGAACTCATTGTTTGCTCATACACATACAAACTCGTTACTTATTATAGCAATTAACTTTGTATCTGATTATAACAACGAACTTTTGTTACTAAATACTTATTTACTTGTTTTAGCAACAGACTTGGTTGCTTCTTATTGTAACAAACTTGTTTGCTCCTTGTAGCAATGAAACTTGTTTATTCAATTTAGTATCAAACTTTATTTCCCATGAGGATATGAATTTAGCATCTCTTTTGGGCAACATACTTTATTTCTCATGATGACAACGAACTTTGTTTACACAAACTTATTTACTCATTTTAGCAATATATTTTTATGTATGGAAACTTATATCAAAATTTTGATTTCGATTCATGAAACCAATATTATTTTTAACTTATGAACTCACCAACTATTTTATAATTGACGCTTGTTTTACATGTTGTTTCAGGAATAATCGAGTAAGTGGCACTTAGGGACACTTCACTATTAGGAGCATTTGCATGTGTTGTATTTCAATTTATATTGTAATTTCTTTTAAAATTTGTTTAAACCTATTGTAAATTTGTAATGATTTTTTATACAATGGTTGGTGTTGTCTTTTAACTTTTGCTATGAAACCCTTTATACTGCCACGTCTCGTGTTTCCGCTGTAGCGGGGTGTGACAATTTCATCTAAGATTACGCATTGCATTCTTGAGAAGACTTTTGTGATCTTTGGTACGGTCAAGGAGGGCATTCTAGAGATTTTAGATTAACGTTTGAGCTCCTTTCATTCTGAGATGCTGGCCTTGGTGGGAGCACGTTCTTTGACCTTCAAGGAGTTTCGGGAATGTGGAGCTCCAAACTATCATAGGGCGAAGGACCCAATACCAAGGAGGAGGTGGTTAGTGGATGTTGCTAACGCCATTCGCACCAGCAGTTGTCCCAAGGAGGAAAAGGTCAAACTTATTGGATTAGTGTCTAAGTCCATAACAATTTTGGTATGTACTTGAGCCGATGGTGCACGGTCCTTTTGGGTTTCCTTCACCAAAGCAACTTGATAGGATGAATTATGGAGAGAGAGAGGATTAATTATGATTTATTAATATATTGTGAGAATAATATATTAATGGAGAAATCATATTGTTTAAGTAATATTAGTCAATAGTTAATTAAGAATTAATTTTGTGGCTAAAAGACATTAATTAAATAAAGGGGACTGAAACTATCAATTGTGTAATAGTTTAATATTGGGCTTATAGAATCCATAGAGGATGGAGTGGACGAATTCTATGGGGAAACCCATTAGAAATTGTCTAAGGCCTCTAAAGAAGGAGTCCATGGGCTGCTTAGAGCCTAAATAGTCAAATTAGGGTTTCCGTGTTAGATAACCTAATAGCCTCACTATTTAAGGAACCTTAGGGCACCATAAACGTGGCTAACTGATACCTTAGGGATTCTAGACATTTTTGGGTGCCTCTCCTCCTCTTCTTCGTCATCCTCTTGCTCTTGGTGTTTGTAAGCCATTAGAGGTGTGACATTTGTGACACTAAGCTTTCAGAAGCCAATTACAAGGAGGAATATATTCTTATTACTACATAACAATCAAAGGTAATTTCTAAACCCTTAATTCAGTTCATAGCATGATAGATCTAGGGTTTATGGCTTTGGATGATTATTCAATATTCATTAGATAAACTAGATCCAAAGCTTTAGGGTTTGCATGTACACCATAGGAATGATGTTATGCTCATAACCCATCAGTGGTATCAGAGACTATGATTGTTTGTTAATGAATGTGATGCATATTTGATCATTCATTGCTTGAAAATCGAATTTTTTTGCTATCAGCCTAACTGACTCGGAGAGTCAGGCCGACTTGGCGAGTCCAGTCCCTGACTCGGCGAGTCCCAAGGTCAGACAGAGGGAAAATCGGGATTTTATGCTCTTTTTGCTGTGGGATAGTTACCAAAACGATTTTTTTATTGATAAGATTCGGATTTTTATGATATTGGGTGATTATCCTTGCCAAAATAGTAGATAATTGCCAATTAATCAAATATTTGTTGCCTTATAAGATAATGTTTAATTATTTAAGTTATTTGGTAAATTATCTTGCAAGTAATTGGACTAGGTCAAAATTAGATAACCATAATTAATTGTTAATTGCCTTATTTGAATTGTTGATCTAGAATATTCTTGATAATGTTTTGAAAAGTTTCAAAACTTGCCCTCAAGTTTTGGAATTTATAATTGTTTGATTAAAAGTTTAATTTTTGAAATTTTAAATTCTAAAACCCTAAATTTTGAAAAAGTTCAAATTGCACCCTTATAGTTTTATTAAATTAATTAAGTATGTAATTAAAAGAGAGTTAATAAATCCATAGTGATATGGTTTACATTAAATTAAATTAAAAGTGTAATTTATATAATTAGACCACCTAGTATTTTAAAAGTGTAAAATACACCCTTATAATATATATAACATTAAATGTCTAATATTATATATATATATATATATATATATATATATATATATATATATATATATATATATAACTTAAACTGCTAGTCTTACCGTTAGTAGGCCTCATTCATGAAGTCGATCTATAAGGGGGTCGTTAGCCGAACGGGTAGGATAGGGAAAACCCTTTCCATTAAAAGTATAATGAAGTATAAAGTAACTAAATGTTTATACAAAATTCTCAATCTTAGTTACTTTAGGCAAAAGTGAATTTGATGCAATTCCATGAAATTACACTTTGTACGCTTGCGAAGACGTTAGTGGAGCGTGTGTGGTTAACCAGCACACTAATTGGGCTCTAAGCAAAGGTGGCAAAGGGTGACTAAATGTTTGTCATAGTTCGGTGGAGCTTGTGTGGTTATCCGGCACATCAAATAGATGATTGTAACATTGGGGGCACCATGTAAGTTTGCATGGTTATTCACACCCTGTTTTGTGATCCTCGGCATCCCAGTCACAAATCAAGGGCATATCAAGATTTAAACATGCCATTGAAAAGTTCAATGAATCTCAAAGGATCTAGGAGTTTTTCAATACATTTAAAACCTAATCTCTTTCGTTTTTCATGGTGGAAAATTAGTGAATCATCATTCACTTACCTTCAAATGTTCTGCAATTTGGGTTACGACATCCCTCTCCCAAGTTGTGGAGTATTGTGTTGGGTCCAAGCCTTAATATCTCATTTGGGTGATTTATTATGGACTCAATCAATCAACTAACTTGATTTTCTCCCGTTTTGTAGATGTCTGAATCTAACCGTGGTCTTCCCGAATCCCATGGAAAAGGTTTTCCTGCTCAAAGTGAAAGTCTGTCACATAATGAAGGTGAAGATCGATCCCTACATTGTGGAGTAGCTTGGTTTCACTTCCTCTTCCTCCTCCTGTTGTTCTCCCAAACCCAAAAGATCGAAGAATTGAAAAGTTCAAAATCACTCAAGCCCTGTGGGCAATGAAACATGAAGATGGAAAACCCATGTGTGCTCACGTCCTAGGGATGAAATCACACATCGATAGGTTAAAAATGTTAGGTTCATCTTTTCAAAAGAAGTTGGATGTAGACTGGGTTCTTCAGTCACTCCCTAAATCATATGATAAGTTCATAAGAGAGTATTATATGATAGATCTTGACAAGACCCTAATTGACTGTAACACCCGTGTTTCTAGGCTAGGCATTAATATTGACATAATGGTCTAGGTTAACCTGTGTATCTCATTTAGAAGGAATGAAAAAGAATTATGTGAATTTTATGTGAATTATGTGTTTTATGCTTAATTATTAGGATTTAATTAATTAAGAATAAAAATAAGCGTCAAAATTAAAGTGTGAGATAACCCCGATATCTTTACATAAAGTTGTAGTGGTCGAAACAAGGATTTCGGGGATATAAAGAA
The DNA here is from genome assembly GCF_002870075.4 of Lactuca sativa. Classification (NCBI taxonomy): domain Eukaryota; kingdom Viridiplantae; phylum Streptophyta; class Magnoliopsida; order Asterales; family Asteraceae; genus Lactuca; species Lactuca sativa. The sequence continues at coordinate 190,243,139 of NC_056623.2, read as the reverse complement.
TGCCAAAATCCGAGTTATAACGAAGAACTTATGACCTGTCAAAGTTTCGCGACAAAACCAGCACGGTGCCGAATGTCGTAAAAAGTGAGTTTTTGATAAACTACTTTTTAGCCTTAGTAATTTAAACGAAAGTCGTAGTATTCGTTAAACAGAGAAGTTCGATAAAAAGAATGCCCAAATCTGACATCGTATGAGGAAGTTATGATTTTTCAAAGTTTCAACTTATCAGTAGACAGCTAAAAACTCGAATTTTAGATCGAGCGATTTTTAGCCGACACAACCTAAATGAGAATTGAAGGTCTCGTCATTAGGAGCACAACAGTAAAAAGTCTGACGAAAACGGACGTCGGATAAAGAAGTTATGAATTTTTAACGGATTTCTTGTCCCGGTCTGTTAAAAATAATAATATAAAATTTAATGTCAAAATTAGCCAACGAAGTCTAAGCGAAAGTTGTAGAGCGTAATTTTAGCTACGCGTGCATATAAAGAACGTCAAAAACGGAGCTCGTATGCGAAAGTTATGGATTTTAGAAGTTTTTGCACAAAAATCGAGAAAATTCGCATAGTCACGCTTTTGCCACGTGTCCTCGCCTCGCATATGCCACATAGCGAAATCTACTGAGTCACCCTCGCATGAACAGTAGCCACGTGATCCTCGCATGCAACCTACGTGATTCGACCCGCGTGTCGCTTGCTGATTGGACCGAGGGTGCGGTCCAATGATCTTCCGACACCTCGCTTCTGACTCATCATCCGAGCCTCGCTGGCCCAATCCGAAGGCGCCGCGTGTCCGAAGCTTGCACCCGCCACTTGTCCTCGCTCCGCGGATGCCACGTGCCCTCGCTGACTCTTCCTTCTCGGCCGAACCCTCGTAGCTCTCCCCTATAAATAGTGGCCTTGCGAGATCTTCCGGCTACTTTTGGAAAATGTCCATTTTTCACCACTTTTTCAATATTTTAGCCATTTTCTTTTCCCCCGATGCCCCGAGATCATTTCCAACGCCCGGAACACGTACCGGAGTGCCCGAAGGCTCGGAAAATTTATCTTTTCGGTTTTGAAGCCCGACCTTTCGCAGAGTCCAGTTTCTTAATAAAACTCTCGGTTTTATTAAAAACGATCGTTTTAGGAAACGAATTGTTGCCCGATTACCATCAAATCAAGTGAGTGTATATTCACTTTCAATTTACACATAGATATGAAGTATTTACCTTAAAATACGTGTTACTTGTAAATAGATTAATTATTTATTTCAGGTGACTGTTGTATTGATATTCTATACAAGTTTTAAACTGTATATATATTTTTCTCTACAAATATGTTGGGTAGAACATGGGTAGATTGTTGGTGTGTGATAAAATAAAGTAATGAGAGGTATCGATGTTTAAGATGATCTAGTCATCTAACAGAGTATAGACAACAGCCACAGACTATTTTAGATAGTCAAGTGGAACGTTAGTAGACTCGTAATCGGTACGTATGTTTGAACTATATGTTCATAAAGTGTTCTTGAACTATATGTTCCTTAGGTGTTTTTAAACTATGTGTTCATCTGTTAATTCTTATTTTTGACACTATTACGTGTCGGGGTACGGGAGCGTATGGGAGTACTTTATTAGTATTTTCCCTATGCTTTTATTTTGAAGAGATTTGGAGTCTTCGTTTCTTTTGTGAAGTGATCGGACGAGCTTCATGAGTCAGTGTTTTCCTTTCCGATGCTGGATAGGGGTGAGTCTGGGGGTTCAGACCACAGCCTAGGCATTAGTCAGTGTTTTCCTTTCCATTGCCGGATAGGGTGCGTCTGGGGGTTATATACCTCACGATATTAAGGACCACAGCCTTGGCAAAGTTCGATGTTGGATAGGGTGCGTCTGGGGGTTATATACCTCATGATATTCAAGACCACAACCTAGGCAAAGTTCGATGCTGGATAGGGTGCGTCTGAGGGTTATATACCTCATGATATTTAGACCACAACCTAGGCATTAGTTAGTGTTTCCATTGCTGGATAGGGTGCGTCTGGGGGTTATATACCTCACGATATTCAAGACCACAGCCTATGCAAAGTTCGATGCTGGATAGGGTGCGTCTGGGGGTTATATACCTCACGATATTAAGACCATAGCCTAGGCAAAGTTTGATGCTGGATAGGGTGCGTCTGGGGGTTATACACCTCACGATATTCAGACCACAGCCTAGGCATTGATAACTACCCCTGACTTAATTGTCTTGTGGTTCTTTCTTTTACGAATAAAGGTTCGTAGTTAAACTTAGTCCATTCATTCAATATCTTTATCGATCCTTGTTTGCTGCTAGAGGATTTCTGAAATAGTTTCGTAGTTAGTTGTTCACATCGATCCTTTAGACTAGATCTAGTAAGATCACTGTAAAAAGTTAGTATGTGGGATCAATATTGTTAGTTCCTGTTAAGTAAACTTTGGTGATGATGTGACTTCGTGCCTATTAGGTAAACCCTGACGACTATGAGACGTAGTGCCTATTGGATAAATCTTGGTGACGATGTGACTTCGTGCCTATTTGACTTAAATTGTTGTAGGAAAACAATGTTGTCACCCCTAATGAAAATCCTTAGGCTAGGTCCCTTGTGATAGTTGTTTTAGGGACGTAAGGTGAGGATAACGGGAATGGGTAATTGGGGTAATTTGGTTGACTGATTGATGTTTAAACATAATAAATTTATGTATTGTTGGTTGAAAACCCTATATGCTCACCAGGCTTCCAAGCCTGACCCACTCAGCTTTTTATGATTACAGGTAGTGGAGCCCGAGCATAGTCGGATGATGATGATGAGTGATTTTGGATTATAGGCCATTAGTTATAAATAACTATTGTAAGGCTTATAATGTCTTGTTTATGCTTTTGATCTGTATCGACACATGACATCCTGAGGTTTTGTTATGAAATAAAAATATATATTTCTTAAAGCAAGGTTTTGATAAATTTTTATCATGTTTGACTTTGGGAACAAATTCCACAACACTTTTAATAAAATGATTACTCTGATTTTATTTTAAAAATCATAAACGAAATCGGTCTTTTCTGGCCGTGAAATTGGGGATGTCACAGTTAGTATCAGAGCATTAGTTTAAGCGAACTAAGAAATTGTAGGATTTCTAGACTTAAACTTAGAATGCTAAGTGATGAATGTGCGATGAGTGTCTACCATAATTTAGACATGAGCACTAGTTTATTTAAGGAAGGATGCCTAAAATGCTTCTATGTGCTAAATGTTTTGTGTTATAGCTATAATGATGTTATTATTTGTTCGGATCTATGGTCTGTTGCCGACCGGATCTGGAAACCTTATATGTGTAGGATTCTAAGTGTGCAACTACGATATTAGAACTAGCATATAAACGTTTCTGAGTGATAAGGAGATTTATACGTCTATCAGGCTTTCTTATCTTAAATTCTCGCCTGGTACACCTATAATGTCTGCGTTTCCAGGCTAGGCATTATCATTGATGTAATAGTCTAGGTTAACCCTTGTAACTCTTTTTGAAGTATTAATAATGAAATATTTGAGTATTATGTGAATTATGTGTTTATTTTCTTAATTATTATAATTTAATGAATTAAGAATAAAATAAGCGTCAAATTTGAAGTGTGGGATAATCCCAATATCTTTGCATAAATATGTAGTGGTCGAAACAAGGATTCCAAAGATATAAAGAATGCCGAAATCCGAGTTATAACGAAGAAGTTATGACCTTTCGAAGTTTCGCGACAGAACCGACAACGCTGAATGACGTAAAAAGTGAAATTTACATTAGATCAATATTTAGCCTTAGTGATCTAAACGAAAGTCGTAGAGTTCGTTAAACCGAGAACGTGCATAAAAAGAACGCCCAAATCGGACTTCGTATGAGGAAGTTATGATTTTTCGAAGTTTCGATTTAGCAGTATGCAGCCCGAATACTCGATTTGAGATCGAGCGGTTTTTAGCCGAAACAATCTAAATGAGAATCGAAGGTCTCGCTAATAGGAGTAAAACGATAAAAAGATAGGCGAAAACGGACGTCGGAAGAAGAAGTTATGAATTTATAACGGAATTTTCCTGTCCCGGCCTACTAAAAAATAAATAATAAAAATAAAATTCAAAATTAGCCGACGGAGTCTAAATGAAAGTTGTAGATCGTAATCTCACCTACATGTGGATATAAAGAACGTCGAAAACGGAGTTCGTATGATGAAGATATGAATTTTTGAAGTTTATTAAATATTTTCGATATTTTATTTATATATATATATATATATATATATATATATATATATATATATATATATATATATATATATATATATATATATATATATATATATATATATATACTAGTCGTTTACCCGCACAAAGCGGCGGACGATGAATAATTTGTTTTGACAATTAGTTCTTTTTGGTGCAAACATGCTTTAACAATATATTTCATTCACAATCATGTTATATTTCAAGTACCACAAGACATAAATATATGTTATATTTCAAGGAACAGAAGATATATAAATATTTCTATTGCTTGACATGCACCTGATAGCAAATCTTTGGCATGTTTTTTGTTGAGACTTCAGATATCTAAGAGGCAGGCTCCATAAGGAAATTGTTGCAATTCCTCGTAATCTCTTCATTTTCATTCCTATTTATTCCCTGTTAAAAACATGATGATAAGAGAAATAATAGCCAAAGACAAAATAGATCCAACAGTTAGGATTTCAAAGTGAAAGAGATGCATGGATCTTCAACTCAAAACATGGATCTAAGTCCCACTGGAACTCACAGTTAAACAAACACTTAGAGAGTTGGGTTTTTGAAAGATAGATACATTGGCGTTTGTGTTTCAGATAGTGGTAGTTGCCGGAAACATGGATGAAACAAATACGTACATATAACTAATTTCTGATTAATCTCACAAATTAACTCTTCAGCTAATAATATCTCGTTCCAACAAAATAATCATATATGCGTTTCTTTGATGCATAAGTTATTATACCAAAAGATATCAATAACATATTCATTTATAAGCTAATTGGAAATTTATAATGCTTATCTAATAGGAAGTTGACGACACTTGCTAAAAAATCAGAAGTAGAATAGAAAACAAAATCAAAATTAGAAGTTGTATTGATAATTGAAAATAAGAAAACTACCAGGAACTAAGGTTGTCTTTGACAGAACCCTGATTTTCCATTGTTGTCTTTAATTTTTTTTGTAGCTTTTCTTTAGTGGCGACCTCCGCACACCTCCCCCCTTTAGACCCGTTATCTTCTCTTGGATCCAAAACCCGTGCTAGATCTGTGACAACCCGAAATTGCCATTTGTACGAACATCATCTATTCAATAGAAGCTAGTTCAGTTTCAGTGATTTTCATACTTTTCCGAACAAGTTTGTGTACATTAGGGTTTATGTTTTAGATGATATCAGGAGAGTGGATGCTCCTGGTTTTGTGAAATTTGGGCATTTCAAGTTTCATAATGTTACAGTCCAAAATCAGGAATACAAATATTTTCTGCCAAAATATTCCAGGACTATAAATAGTTTTCTGAATTAAATTAATTCATTATTCACAATTCCAAATAGAGAAAAGCCATATTCTCTCTGACGGATCTTCGGGTTTTCATCCCAGATTGTGAGTCTACTTTTCTAAACGTGTTTCAATACTTGTTAGATGCTTATTAACATCAATAACATGCTTAGATTACAAGATCCGGGAGTTTACCGCCCAAGAACGTTCTTGGGGAGTAAACTCCAAAATGGAACTTTAATGCTTTCTAGACCCATCCCCATGATAGGCAACTTATCAAGGACTTAGTGTATGATCTTTGTAGGCTAGAAATCATCCAAGAAACACAAGTCATTGGAGTTTACGGCCAAGGAACTTCCTTGGGCCGTAAACCCCTTTTTAAGGGACATAAGTGCCCTAAACTTCCCCAAATGCTTAAGGACTTTAATCCTCAAATGCTTGTGCTTATTTAGGACATCAAAACCCTTCAAAATCATAATTTTGTAGGAGTTTACGGCCAAGAACCCCTCTTGGGCCGTAAACCCCTTTTTCTAGGGTAAAAAGCATTCCAAACTCACCTTAGGCCTTAAGACCATTTACCTTGAACACTTGGGACTTGAATGGAGAGAAAAGCACATCATAATCACTCCTTGAAAGGAGTTTACGGCCAAGGAACATATCTTGGGCCATAAACTCCAAGTGAAGGCACAAAAGTGTGCCTCTTGTCCCCATTAGTCGTAGATAAATTCATGGAAGCCATCCTTGATGTTTAAGAGCCTCAAAACAATTAAAAGCCATCACCCCATAGGAGTTTACGGACGTAAACTCTAGGGTGAATGGACTTTAGGCCGTAAACTCCCATATGGAGTATTCTAGAGCCTTAAACTACTTCATGTGTTATTCCAACAAAGCTAGGAGTGTTCTAGGATCAAGATAGCACCATAAAACACCCAAAACCACCATGTGAGGAGTTCACGGCCATAAACCCATGAGTTTACGGCCGTAAAATCCAAAGGGTGGGGTTTGTTGGGTGGTGAACTCCTATGCAAGGCCATTTGATGTTTCAAACCCTTTTGCCTTGTCCCGTAGCAACATAGATGCAACCAATTGGACCTTAAACACTTATAAAAAAAGTGTTTACATGTTTCCTAAGTGTCTTAACTTATTTATTAAGTTATTATTTGTCTAATTAGTTATATATATGCTTATTATATGATAACTAGGCACGTGCGTGTAAACAAGTCTCCGTTTGCCACCTAGCACGGTATCCGACACTGCAATTCAAACGACTCACCACAAGTGAGTTCATACCCCTTGAATCAACCTTTGAAATGATTTTAAATGTTTTAAACACTTTATGGGGGGGGGGGGGGGGGAATACAAGTCAAATACTTAAAGTTATTGTTTCAATCACATGTGATTGCATTTAATCACATGTGATTAATAACTAGGAAAACAACGATTTTTTACCACTGTTCAAACTGTTTATCAAACTGCTTTACTTTGAAATGTTTTACACACTCTTTTACTATCCAAACTTATTTATAGACTGTGATTCAAACAAATGCTTCTTATACTTAAATTGTTTTATCAACTTATGCCTTCAAATTGTTTTATAGATCGACATCAAGTCATTCTTCTCTTGAAATTATATTTATGCTTCAAATGTTTTATGAAAACTTATTTATGCTTTTATATATATATTCAATTGCATGCCCATATATGTATAGATATATAAATAATGTTTAAAGGGCTTAGGAAGGCCATCCGCCCTATTTCCTTTTTCTCGATTTGGATGTGGTCTGGTGGGATTTCGGGTGACCATCCGAAGGTCGTTTCCATATTACTTCTATATCATATATACATGTATAGACATAAAAGTACTTCCATATTCATACTCATTAGTACATCATTAGTTAGTTACCATCGGGGTAACACAGGATCATACATATACAGATATACTAGAAACAAGTACATATACAGATATACTAGAAACAAGTACATATACAGATATACTAGAAACAAGTACATATATAGATATACTAGAAACAAGCACATATACATATATACTAGAAACAAGTACATATACAGATATACTAGAAACAAGTACATATACAGATATACTAGAAACAAGTACATATACAGATATACTAGAAACAAGTACATACATAACTATACTAGAACGAGAAACATTACATATACATGAATACGTAACAATTGTGATCCACTGTGTCGGAGCATGCCTTAAATGTCATGGCCCGAGTTGTAGCCAGAATTCTCTTGGAGGGAGAGCGTGAGTTTGCGTATAGATCTATACTGGATTGACTATCCTACACCTTGCTGCTAGCTACAGCTGGACCTGCAGGTCTGCGGGTGCCAAACGTCATTTCTTTTATTACGACCATTCATTATGTCGTTGTTACCAGTCGATAGCATGGTGCAATTTATCACATTATACCTTAATATAAATCCGGTTTAAGGTAGTAGTATTTAGTACAATAGTAGTCTTATTATACAAAGCTACAGTACTACAATGATTTACCCATTACATATTTTAGTGATAACCTCACTTAAGCATTAATGTACAAACTATATTTTTAACAAATGATAGTTATACTTGGTAAATTACACACTTTTACAACAAACAAGTTTACAAAACAGTTTAGCCTTGGTAGAAGGTTACTTTTATAGAAAATATAGGATTTTCTGAGAGATTCAAACTTTTACAAACACTTTCAAACATTTACTTACATTTTTACAAACTTATACATTGAGACAGGTTCAAACGTTTTTGACAAGAAACATTGACACTAAAATACTTATGAACTCACCAGCTTAATGCTGATAAACTCTTTCAAAATAACTTGTATTCTCAGGTCATCAGTAGACAGGTACCGAGGCCAGCTTTTGAGAAGATGGAGTGCATTCAAGACTCATCACTTATTATTTTGTGTTACATTATTTTTGGTGTCTATAACTGTACAGAACACACTTGTATTAAAAATTATATATTTAATGCAATGGATGATGTTGTTTGCTTATTTACATTTACTGTGTTGTGATACTATACATGATGTCCTCCGCCCTAGAACGTTTCCGCCGTTCTTGGTTTTGGGGTGTGACAGATTGGTATCAGAGCCTTGTTTATAGTGAATCAAGTATATCAACCCATAAAAGATATACTAAACTATAAACCCAAATGGGATTAAAACACTCTGACCAAGAGTCTATACTTTAAATAATAAAATATTTAATTAAGTATACTAGTCTGCATTCATACTAAAATCAGTGTCACAATGACAAGAACAAAAGTATTACGATTGTTGAATATCACAAGTGAGCTCGGGGATGTATGGTCAGTGCTGGGAATGGCATAGCCTGATCAACTATGCTGGTCCTAGGAGTGATTAGCATATGCCCTAGAATGGTTGTGATATGTTAACAAGTCTAAAAACTTACCAACAATACCACAAGAAGATCAGTAGAACTTAAACTTAAAATACTATAGGAGTATTTTGTGCTATTAGTTACACGTATACAATATTCTTATACCTCTCTTCTCGCGTAGATCTAAATGGCTGGATTCCATCATGGCGACCCGTACTTTCCCAATGAAGGCAATGCTGGATGGATCGATGAAGAGCCCGAAGATGAGCATCCAATCCCTTTGGATGATCACCTCGCAGAAGGCTTTTCGGATGGATCCGACTCCGAGCCTGAAGTCAACAACCTACCGCTTGTAGGTCAAGCCCCGAACAACAACCCTCGACCAGCATTTCCAGGTCCTACACCCATGTGGGCAAACAATTTGAATCGCTGGAGTGATGAGCAGGGTCAGCCCTTACCATACTTCGGGGACCGAACCTTTTACAACATCAGCGATGGTGGCTCTGCTGACAGGGCTCTGCCGGTAATCATCCGCAGAATAGCTCGTAATGTCGAGCAAGGTCGAGCAGCCATCGACCGGGTCATGGAGATTGATGCCAATTCAGGTGTCAATACAGTCCGCATCCGCCGTCTTGAAGAAGACATGGAACGGACCCGGAGAACCAACGAAACTCTGCAGCAACAGCTGGCTGCCTCCCGTGCTGAAGTCTTAGAACTTCGAGCTCGTCAGCGAGCTCAGGACCGACACCTTCAAGAGGTGTTTCGCCAAGTGTCCGACCTCAGGGCTCGCCCGAGGAATTCCCATCGCCATTAGATGATGTCTAGTACATCTCTGTCTTTTGATTTAGGGATAGCCTTGAACTTATGTGCTCTAAGTAGCACTTGTCTGTAAAATATTCCTAACTTTCGATACTCTAATTAGGAATCTAGGACTGTCAGTCTTGTCCTTATGGTATGAGGTAAGACCTACTGTTAGGTCGATTTTCCTTGAACTTATTACATCAGTAATACCCGTACTATTGAAATCTATCTAATCTGTGGGAAAAAATTTGTACACTTGTGTATTCCTACTAATATTTCTTATTGTGATTTCAAACACTCATTCAAACTGTTGGGCTATGGTTAGTTAGTCCATGGGTCACTCTCGCGTTGCTTACAAATTGATTCTTACCATCTTTCTTATCTTTATAAACTTATAGCTGAGGGATGCCTCCTCGCAAATCTCCCAGGACTAGGAATAATCCTGCACCTCCGCCGCATCCACCACCTGCGGTCATCAATACTGCAACTCTGAATGCTGCCGTAGCTGCAGCAGTGGCAACTGCCATGGCTCAGTATCACTCATCAGATGCTAGCAGAGGTGGAACCCCTGTTGAATCTATTCCAGTCGAAATCCCTGTGTGCTCGAGAGAGTGCTCTTACAAGGATTTCACAAACTGCAAGCCGAAGCCTTTCTATGGCACCGGCGGAGTCATTGCTCTCTCGCAATGGTTCGAGAAGACTGAATCAGTCTTCGAAATCTGTTCATGCCCTGCTGCGTGCAAAATGAAATATGCCGCATGCACCTTTGAGGGTAAAGCCCTAACGTGGTGGAACGGCCACGTCAAAGCCCTAACTCTCGTCGTGGCTAACGACATGGGCTGGGCAACGATGAAGGACCTCATGACTGAGGAGTACTGGCCGAGGGGTGAAGTCCAGAAGTTAGAACATGAACTCTGGAATCTGACCATGAAGGGCACCGATGTAATCGCTTACACTGCCCGCTTTAGCGAACTGGTGGCCCTATGCCCCAATATGGTTCCCACTGAGGGGAAAAAGATTGAACGGTATGTATGGGGGCTAATGCCTCCGTACCAGGGGAATGTCTTAGCATCCAACCCCGCTACCTTTGACAGTGCCAAACGATTGGCATAAAGACTCATTGGCCATGGAGTCAAGACCCCTGCAACCACAACCACCCAAGCCATCCCAGAACCCTCCAAACCCGCTGGCAACAAGCGGAAGTTCTGGGATGAGAAGAAGAAGCAGCGAGCTTCAAAGAAATAGCAAATCGTGGCAGTACATGCTGCGGTAACCCCTACTGCTGTTACTGCTCCGGGGAAGCAGTATGCTGGAAGTCTGCCGCAGTGCAACAAATGCAACTTCCACCACAACGGTGCCTGCCATGAAACGCAGTGTACTAACTGCCACAGAAAAGGACACACCGTCCGATTCTGTAAGTTCCCGGCGCAACCGATCTCCCAAGTTCCTGGCTCAGGCGCGAGCCCAACTTGCTATGGATGTGGCGAAACAGGCCACTTTAAAAGGGACTACCCAAAGGCGAGGAATACTGGAGGAGCAGGGAGGGTACTAGCAATAGGCCACGGGGAAGCAGTCGCTGATCCGACAGTGGTGACTGGTACGTTCCTCCTTGATAACTCCTATGCATGCATTCTGTTCGATAGTGGAGCGGAGCGAAGCTTCGTAAACCACAAATTTGCTCGCATGCTTAAGCAACAACCACACGCACTTAATGAACAATTCACAGTAGAGATGGCCAATGGGAAAACTGAAAGTACAAATAGCATATACTTAGGTTGTCTTCTAACCTTAGATAACCATTCATTCCCAATCGACCTTATGCCGGTCTCAATAAAAAGTTTCGACGTTATTATCGGCATGGATTGGTTAAGTCTTCATCGCGCCGACATCATGTGCTACGAGAAAGCAGTCCGTCTAAACCTCCCGTCTAACGAAACCCTTATAGTCTACGGCGACAAACCTGGTGCGAGTCTTCGCATTATATCTAGTATTCAAGCACAGAAATATCTGCGCAAAGAATACCACGCATTCCTTGCTCACGTCGTCGACACGAACCTAGAAACGAAAGAACTAAAGAACCTCCCAGTAGTGAGCGACTTCCCCGATATTTTCCCAGAAGAACTACCCGGGTTACCTCCGCAACGACAAGTCGAGTTCAGAATCGACTTAGTCCTAGGAGCTACCCCAGTAGCCAAGTCGCCCTACCGTTTAGCACCAGCCGAGATGCAAGAACTCTCTGGTCAACTTAACGAACTGCTCAGCAAGGGCTTTATAAGACCGAGTTTCTCACCTTGGGGAGCACCGGTCTTGTTCGTTAAAAAGAAAGACGGATCATTCCGTATGTGTATTGACTACAGAGAACTCAACAAATTGACGATCAAAAATCGTTATCCTCTGCCACGCATAGATGATCTATTCGACCAACTGCAAGGGGTGAACTATTTTTCCAAGATTGATCTGAGATCCGGATATCACCAGTTACGAGTGCTAGAGGAGGATGTACCGAAGACAGCCTTCCGAACTCGTTACGGACACTACGAGTTCGTGGTGATGCCATTCGGATTGACCAATGCGCCCGCAGTCTTCATGGATCTAATGAATAGAGTATGCCGACCCTACTTAGATCAGTTCGTCATCGTTTTCATTGACGACATCCTGATCTACTCCCGAAGTAAGAAAGAGCATGGTGGTCATCTACGACAAGTTCTAGAGACATTACGAAAGGAGAAACTTTATGCGAAGTTCTCGAAATGTGAATTTTGGATCCGAAGAGTCGAATTCTTAGGACACGTGGTAAGCGAAGAAGGAATCCACGTGGACCCATCCAAAATAAAAGCCATTGAGAACTGGTCAGCACCAAAGACGCCTACAGAAATTCGTCAATTTCTAGGTCTCGCTGGCTACTACCGCAGGTTCATTTAGAACTTCTCACGAATAGCAAAGCCTCTTACGACCCTGACCCAGAAAGGCGTGGCCTTTGACTGGGAAGAGAAGCAAGAAAGAGCATTCCAAACGCTCAAACGAGCCTTGTGCACCGCACCAATACTATCCCTTCCAGAAGGAATAGAAGACTTCGTAGTCTATTGCGATGCATCCAATCAAGGACTCGGATGTGTTCTGATGCAGCGAGGTAAGGTCATCGCCTACGCCTCGAGACAGTTGAAGACACATGAGGTTAACTACACGACCCACGATCTTGAACTAGGAGCAGTAGTGTTTGCTCTGAAGATCTGGAGACATTACTTGTATGGAACGAAGAGCACTATCTTTACCGACCACAAGAGTTTACAACACATTTTCGATCAGAAGGAGCTCAACATGAGACAACGACGGTGGGCCGAGCTACTCAGTGACTTCGAATGCGATATTCGTTATCATCCGGGTAAAGCCAACGTAGTAGCAGACGCCCTAAGTCGGAAAGAATATTCTGGTCGCAAGGTCAAGTCATTATCAATAACCATCCTTTCACACCTGACTAAGCAAATTCAGGCGGCTCAACTTGAGGCCATGAAACCTGAAAATGTGTCGAGTGAATCCCTTAGGGGAATGGACAAGAACTTTGAAGCCAAGGGTGACGGAGCTTTATATTTCATGAACCGGATCTGGACACCGAAACACGGTGGTTTCCGAGACTTGGTCATGACCGAGGCGCACAACACTCGGTATTCCGTCCACCCAGGTTCAGATAAGATGTATCTGGATCTTACAAAGCTATACTGGTGGCCTAATATGAAAGCAGAGATTGCTACCTTCGTAAGTAAATGCCTTACTTGCGCGAAGGTTAAGGTCGAGTACCAGAAGCCCTCTGGTTTACTGCAACAACCAGAGATTCCAGAATGGAAGTGGGAGCGGATCACTATGGATTTCATAACCAAGTTGCCCAAGACAACGGGTGGACTTGACACCATATGGGTCATCGTTGATAGATTGACCAAGTCTGCACACTTCCTACCTATCAAAGAAACCGACAAGATGGAAAAAACTTACGAGAACATACATTAGGGAAATTGTACGGTTGCATGGTGTACTTATTTCCATTATCTCCGATAGAGATAGTAGGTTCACCTCAAGATTTTGGCAGTCACTACAACATTCCTTAGGAACAAGGCTGGACATGAGCACAGCCTACCATCCACAGACCGACGGACAGAGTGAGAGAACCATCCAAACACTGGAAGATATGTTGCGAGCCTGTGTGATTGATTTTGGGAAGGCATGGGATACTCATTTACCCCTTGTCGAATTTTCCTATAATAACAGTTATCACACAAGCATCAAGGCTGCTCCATTCGAAGCTCTCTACGGCCGCAAGTGCAGATCTCCTCTGTGCTGGGCTGAGGTTGGTGATACCCAATTAGCAAGAGGGCAAGCTTCCGACAATACTCTCACTGGTCCGGAAATCATTCGGGAAACGATAGAGAAAATCGTTCAGATCCGTGAACGATTCAAAGCCTCTAGAGACCGACAGAAGAGCTACGCCGATAAACGAAGAAAACCTTTGGAATTTCAGGTGGGAGACCGAGTCCTTCTCAAAGTCTCACCCTGGAAAGGCTTGATACGCTTCGACAAGCGTGGGAAGCTTAATCCGAGGTACATAGGGCCTTTCGAGATTCTCGCCAGAGTCGGCCCCGTAGCTTACAAACTCGACCTACCCGACACACTTCGTAACGTACATTCTACATTCCACGTATCTAACTTGAAAAAGTGTCTGTCCGACGAGACTCTCGTAATCCCACTCGACGAGATCGAGATCAACGAGAGCCTCAACTTTGTGGAAGAACCTGTAGAGATCATGGACCGTGAGGTCAAGCAGACGAAACAAAGCCGTATCCCTATCGTGAAGGTTCGCTGGAACGCCAAGCGAGGACCGGAATTCACTTGGGAACGCGAGGATCAGATGAAGTTGAAATACCCTCATCTTTTCGCTTAATTATTTGTAACTTTTATTTGCTTAAATTCTAATTTCGGGACGAAATTCCCTCTAACAGGGGGATGATGTGACAACCCGAAATTTCCATTTGTACGAACATCATCTATTTAATAGAAGCTAGTTCAGTTTCAGTGATTTTCATACTTTTCCGAACAAGTTTGTGTACATTAGGGTTTATGTTTACGGCCAAGAACCCCTCTTGGGCCGTAAACCCCTTTTTCTAGGGTAAAAAGCATTCCAAACTCACCTTAGGCCTTAAGACAATTTACCTTGAACACTTGGGACTTGAATGGAGAGAAAAGCACATCATAATCACTCCTTGAAAGGAGTTTACGGCCAAGGAACATATCTTGGGCCGTAAACTCCAAGTGAAGGCACAAAAGTGTGCCTCTTGTCCCCATTAGCCTTAGATAAATTCATGGAAGCCATCCTTGATGTTTAAGAGCCTCAAAACAATTGAAATCCATCACCCCATAGGAGTTTACGGCCGTAAACTCTAGGGTGAATGGACTTTAGGCCGTAAACTCCCCTATGGAGTATTCTAGAGCCTTAAACTACTTCATGTGTTATTCCAACAAAGCTAGGAGTGTTCTAGGATCAAGATAGCACCATAAAACACCCAAAACCACCATGTGAGGAGTTCACGACCATAAACCCATGAGTTTACGGCCGTAAACTCCAAAGGGTGGGGTTTGTTGGGTGGTGAACTCCTATGCAAGGCCATTTGATGTTTCAAACCCTTTTGCCTTGTCCCGTAGCAACTTAGATGCAACCAATTGGACCTTAAACACTTATAAAAAAAGTGTTTACATGTTTCCTAAGTGTCTTAACTTATTTATTAAGTTATTATTTGTCTAATTAGTTATATATATGCTTATTATATGATAACTAGGCACGTGCGTGTAAACAAGTCTCCGTTTGCCACCTAGCACGGTATCCGACACTGCAATTCAAACGACTCACCACAAGTGAGTTCATACCCCTTGAATCAACCTTTGAAATGATTTTAAATGTTTTAAACACTTTATGGGGGGGGGGAATACAAGTCAAATACTTAAAGTTATTGTTTCAATCACATGTGATTGCATTTAATCACATGTGATTAATAACTAGGAAAACAACGATTTTTTACCACTGTTCAAACTGTTTATCAAACTGCTTTACTTTGAAATGTTTTACACACTCTTTTACTATCCAAACTTATTTATAGACTGTGATTCAAACAAATGCTTCTTATACTTAAATTGTTTTATCAACTTATGCCTTCAAATTGTTTTATAGATCGACATCAAGTCGATCTTCTCTTGAAATTATATTTATGCTTCAAATGTTTTATGAAAACTTATTTATGCTTTTATATATATATTCAATTGCATGCCCATA
Organism: Lactuca sativa; assembly: GCF_002870075.4. Taxonomy (NCBI): domain Eukaryota; kingdom Viridiplantae; phylum Streptophyta; class Magnoliopsida; order Asterales; family Asteraceae; genus Lactuca; species Lactuca sativa. The sequence goes on along the minus strand of NC_056623.2, from coordinate 190,227,123 downwards.
TATGTATAGATATATAAATAATGTTTAAAGGGCTTAGGAAGGCCATCCGCCCTATTTCCTTTTTCTCGATTTGGATGTGGTCTGGTGGGATTTCGGGTGACCATCCGAAGGTCGTTTCCATATTACTTCTATATCATATATACATGTATAGACATAAAAGTACTTCCATATTCATACTCATTAGTACATCATTAGTTAGTTACCATCGGGGTAACACAGGATCATACATATACAGATATACTAGAAACAAGTACATATACAGATATACTAGAAACAAGTACATATACAGATATACTAGAAACAAGTACATATACAGATATAGTAGAAACAACCACATATACAGATATACTAGAAACAAGTACATATACAGATATACTAGAAAGAAGTACATATACAGATATACTAGAAACAAGTACATATACAGATATACTAGAAACAAGTACATATATAACTATACTAGAACGAGAAACATTACATATACATGAATACGTAACAATTGTGATCCACTGTGTCGGAGCATGCCTTAAATGTCATGGCCCGAGTTGTAGCCAGAATTCTCTTGGAGGGAGAGCGTGAGTTTGCGTATAGATCTATACTGGATTGACTATCCTACACCTTGCTGCTAGCTACAGCTGGACCTGCAGGTCTGCGGGTGCCAAACGTCATTTCTTTTATTACGACCATTCATTATGTCGTTGTTACCAGTCGATCGCATGGTGGAATTTATCACATTATACCTTAATATAAATCCGGTTTAAGGTAGTAGTATTTAGTACAATAGTAGTCTTATTATACAAAGCTACAGTACTACAATGATTTACCCATTACATATTTTAGTGATAACCTCACTTAAGCATTAATGTACAAACTATATTTTTAACAAATGATAGTTATACTTGGGAAATTACACATTTTTACAACAGAGAAGTTTACAAAACAGTTTAGCCTTGGTAGAAGGTTACTTTTATAGAAAATATAGGATTTTCTGAGAGATTCAAACTTTTACAAACACTTTCAAACATTTACTTACATTTTTACAAACTCATACATTGAGACAGGTTCAAACGTTTTTGACAAGAAACATTGACACTAAAATACTTATGAACTCACCAGCTTAATGCTGATAAACTCTTTCAAAATAACTTGTATTCTCAGGTCATCAGTAGACAGGTACCGAGGCCAGCTTTTGAGAAGATGGAGTGCATTCAAGACTCATCACTTATTATTTTGTGTTACATTATTTTTGGTGTCTATAACTGTACAGAACACACTTGTATTAAAAATTATATATTTAATGCAATGGATGATGTTGTTTGCTTATTTACATTTACTGTGTTGTGATACTATACATGACGTCCTCCGCCCCAGAACGTTTCCGCCGTTCTTGGTTTTGGGGTGTGACAAGATCTGATTAAAAAAAATATATGTTAAACACCCTTTGAAGCACTTGATCGAATAGATAGAGTGCGAAATATATTTACCATGATCCCTAACTACAAATTATTGTCAATTTACCTGTTATAACAGTATAATGTATGGGAAATGTTTTTGCAGGATCGAAGTCATATCAGTTGGACCAGAGACGATTAGTAGCGATGGTGGACATAAGGAGGCAGAACGGCATTTTGAAGATAAGGGGGGGGGGGGGGTTGAACGAAGCAAGCAAGACTGGGTCTAGCTTTAAGGTGGGATGGTACGATGCAGGTGATTGTGGATGGTTGCAGGTGGAAGGAAGACGTTGGTAATATTAGGGCCAAGGGTGTGATGTCGTCTGATAGATGATGATGGATGCTTAATGGCGACGGTATGGTGGTGACTGTTGAATTGCTAGGACGACGCTGTATATAGGAGAGGGCTCGACCAGAATCGAGAGATATTTGTCATGATCTCAGGAGACTTAAATTAGGTTTATGAGACGGGTTGGGTCAAAAGCAACCAAAGAGTCAATGTAACTCTATTTTGACAGGGTCAAAAGTCAAAACCATAGAAAAGATAAGATCTTAAAGATAGGTGATTTAAAATTTTAATATTATTTTATTAATGTTTTGTTGTACTATCAGCTTAATGGTTTGGACGTCTTAAAAAAATAATATTATTATATTAAATCTATTTTTAGAAATAGTTAGATTTCTTTTATAAAATAGTAAGATATATATATATATATATATATATATATATATATATATATATATATATATATATATATATATATATATATATATATTCCGATATTATCCGAAGGGGGGGAGTCAACGATCTTATCGTCCTTACGCCCAACGTAATCTCAAGTTACGCCCAGCGTAATACGACCTTCCAACCCCTATAAAAGGAGGTCGAGGGGAACCGAGTTCATTGCTCATTTATTCCCTTTTTCTCGCGTTTTTGCATCGTTTTTCATGCAAGAATTATCCCGAAGCCCCAGTATTATTCCCGAGCCCCGAAGCAAGTCCCGAGGTCCCGAAGATCCCGAGAACTAAGATTCCCGAGCCGAAGCTCTGCCCGTGAGGAGTTCGGTTTTTGTGAAGATCTTCCAGATCTGCCGAAGAATACTACTTCTACAAGCCGTAGTGTTGTCCGATCATCTTCTGATCAAGTGAGTGTGTAGTTACTTTCTTCTAACGCATAATTATGAAGTATTTTATAAGAAATACGTGTTATGTGTATAATTTTGTTGTTATGTGCGTGAATGTATATTCACTCTCTTCAATCTCATAGATCTGATTTGTTTTCTATGAAATACGTGTTATGTGGGTGTGCCTCATCTGTTATGTGGAATATATATTGAATGAAAATGCTATACATGTTTTAAACTATGTATAAAAATATATATTTTTATCTACTAATATGTTGGGTAGAACATGGGTAGATAGTTGGTGTGTAATAAACAGATGAGAGGCCTCGATGTTGTTGTTGTTGATCTAGTTATTCAACGGAGTATGGATAACGACCACAGACTCCTTCTAGACAGTCTTGTGGAACGCTAGCAGGTTCATAACTTGTAGGTGTTGTGAACGATGTGTTCACCGGTGTACTCTATCCCCCTCATGGTTGCCTTTAGGATATCTATTGTTGAGGAAACCCCTTAGCAGTAATGTCCGTCCCGATGAAAATCCTAGATTAGGTCCCTTGAGATAGATGTTGTTTTAGGGACGTAAAGTGAGGATAACGGGAATGGGTAATCAGGATAGTGATTGGTTGGTGAAATTAAATATAATTTATTTATTGTGGGTTGAAAACCTTATATGCTCACCAGGCTCCCAAGCCTGACCCACTCAGTTTTATTTGTGTTACAGGAAGTGGCGCAAGGGCGTAAGATGGATGAATCATCGAGTTGTTTTGCTTACAAGTCTGTATATGTATATATTTGTTGAATGACTTGTAATGTTATCATTTATGCTTTAAGGTCTGTATCAGAACATGACATCCCGAGTTTTGATTATATAATGAAAATGCATCTCTTGATGAAATGCTTTCATAAATATTATTTTATCATGTTTTGTTTTGGGAACAAATTCCGCAACACTTTTAAATCAAAAGAATTTACTTTGAAATTATTTTAAAAAGCACAAATGAAATCGGTCTTTTCTGGCCGTGATTTTGGGGATGTCACAGTTGGTATCAGAGCATTAGTTTAAGCGAACTAGGAATTTGTAGGATTTCTAGACTTAAACTTAGAATGCTAAGTGGAATTTTGAGCCGTGTGTCTGTTGGATTTTAGACACGAGCACTAGTTTATTTTTAGGAAAGTTGCCTAAAATGCTTTTATGTGCTAAATGTTATATGTTGTCATATATGATATTATTTGTTCGGATCTATGGTTTGTTGCCAACCAGATCTGAAGGTTTATGTGTTTAGGATTCTAAGCGTATGTATACGATATTAGAACTAGCATGTAATCGTTTCGGAGTGACAAGGATGATTTGAAATCTATCATGAATGAAGATCTAAATTTCACCTTATTCGGTGTGTAGATCAAAAATGGTGAGAACAAGGAGTGGCGTTGGAAACGCGGATGAAAACAGGAATCAACCGCTAGTGATTGAGCAAATACCTGTTGTAGTAGCAACACCAGAACCAATAACAATGGCTGGGGTGCAAGCCATGATTCAGGCTATGTTAGCCGAACAAAGGGATGAGATGCGACAGGTGTTGCATGATAATAGGGACGAACCTATCATACCTATTGAGGAACCCGAATTGATTCCCGAGCAATCGGAGGAAGGGAATAATAGTCACATTATGAGTCAAGTTGGGACTCAAGGAGAACGAAGGAACGATCTGGAAAGGAGAAACAACAAGGATGGGCGAATGTACAAGAACATCTTGGGTTCCAAGCCGCCAAGTCTTTCTCGGAGCCCAAAGCCTGTTGAGATAATGGATTGGATCTCCGAAATGGAGATGGTATTTGAAAGTTGCGATTGTAGCAACAAACAGAAGACTATCTTTGCAGTTAGACAACTGAAGACTGGAGTATTGAGTTGGTGGAAGTTGTTGGCAGATACTATACCATGTGGGGAAGCCCTGAAAATGTCATGGGAGGAGTTCTTGGAACAACTAAGGGTGTAGTATTGTTCAGAGATAGATCTGATTGATCTGAACAATGAGTTCCAAAACTCGAAAAAGGGGAGGATGAGCATAGGTGACTATGCTACTGCATTCATTGAGAAAATGAAGTTATTTCCGTACCTAGTGCCAACGGAACTCTCCAAGATTGAGAGGTTTGCTAATGGACTGCCTGCCGACTTTGGTCCGACAGTCAAGATGGTAACTACTCTGAAAACGGTTGTTCGTGCAGCTAAGAATGTGGAGGCCCAGCAGAAGGAAAAGGGTCTAGAAAGGATAGAAGTTGGTGAAAAGAGGAAGTTCGATGGAACTTCAGGGTCCAATAAGAAAAACAAGTTCTCGAAGTCTGGTTCGAGGGGAAGTGGAGGCGAAGCGAAATGGTGCGACAAATGTAAGAAGCATCATGGAAAATGTGAGGTAGTGGCCACATGCTACAAATGTGGAAAGCCAGGGCACTATGCAAATGAATGCACCCTCTCTAAGAAGGTTTGCTATGGTTGTGGTGAGGAGGGACACATGTCGAGGGACTGCCTGAAGAAGAAGGAGGCAGCTAGACCCAACATTCCTCCAAAGCCAAAGGCGAGAGCATTCCAGATGACACTGGAAGCTGCTAAAGATGAAGTTGATGTCGCTTCAGGTACCTTTCTCGTAAACACATTGCCTGCCCAAATTTTATTTGATTCTGGAGCCAACTACTCCTTTATATCAAATGAATTTGGTAGAAAACTAGCTTTGTCTGTTGTTAGACTAGATAATGCCTTATTAGTCAAAGTTGCTAGTGGCAAGTTTGTACCTGTTAGCCATCGCATGAAAAACATCTTAATTGATCTGAATGGGAATAAGTTCCACGAGGAATTATTGCCTATCGAACTTAATGGTTTTGACATCGTATTCGAAATGGATTGGCTTAGCGCCAATGATGCCGAAATTTTGTGGAAGAAGAAGATAGTGAAAGTGAACCCGCCTGGGAAGGAATCGTTTATGGTGTATGGAGATAAACGCAGAGTAAATTCTGAAATCATTTCTCTAATGAAAGCCAGAAAATGTTTGACCAAGGGGTGTACATCATACTTAGCATTCGTGATCGATGTTATGAAGGAAAAGAAGGTGATGCAGAATATTCCCGTTGTGTGTGATTATCTGGAAGTATTTCCCGAAGATCTTCCTGGATTACCGCCTGATCGACAAGTGGAATTCCGTATTGACTTGTTGCCCGGAACAACGCCAATTGCAAAAGCACCTTATCGATTGGCACCGGCGGAGATGAAGGAGCTGATGATGCAACTTCAGTAGTTATTGGACAAAGGTTTCATTAGACCTAGTTCATCACCCTGGGGAGCTCCGGTGTTATTTGTGAATAAGAAAGATAGAAGTATGAGAATGTACATTGATTACCGAGAGCTGAATAAGGCAACAATAAAGAATATATATTTGTTGCCGAGGATTGATGACCTGTTCGATCAACTACAAGGTTCAAGTTATTTTTCAAAGATCGACCTAAGGTCAGGATATCATCAGCTGAAAGTAAGAGAGCAGGATATAGAGAAGACTGCATTCAAAACCCGATATGGACACTACGAGTTTTTGGTTATGTCGTTTGGACTAACCAATGCTCCAGCAGCATTCATGGATTTAATGAACAGGGTTTGTAATCCGTTCCTAGATAAATTTGTGATAGTGTTCATAGATGACATTCTGATTTATTCGAAAAGCCAAGAGGAGCATGGCAGACACTTGCGAGAAGTGTTAGAAGTCTTGAAGAAAGAGAAGCTATATGCTAAGTTCTCCAAATGTTATTTTTGGATTCGTGAAGTCCAATTCTTGGGTCACGTGGTCAACCAAGAAGGGATAATGGTTGATCCAGCGAAGATCGAAGCTGTGATGAAGTGGGAACAACCGAAAAGTCTCACGGAGATCCGAAGCTTTTTGGGATTAGCCGGATATTACCGAAGGTTTATCCAAGGTTTTTCTTCGATCGCTACTCCGTTGACAGCTTTGACCCACAAAGGAGCTACTTATGCTTGGAATGATAAGCATAAAGAAGCATTCGAGAAGCTAAAGAAGAAACTATGCGAGGCACCGATACTTTCTCTACCCGATGGAGTTGAAGACTTCGTTGTTTATAGCGATGCGTCTGGGGTTGGATTGGGTTTTGTTTTGACCCAAAGAGAAAAGGGATAGCATATGCGTCTCGACAGCTGAAAGAGCATGAAAAGAACTACCCGACTCATGATTTGGAGTTGGCAGCGGTAGTTTTCGCTCTGAAGATATGGAGACATTACCTCTATGGCACAAAGTGCAAACTTTTCACTGATCATAAGAGTCCCCAATATCTCTTTGGTCAGAAGGAATTGAATATGAGGCAACGACGCTGGCTAGAATTACTTAAAGACTACGACTGCGAGATACTTTACCACCCCGGTAAGGCTAATGTTGTTGTTGATGCTCTCAGTCGGAAAGTCAATCTTGAAAGGAAAAGGCCAAGAGCGTTGAGAATTGAAGTTGTCTTGACTATTTTGGAAAGTATAAAGAAAGCTCAAAGTGAAGCTTTTGAGAAGAATGACCGAAAGGAGGAACGTTTGGGCAAAACATTGGTGTTCGATGTAAACAATCATGGACTGAAGGTGCTCCAAGATCGGATTTGGATACCTAAGATAGGAGGAGTCAGAGATCTTCTTATGGAAGAAGCTCACAAAACATTGTACTCGATTCATCCTGGTAGCACTAAAATGTATAGGGACCTAAAACCCTACTACTGGTGGCCGATGATGAAGCTTGATGTTGCAAAGTATGTGGCTGAGTGTATGACTTGTGCGAGAGTAAAGACACAACATCAGAAACCGTATGGGAGTTTAGAACCATTGCCTGTGCCTATGGGTAAGTGGAAAGACATTGCTATGGATTTTGTCACTAAACTACCCAGAACAAAGAATGGTCACGACATGATTTAGGTGGTCGTTGATTGATTCACTAAGAGTGCGCATTTCATAGCAGCCAAGGAGAAATGGTCTATGGAAAAGCTTGCGAATTCTTACGTGAAGGAAATTGTGAGGCTTCACGGTGTTCCGTTAACGATTATGTCGGATCGTGATAGCCGTTTCACCTCGAGGTTTTGGAAAAGTCTATAAGAGGAATTGGGTACCAAGTTGTGTTTAAGTACAGCTTACCATCCGCAGACTGATGGTCAGAGCGAACGAACGATACAAACGCTTGAAGATATGTTGAGAGCATGTACTCTGGAATTCCTAGGTAACTAGGATGAACATTTACCTTTGGTAGAATTTTCCTACAATAATAGTTTCCACTCGAGCATTAAGATGGCACCTTACCAAGCTTTGTATGGACAGAAGTGTCGTACGCCGTCTTGTTGGCTTGAGGATGGGGAAAAGCAGTTTATGGGACCGGAGATGGTTCATCAAACTGCTGAAAAGTTGAAAATAATTAGGGAAAGAATGTTAGCAGCTCAGGATCGTCAAAAGAGCTATGCTGACAAAAAGTGAAGACCGATAACTTTTGAAGTTAGGGATTCGGTTTTGCTTAAAGTCTCGCCATGGAAGGGACTTATAAGATTTGGTAAACGGGGAAAATTAAGTCCAAGTTTTATTGGACCGTTTAAAGTTCTTTAGAGGATTGGGAACCAAGCTTACAAGCTCGAACTACCAGAAGAACTGAATGGAATTCATAACACTTTTCATGTGTGTTATTTGAGGAAGTTCACGGGGGAAGTTTCCGACATGATTCCACTTTCGGAGTTGAGAATCGATGAGAACAAAAGGTTGATTGAAGAACCAGAGGCAATTGTTGACCGAAAGACTAAGAAGTTGAGATGCAAGATGGTCGAGTTAGTGCTTGTCCGATGGAAACACACGAATGGGCCGAATCTCACCTGGGAGACGGAGAGTGACATGATGGGTCACTATCCGCATTTGTTTGTTGATGTGTGATTTCGAGGGCGGAATCATTCTAAGGTGGAGAGAATTGTAACGCCCGCGTTTCCAGGCTAGGCATTATCATTGATGTAATAGTCTAGGTTAACCCTTGTAACTCTTTTTGAAGTATTAATGATGAAATATTTGAGTATTATGTGAATTATGTGAATTATGTGTTTATTTTCTTAATTATTATAATTTAATGAATTAAGAATAAAATAAGCGTCAAATTTGAAGTGTGGGATAATCCCAACATCTTTGCATAAAGATGTAGTGGTCGAAACAAGGATTCCGAAGATATAAAGAATGCCGAAATCCGAGTTATAACGAAGAAGTTGTGACTTATCGAAGTTTCGCGACAGAACCGACAACGATGAATGACGTAAAAAGTGAAATTTACGTTAGAGCGATATTTAGCCTTAGTGACCTAAATGAAAGTCGTAGAGTTCGTTAAACCGAGAGCATGCATAAAAAGAACGCCCAAATCGGACTTCATATGAGGAAATTATGATTTTTCGAAGTTTCGACTTAGCAGTATACAGCCCGAATACTCGATTTGAGATCGAGCGGTTTTTAACCGAAACAATCTAAATGAGAATCGAAGTTCTCGTTAATAGGATTAAAACGATAAAAAGATAGGCGAAAACGGACGTCGGATGAAGAAGTTATGAATTTATAACGGAATTTTCCTGTCCCGGCCTACTAAAAATAAATAATAAAAATAAAATTAAAAATTAGCCGACGGAGTCTAAACGAAAGTTGTAGATCGTAATCTCACCTACGCGTGGATATAAACAACGTCGAAAACGGAGTTCGTATGAGGATGATATGAATTTTTGAAGTTTATTAAATATTTTCGATATTTTATTTATATCTATATATATTCCGATATTATCCGAAGGGGGGAAGTCAACGATCTTATCGTCATTACGCCCAGCGTAATCTCAAGTTACGTCCAGCCTAATTTGACCTTCCAGCCCCTATAAAAGGAGGTCGAGGGCAACCGAGTTCATTGCTCATTTCTTCCCTTTTTCTCGCGTTTTTCCATTGTTTTTCGTGCAAGAATTATCCCGAAGCCCCGATTTCATTCCCGAGCCCCGAAGCAAGTCCCGAGGTCCCGAAGATCCCGAGAAGTAAGATTCCCGAGCCGAAGCTCTGCCCGTGAGGAGTCCGGTTTTTGTGAAGATCTTCCAGATCTGCCGAAGAATACTACTTCTACAAGCCGTAGTGTTGTCCGATCATCTTCTGATCAAGTGAGTGTGTAGTTACTTTCTTCTAACGCATAATTATGAAGTATTTTATAAGAAATACGTGTTATGTGTATAATTTTGTTGTTATGTGCGTGAATGTATATTCACTCTCTTCAATCTCATAGATCTGATTTGTTTTCAATGAAATACGTGTTATGTGGGTGTGCCTCATCATTGATGTAATAGTCTAGGTTAACCCTTGTCACTCTTTTTGAAGTATTAATGATGAAATATTTGAGTATTATGTGAATTATGAGTTTATTTTCTTAATTATTATAATTTAATGAATTAAGAATAAAATAAGCGTCAAATTTGAAGTGTGGGATAATCCCAATATCTTTGCATAAATATGTAGTGGTCGAAACAAGGATTCCGAAGATTTAAAGAATGCCGAAATCCGAGTTATAACGAAGAAGTTATGACCTTTCGAAGTTTCGCGACAGAACCGACAACGCTGAATGACGTAAAAAGTGAAATTTACGTTAGAGCAATATTTAGCCTTAGTGATCTAAACGAAAGTCGTAGAGTTCGTTAAACCGAGAGCGTGCATAAAAAGAACGCCGAAATCGGACTTCGTATGAGGAAGTTATGATTTTTCGAAGTTTCGATTTAGCAGTATGCAGCCCGAATACTCGATTTGAGATCGAGCGGTTTTTAGCCGAAACAATCTAAATGAGAATCGAAGGTCTCGTTAATAGGAGTAAAACGATAAAAAGATAGGCGAAAACGGACGTCGGATGAAGAAGTTATGAATTTATAACGGAATTTTCCTATCCCGGCCTACTAAAAAATAAATAATAAAAATAAAATTCAAAATTAGCCGACGGAGTCTAAATGAAAGTTGTAGATCGTAATCTCACCTACGCGTGGATTTAAAGAACGTCGAAAACGGAGTTCGTATGATGAAGATATGAATTTTTGAAGTTTATTAAATATTTTCGATATTTTATATATATATATATATATATATATATATATATATATATATATATATATATATATATATATATATATATATATATATATATATATATATATATATATATATATTCCGATATTATCCGAAGGGGGGGGAGTCAACGATCTTATCGTCATTACGCCCAGCGTAATCTCAAGTTACGTCCAGCGTAATTCGACCTTCCAGCCCCTATAAAAGGTGGTCGAGGGCAACCGAGTTCATTGCTCATTTCTTCCCTTTTTCTCGTGTTTTTGCATCGTTTTTCATGCAAGAATTATCCCGAAGCCCCAGTATCATTCCCGAGCCCCGAAGCAAGTCCCGAGGTCCCGAAGATCCCGAGAAGTAAGATTCTCGAGCCGAAGCTCTGCCCGTGAGGAGTCCGGTTTTTGTGAAGATCTTCCAGATCTGCCGAAGAATACTAATTCTACAAGACGTAGTGTTGTCCGGTCATCTTCTGATTAAGTGAGTGTGTAGTTACTTTCTTCTAACGCATAATTATGAAGTATTTTATAAGAAATACGTGTTATGTGTAAAATTTTGTTGTTATGTGCGTGAATGTATATTCACTCTCTTCAATCTCGTAGATCTGATTTGTTTTCTATGAAATACGTGTTATGTGGGTGTGCCTCATCTGTTATGTGGAATATATATTGAATAAAAATGCTATTCAGGTTTTAAACTATGTATAAAAATATATATTTTTATCTACTAATATGTTGGGTAGAACATGGGTAGATAGTTGGTGTGTAATAAACAGATGAGAGGCCTCGATGTTGTTGTTGTTGATCTAGTTATTCAGCGGAGTATGGATAACGACCACAGACTCCTTCTAGACAGTCTTGTGGAACGCTAGTAGGTTCATAACCTGTAGGTGTTGTGAACGATGTGTTCACCGGTGTACTCTATCCCCCTCATGGTTGCCTTTAGGATATCTATTGTTGAGGAAACCCCTTAGCAGTAATGTCCGTCCTGATGAAAATCCTAGATTAGGTCCCTTGAGATAGATGTTGTTTTAGGGACGTAAAGTGAGGATAACAGGAATGGGTAATCGGGATAGTGATTGGTTGGTGAAATTAAATATAATTTATTTATTGTGGGTTGAAAACCCTATATGCTCACCGGGCTCCTAAGCCTGACCCACTCAGTTTTATTTGTATTACAAGAAGTGGCGCAAGGGCGTAAGATGGATGAATCATCGAGTTGTTTTGTTTACAAGTCTGTATATGTATATATTTGTTGAATGACTTGTCATGTTATCGTTTATGCTTTATGGTCTGTATCGGAACATGACATCCTGAGTTTTGATTATATAATGAAAATGCATCTCTTGATGAAATGCTTTGATAAATATTATTTTATCATGTTTTGTTTTGGGAACAAATTCCGCAACACTTTTAAATCAAGGGATTTACTCTGAAATTATTTTAAAAAGCATAAATGAAATCGGTCTTTTCTGGCTGTGATTTTGGGGATGTCACAACACCGAACGTCTGCTTGGGTGTACAAAACGTTATGGTGGAGACTCTTAGAGATTTGGGTAAATGGAGGAAATGAAAGGCTTATGATAGTGAATGACACCTATCAGAAGATATCGTAAGAGTGGTATCTTACCTTTAGAATATGTCTAATAAAATAACGAAAAGTTTAGAGGGGTACTTTACGTCTGAAGTACACCTTCGATTGGCAGGATGATGGAACGATTGGTGTAATTCTTGAAGTTGTCCCATTGTCTGGAATTTCCATCACCAACCAAGTTGAAGTAGAACTGATGATTGAAGATACTCATGGAAGAAGTCCTAGTAGAGTCTAGAAAAATTCTATGGTTAATTGGACACATTTGTATGTGTTAAATTGTTTTGTGATTTTAGAACTTGGGGACTGCGAGACAGTACTTGGGACGAGTATGAGTAGGTGTGAATAGCAGTAGAGATCTATACTACTGGAAGCACATGACTCACACTTGGATCAGGGAAAGTCACAAGGTTACCAAGAAAATAGTGATTGATTTTGTTTTATTCGAATATTTCATTACCATCGTTTCGGTAATGACTAAGAAGATGATTGTTATTCCGGCCCTAGTGGTCATATCAAATTGAGTCTAACTACGATAAGTTGGTTATGTGGTTCAGAGAACCAAGTTCGATGTAGCAGTTGACTTAAGCCGAATTAAAGTAAAGGTTGATCAAAGCGATCGATAGAAGTATCGCGTTCGTTGTTAAAGAAGTTGGGTTAAGTTGTATTCTGACCCAAAGGGATGAAGTGATATTGTATGCACTGAGGCAACGGAGCTGGCTAGAGTTACTCAAGGACTACGACTGTGAGATACTTTACCACCCTGGTAAAGAAAATGTTGTTGCTGATACTCTCAGTCGGAAGGTAAACCTTGAAAAGAAAAGGCCAAGAGCATTGAGAATTGAAGTTGTCTCGACAATTGTGGAAAGTATAAAGAAATCTCAAGAGGAAGCTTTGGAGAAAAATGACCAAAAGGAAGAATGTTTGGGCAAAATGTTAGTGTTTGGTATAAACAACCAAGGGTTGAAGGTATTCCAAGATAGGATTTGGGTACCTAAGACGGGAGGAGTAAGAGATCTTCTGATGGAAGAAGCTCACAAGACCATGTACTCGATTCATCCCGGAAGTACGAAAATGTATAGGGATCTAAAACCCTATTACTGGTAGCCGACGATGAAGCTCGAAGTTACTAAAGTATGTGGCTAAGTGTGTAACTTGTGTCAGGGTTAAGGCACAACATCAGAAAACGTACGGGAGTTTAGAACCTTTACTTGTACCCACGGGTAAATGTGAAGATATCACTATGAATTCTGTGACTAAACTGCCCAGAACAAGGAACGGTCGGGACATGATTTGGGTGGTCGTTGATCGCTTCACTAAGAGTGCGCATTTCATAGCAGCCAACGAGAAATGTTCTATGGATAAACTTGCGAATTCTTATGTGAAGGAAAGTGTGAGGCTTCACAGTGTTTCGTTAACGATTGTATCCGATCGTGACAGACATTTTACCTCAAGGTTTTAGAGGAGTCTATAAGAGGAATTAGGTACCAAGTTGTGTTTGAATACAACTTACCATCTGCAAACCGATGGTAAGAGCGAATGGACGATTCAAACGTTAGAGGATATGCTGAGAGCATGTACCCTAGAATTTCAAGGTAACTGGGATGAACACTTACCTTTAGTAGAATTCACCTATAATAATAGTTTCCACTCAAGTGTCAAGATGGTACCTTATCACGCTTTGCATGGGAAAAGTGTCGGATGCCATCATGTTGGCTGGAAGCTGAGGAAAAGCAGTTTATGGGACATGAAATAGTCCATTAGATTGCTGAAAAGTTGTAAGTGATTAGGGAAAAATATGTTACCTACTCAAAAGAGCTATGCTGACAAGAAAAGAAAACCGATATCATTCGAAGTTAGAGATTCGGTTTCACTTAAAGTCTCGTCGTGGAAGAGACTTATAAGATTTGGTAGAAGGGGAAAGTTGAGTCCAAGGTTTATTGGACCATTTAAAGTTCTTCAAAGAATCCGGAATCAAGCTTCTAAGCTAGAATTACCGGAAGAACTAGAGAGTATTCATAACACCTTTCATGTGTGTTATTTGAAAATTTTCACGGGAGGTGTGCCCGACATAATTCCCATTTATGAATTAAGGTTGGACGACAACAAGAGGTTAATTGGAGAACCTGAGGCAATCGTTAACCGTAAGAATAAGAAGTAGTAACATAAGATAGTCGATTTAGTGCCTGTACGTTGGAAACTTATAAATGGGCCAAAGCCCACCTGGGAAACGGAGAGTGACATAGTGAGTCGCTACCTGTAGTTGTTTATCGTTGTGTGATTCCGGGGACGGAATCATCCTAAGGGGGAGAGAGTTGTAACGCCCGTGTTTCTAGGCGAGGCATTAATATTGACATAATGGTCTAGGTTAACCTTTGTAACTCATTTAGAAGAAATGAAAAGGAATTATGTGAATTATGTGTTTTATGCTTAGTTATTAGGATTTAATTAATTAAGAATAAAAATAAGCTTCAAAATTAAAGTGTGAGATAAGCCCGATATCTTTATATAAAGTTGTAGTGGTCGAAACAAGGATTTTGGGGATATAAAGAATGCTGAAATCCGAGTTATAACGAAGAAGTTATGACTTGTCAAAGTTTCGCGACAAAACCGGCACGGTGCTGAATGTCGTAAAAAGTGAGATTTCGATAAACTACTTTTTAGCCTTAGTAATTTAAACAAAAGTCGTAGTATTCGTTAAACCGAGAAGTTCGATAAAAAGAACGCCCAAATTTGACTTCGTATGAGGAAGTTATGATTTTTCGAAGTTTCAGCTTAGCAGTAGACAGCTAAAAACTTGAATTTTAGATCGAGTGATTCTTAGCCGACACAAACTAAACGAGAATTGAAGATCTCGTCATTAGGAGCACAACGGTAAAAAGTCTGACGAAAACAGACGTCGGATGAAGAAGTTATGAATTTTTAACGGATTTCCTGTCCCGGTCTGTTAAAAATAATAATATAAAATTTAAATTCAAAATTAGCCGACGAAGTTTAAACGGAAGTTGTAGAGCGTAATTTTAGCTACGTGTGCATATAAAGAACGTCAAAAACGGAGCTCGTATACGAAAGTTATGGATTTTAGAAGTTTTTGCACAAAAATCGAGAAAATCCGCATAGTCACGCTTGTGCCACGTGTCCTCGCCTCGCATATGCCACGTGGCGAAATCTGCTGAGTCACCCTCGCATGAACAGTAGCCACGTGATCCTCGCATGCAACCCACTTGATCTGACCCGCGTTTCGCTTGCTAATTGGACTGAGGGTGTGGTCCAATGATCTTTCGACACCTCGCTTCTGACTCATCATCTGAGCCTCGCTAGCCCAATCCGAAGGCGTCGCGTGTCCGAAGCTCGCACCCGCCACCTGTCCTCGCTCCGCGGATGCCACCTGCTCTCGCTGACTCTTCCTTCTCGGCCGAACCCTCGCAGCTCTCCCCTATAAATAGTGGCCTTGCGAGATCGTCCGGCTACTTTTGGAAAATGACCATGCTCATAATCGGGTCAAGTACATACCAAAATAGTTATGGGCTTAGACACCTAATCCAACACTCTCCCACTTGGATAAGTCTAATAACTATTTTGCATATGTCTTCAGAACCTGATCAGCAATCGTCGCTTTCAAAAGCCGCTGTCAACTCTAATCTTATCAGTAACACGTCCTTTAGATAAGGGATCATATATTTCTCCATTCTAGATATCGTATAGACCGAGACATGGATTTAATCATTCTCTAAGTCTATGTGTTGTTTCCCGATTTCCGATTTATGAAGACTGACAACATACTACAATTGAACACGTCAATTTAGTGCAGGCTTGGCCAAGTGCTTAGGGTATCATCACTAAATCATCGAGGGGCCCACATATATAGTTTTTATCCCACTTTGGGTAAAAGGAATGGATAAAATTTGACTCAAATGCTCCTTGTACCTAATCATCAAATCACACACAACAATATTTTTTATAACACCAAGTTACTTGTGCGTTTACATATTATCAATGTGCAACCGACTTGAAAATTACAACTCACACGTCTCGGTTTCAAGAATATAAGATATTATCGTCTCACTAATCACTCGTGATAAAATCCATGAAGTGATTCAAGTGAGTGTGGGTTTGATCCAATACTTAAATCTTATATCAGGAGCACTCATGAACACTGCAACAGACTTTTGCTATGTCTAAAACACTTTAGACAATCTAAAGTCAGATTCATGACAGTCTAGCTTCAATACCTACTTCCAAAGTATTTATCTATTGTGGATAGTTTGAATAATCTTATTATTTGAGAAGTCAAAACATGAAAAGTGAAACACAAGAATAATACTAATCCTATACGGCCCCAAATTTTGAGTATAAATAAAACACCTTTATTTAATCACCATATTGATTACTCATTATTCATTGTATAATGTTTCGGATACTCAACTAATTACTTGAAGTATAACAATAGTTGTCCCATGCTCCAAGCATGCACACTATGTTTACCTATGGTCCTTACTTTGTGAAATAGATCAAATGAACACATTTCCAATGATACTCATTTCACAACTCCTAATCCTTGTCATGAGTGTAAGAATACCAAATTCTTGCCAATTTTAGATTCTAACATTTTATGCAACGATCCTTTCATAAAGTCACAACACCAAAGCCACAAAGACTTTGCCAATGATATTACAAAGTGCTCTATTGGAGATTGTTACAAGGAAATTCCATAGATATGAAGTCTCACATTCAAAGTACATTCCTTTGAACATCCTTCTTGCATAAAAGTTTCTAATCTAGACATAGATTCTCGATATCCAACTCCCAATATGGAAACATTTCCATATTTGCCATACGACAACTCATTATTAATCATATATAATCATAATAATGTCATTATGGTCCATTCGTTACTATAGTTCCAACTGCCCACAAGTGACCAATCCTTGGTGAACTTTAGATTGTCCTTGACAGTCGTTTAATTATTTTAGTCAAACACGGTTTTAGTTCTTGTAACAGCCCGAAATCTCAGGTATTGTTAATTATGTTTTTTGGGGTGAGTTGAGAGGGGACTCGGCGAGTTGGAGCCTAGACTCGCCGAGTAGGATCGCAGACCTAGTCGCGGGTCCGCGACTGGACTCGACGAGTCCAGATATGGACTCGGCGAGTCGACGCTGTTCAGCAGAAACCCTAACCGTTCGGTTTTGGATCGTATATAATGCTCTTATATGCCGTCATTGTTCGTTTTTAGTCGATTGAGAGGGACCCTAAACGGTTGTGGGCATCTAGAGCAAGATTGGAGGATATTAGGGCTTGAAGAGGTTGTGGGGCAAAGAGGAGAAAGGTTTTGGCTAAAGGAACAGCAAAGGATTCGAGTTCTGCGGTTTGGAAACACAGAGAGGGCATATTCCAGGTAATATTTCGGATTCCCTTCTGTTGTTTGTTGTGTTTATGAAGTTAGGGTTTATGAAACCCATTTAGTGATTAGATGGGTTATTATTTTATTACCCAAACGTTTATACCCCAGTAATGAGATGTTTAGAAGTCCAGAAAGTCCCATGGTTGTATATCTCGGGACCACACGTAATTCAGGAAGCAGTTGCTCGTCTGCATGGCATGGACTCGCCGAGTTGTTCTTCAGACTCGGCGAGTAGCTTGAAGATTTACTGGGACTCGCCGAGTTGTTCTTCAGACTCGGCGAGTGGAGTCGGGGTGGCCCCGCGATTCCTTCAAGGGTAACTCGTCGGGTCGAGGAGGGTACTCGACGAGTAGATAAGGAATCTCAGAAAGTTGGAGGGCGTCTAGACTCGCCGAGTCGCCATGGTACTCGCCGAGTCCGGTCGAGCTGACCGTTGACCGTTGACCAGAGTTGACCTAAGTCTGACTTCTTAGGGATAGTCACCCTTAGAAGTTATAAGTGTTAATGAGATATGTGATGTTATAGGGAGGTTGTAGCTCGTCGGATTGTGCACGAGTGATTTCAGGAGTTGCTAGCTTTCAGCATTTACGAGGTGAGTCTTCTCACTATACTGTACCCGGAAGGGTTTGACTGTGTGACCGGAAGGTCGGATATGTTATGTGATATGTATGCTATATGAGGTAAATTAATTGTTATGTGATATGTATGCTATATGTGGTAAGTTATTTGTTATGTGTGCTATGTATGATATGTGGGCCGGAAGGCAATATGTTATGGGCCGGAAGGCGATTATGTTATGAGGACCGGAAGGTCAGGGCCTGGAAAGGCGTATGTGCGTAAGTGTATATTGGGGAACTCACTAAGCATTTATGCTTACAGTTGTTGTGCATGTATTTCAGGTACTAGCGAGGACCGTGGGAAGGCGCCGGCATGATCGATACACACTGAAGATTGTCTTTATGATCTTGGGATTTTGAATAATTGTATTTGACAGAATAATTAAGCTATTTATGCCTTGTTTAAAATGGAAACAATTATGTTTTAAAATGAAAAATTTGTTTGAAAAATTTGAGCTGTTACAATTGGTATCAGAGCCTTGGTTTGAGGGATTCGGGTGCACCTTAGGGGGTAACTGAACTCAAACCGAGGATTTGAGGAAGCTTTTCAAATAAAGGCATAAACTTTTGTAAATGGTTTTGTGGTAAGCAATAAAGAAGCAGTGTGTACGATCAGTCAGCGCCCGAACGGTAAAGATTCCCCAAAATACCTTACAATATTATATGATATGAATTGTTATGCATGCTAGAAGACTAGGTATTCATGATATGACTAGAGTGGCCTGATTTGTGATGCCTTAGTCTAGGGAAGTTGCCTATATGAGATGCTTTGCTAGTATGCGGGTAGATAGAGCGTATCAGAAGTAGAGTACTCACTATCCGGAGTTTGGGGAGGAGGACTTGGGATGAACATTGATGCGGTGTGGTCGGTAGTATTGGGCCCGTACTACCGAGGACACCGGGTTAGTGGGAGGCCCAAGTAAGAATCCCTGGATATCTGAGACTGAGTAGGGTTGTGTATCGAGTACGATTATACTCGATAGAATCTCTGATAGTTTTATGTTGTATTTCAGAGATATCATGGTTAGACCGCGTCACGGAGCAAGTACGAGCGGTGTGAGTGACGAGGATATTCGTCAGATGATCCACGAGGAGGTGGCGGCGGCGATCCGGGCTGAGATCCCGGAGATGTTTGGGTCTATCAAGACCACCCTGATGGAGACGTTCGACGAGCGGTACGCCGCATTGACTGAGGCTGCAACCGCTGCAGCTACCGCAGCTGTGGCCGCTGCTAGGCCACAGGGGAGTGATTCATTGCTGTTCCGAGAGTTCAGCAACACGAAGCCACCAGAGTTCGATGGGACGCAGGATCCGATTGCTGCGATGAGGTGGATCGCAGATATAGAGGGGTGCTTCTACACTTGTTCATGCCCGGAGCACCTGAGGGTACGGTTCGCTTTGAACCAGCTCCGTCTGGGAGCAAAGGACTGGTGGAAGTTCGTGACGGCGAACTTCACTTTGGCAGAGACTGCGGCAGTGACATGGGAGGGGTTCACTACCATGTTCAGGGAGGAGTACGTTCCCCCGGTGGAGCGGGAACGATTGGTTCAGGAGTTCTTAACCCTCAAGCAGGGTACTGATTCGGTGGCGGCGATCACGCGGAAGTTCCATGAGAGGGCGATGTTTTGCCCCGAGCTGGTGGCCACAGAGCAGGCTCGGATGAGCCGGTACTTGGGTATTCTGAGAAGGGAGATCCGGGAGTTTGTGTCAAACTCCACTTACCATACTTTTACTGAGCTTCAGGCGAATGCCAGGAAGCGTGAGATCGAGTTAGAGACTCAGGCCAGGGAGGAGGCCGAGTCTCAGCAGGCAGACCGGCGGCCGGCTCAGTCTCAACCGGCAGCCAAGCGGATCAAGTCCGCCGATTCGAGGACGGGAGGTTCGAAGAACCGCACTTGCGTAAAGTGCGGCAAGGGTCACGATGGGGCGTGTCGAGCCGGTGCCTGCTACAAGTGCGGCAAGGAGGGGCACATTGCTAGGGAGTGCCCCAAGGGGTTTATGGTTTGCTTCCATTGCAACCAGACCGGCCATCGGAAGGCCGAGTGTCCGCAGCTTCGTCAGGGATCTGCACCTGTTGCCAGGACTACTGAGACTCGACCGGTGAAGGTCGAGGCCCCGAGGGCTCGTGGGAGAGCCTTTCAGCTGACTGCGGAGGAGGTCCGCGCTGCGCCCGATGTTGTGGCAGGTATGTTGTAATTTGTGTAATTATTTTAATGTCGATATGTTATGCTTATGTTATTATGCGCGTAGGTACTTTCCTTGTGAACTTTGTGCCTGCCTTAGTGTTATTTGACTCGGGTGCGAGTAGGTCCTTTGTGTCCTTAGCCTTTAGTCAGCAGATCGACGTTAGTCGTGAGTCGTTGAGCCGACCTTTGCGAGTTTCTATAGCTGACGAGAAAGTGATTCGTGCTACGGAGGTTCTTCGGGGATGTGTACTAGAGATTTTCGGGGTTGAATTCCCGATTGACCTGATTCCTATTGCGATGGGGGATGTCTGTGTTATCGTGGGCATGGACTGGTTGAGCCGATTCGGCGCTGTCATCGACTGCGAGCGTCAGTTGGTGACCATACGAGACCATAGTGGGGGAGTTCTTTCGGTGTACGGTGAGGGTACCCGTTCAGGATCAGCTTTTTGTTCGGCCGCTAGGGCGAGGCAGTGTCTACAGCAGGGCTGTAAGGGTTTTGTGGCGTATGTGACGGATACGCAGGAGGTTTCCGAGAGACCGAAGTCAGTTAAGGAGGTCCCTGTGGTGCGTGAGTTTCAGATGTTTTTCCCGAGGAACTGCCGGGAGTACCTCCTGTGAGGCAAGTAGAGTTTGGTATCGATCTGGTTCCGGGGGCCGCGCCTATTGCTAAAGTGCCCTATCGTCTTGCACCTCCAGAGATGCAAGAGTTGTCCTCGCAACTCCAGGAGTTGCTGGGAAAGGGATTCATTCGGCCGAGCAGCTCGCCATGGGGAGCACCCATTCTGTTCGTCAAGAAGAAGGATGGTTCACACCGGATGTGCATTGATTACCGGGAGTTGAACAAGCTAACGGTCAAGAACCGTTACCCGTTGCCTAGGATCGATGACTTATTCGATCAGTTGCAGGGAGCATCTTGGTTTTCCAAGATCGATCTGAGGTCAGGATACCATCAGGTGAGGGTACGGGAAGAGGACGTCCAGAAGACAGCGTTTAGGACGCGATATGGGCATTATGAGTTTGTGGTGATGCCTTTTGGACTCACCAATGCCCCGGCTGTGTTCATGGATCTCATGAACAGGGTATGCAGGCCGATGTTGGATCGGTCAGTGATTGTATTTATCGACGACATTCTGGTGTATTCGAGATCTAGAGAGCAGCATGAGGAGCATTTGAGGGAGGTCCTTGAGGTATTGAGGTCGGAGAAGCTTTATGCAAAGTTCTCCAAATGTGACTGCTGGTTGCGGGAGGTCCAGTTTCTAGGACATGTGGTTAATCAGAAAGGGATATTAGTCGATCCGGCCAAGGTTGAGGCGGTGATGAGTTGGGAAGTGCCGAAGTCACCCTCGAGATCAGGAGTTTCCTTGGGTTGGCAGGATATTACCGGAGATTTATCAAGGATTTTTCCAAGATCGCAGTGCCACTCACCAGATTGACCCGGAAGGGTGTTGCATTCTCATGGGGACCCGAGCAGCAGACCTCCTTTGAGACACTTCGCCAGAGATTGTGCGAAGCCCCGGTATTAGCTCTCCCAGAAGGAATGGAAGATTTCGTGGTATATTGCGACGCATCGATTTCGGGATTGGGTGCAGTGTTGATGCAGAGGAGTCATGTGATAGCTTATGCGTCGAGGCAGCTGAAGCCTCATGAGACGAGATATCCCACACATGATTTAGAGTTGGGGGCAGTAGTGTTCGCTCTCAAAATTTGGCGTCACTACTTGTATGGGGTTCGATGTACGATATACACGGACCATAAGAGTCTGAAGTATTTGATGGATCAACCCAACCTAAATATGCGTCAGAGGAGGTGGTTGGATGTGGTCAAGGATTATGATTGTGAGATCCTGTACCACCCAGGCAAGGCTAATGTGGTAGCCGATGCATTGAGCCGCAGGGCGGAGAGCACTCCATTGCGAGATGTATGTTTGAGACTGACTGTGATGACTCCAGTATTGGACGCTATTCGTGGAGCCCAGGCAGAGGCTGTGCGACCAGAAATGCGGAGGAAAGAGCGGGTTGTGGGGTTAATCTCAGAGTTTGTCAAGGATAGTCGAGGCCTTATGACGTTTCAGGGTCGGATTTGGGTACCGTTCGTGGGCGGTACGCGTATTACGTTGATGGAAGAGGCTCATAGATCTAAATTCTCGATCCATCCCGGTGCTACAAAGATGTATTTGGATTTAAGGAAGGAATATTGGTGGCCCTGTATGAAGAGGGACGTAGCATGGTTCGTTGAGAGGTGCTTGACCTGCCGTAGGGTTAAGGCCGAACACCAGAGACCGCATGGCAAGTTGCAGCCATTGGAGATCCCCGAGTGGAAGTGGGAACAGATCACTATGGATTTTATCACCAAATTGCCAAGGACTGCTAAGGGAGTTGACGCAATTTGGGTGATTGTGGATAGGTTGACGAAGAGTGCACACTTCCTTGCCATCAGTGAGAGTTCTTCAGCGGAAAAGTTGGCGGAGATATACGTGAAAGAGGTGGTGTCTCGGCACGGGGTGCCGATCTCGATTGTGTCAGACCGCGATGTGCGCTTCACTTCCAGGTTCTGGAAGAAATTCCATGAGGAGCTGGGTACTAAATTGCATTTTAGTACCGCATACCATCCCCAGACAGACGGTCAGAGCGAGCGGTCGATTCAGACGCTGGAGGACATGCTCCGAGCGTGTGTGTTAGACTTCGGGGGTAGTTGGGATGCGTATTTACCATTGGCAGAGTTCTCCTACAACAACAGCCATCATTCGAGCATTGGTATGCCACCTTTCGAGCTATTGTATGGTAGGAGGTGTCGGACCCCCATTTGCTGGGGAGAGGTGGGACAGAGAGTGATGGGCAGCACGGAGATCGTGCTCCAGACGTCAGAGCAGATTCAGCGAGTGAGACAAAGGTTATTGACTGCCCAGAGCCGACAGAAGAGTTATGCAGACAGGCGCCGATCCGAGCTTGAATTTCAGGTCGGCGACTTCGTTCTCCTGAAGGTCTCTCCTTGGAAAGGAGTGATTCGGTTCAGGAAGAGAGGCAAGTTGGGGCCCCGGTATATTGGGCCATTTCGTGTGATTGCAAGGATAGGTCGGGTAGCCTATCGGTTGGAGTTACCAGCGGAGTTGGGTCAGATCCATGATACTTTTCATGTGTCGCAGTTGAGGAAGTGCATAGCCGATGAGTCGGCAGTGGTTCCATTGGAGGATATTCAGGTGGATGCGGGCCTGAATTACGCGGAGAGACCTGTGGCGATCAGGGATCGGAAGATCAAGGTTCTGAGGAACAAGGAAGTACCTCTGGTTTTGGTTCAATGGCAACACCGTAGGGGATCGGAAATGACTTGGGAGCCGGAACGTGAGATGCGGGAGCAGCATCCGGAACTATTTGCAGAATGAGACTTCGAGGGCGAAGTCTAACCCAAGTGGGGGAGAGTTGTAACAGCCCGAAATCTTAGGTATTGTTAATTATGTTTTTTGGGGTGAGTTGAGAGGGGACTCGGCGAGTTGGAGCCTAGACTCGCCGAGTAGGATCGCAGACCTAGTCGCGGGTCCGCGACTGGACTCGACGAGTCCAGATATGGACTCGGCGAGTCGACGCTGTTCAGCAGAAACCCTAACCGTTCGGTTTTGGATCGTATATAATGCTCTTATATGCCGTCATTGTTTGTTTTTAGTCGATTGAGAGGGACCCTAAACGGTTGTGGGCATCTAGAGCAAGATTGGAGGATATTAGGGCTTGAAGAGGTTGTGGGGCAAAGAGGAGAAAGGTTTTGGCTAAAGGAACAGCAAAGGATTCGAGTTCTGCGGTTTGGAAACACAGAGAGGGCATATTCCAGGTAATATTTCGGATTCCCTTCTGTTGTTTGTTGTGTTTATGAAGTTAGGGTTTATGAAACCCATTTAGTGATTAGATGGGTTATTATGTTATTACCCAAACGTTTATACCCCAATAATGAGATGTTTAGAAGTCCAGAAAGTCCCATGGTTGTATATCTCGGGACCACACGTAATTCAGGAAGCAGTTGCTCGTCTGCATGGCATGGACTCGCCGAGTTGTTCTTCAGACTCGGCGAGTAGCTTGAAGATTTACTGGGACTCGCCGAGTTGTTCTTCAGACTCGGCGAGTGGAGTCGGGGTGGCCCCGCGATTCCTTCAAGGGTAACTCGTCGGGTCGAGGAGGGTACTCGACGAGTAGATAAGGAATCTCAGAAAGTTGGAGGGCGTCTAGACTCGCCGAGTCGCCATGGTACTCGCCGAGTCGCCATGGTACTCGCCGAGTCCGGTCGAGCTGACCGTTGACCGTTGACCAGAGTTGACCTAAGTCTGACTTCTTAGGGATAGTCACCCTTAGAAGTTATAAGTGTTAATGAGATATGTGATGTTATAGGGAGGTTGTAGCTCGTCGGATTGTGCACGAGTGATTTCAGGAGTTGCTAGCTTTCAGCATTTACGAGGTGAGTCTTCTCACTATACTGTACCCGGAAGGGTTTGACTGTGTGACCGGAAGGTCGGATATGTTATGTGATATGTATGCTATATGAGGTAAATTAATTGTTATGTGATATGTATGCTATATGTGGTAAGTTATTTGTTATGTGTGCTATGTATGATATGTGGGCCGGAAGGCAATATGTTATGGGCCGGAAGGCGATTATGTTATGAGGACCGGAAGGTCAGGGCCTGGAAAGGCGTATGTGCGTAAGTGTATATTGGGGAACTCACTAAGCATTTATGCTTACAGTTGTTGTGCATGTATTTCAGGTACTAGCGAGGACCGTGGGAAGGCGCCGGCATGATCGATACACACTGAAGATTGTCTTTATGATCTTGGGATTTTGAATAATTGTATTTGACAGAATAATTAAGCTATTTATGCCTTGTTTAAAATGGAAACAATTATGTTTTAAAATGAAAAATTTGTTTGAAAAATTTGAGCTGTTACAGTTCTTTTCCCTCTTAATGCCTTAGGCATTTGGAAAATTTAGAACGGTCGAATATTATAGCATATGCAATCGATCCTATACCCAAAGCATATGGGACACAAATCATAATGAAAAATATGATACTTTACTAGTTTCTTGCTATAATACTGCCATATATAGAATGTCCCTATGTTAAACCTTTTCAGCATAACATTCATATATATTTCTTTTGACTAAATTCAATTAAAATTTCTCGATGTAAGCTTTTAGATTTGAAATGAAGTATAATATTCTCTCCTTTAATTATAGCAAAACAACTTTTCAACCTTACAACTTTGCAAAGTGAAACTTTTGTTTTCTATAATTAATATCGCTAACTTGCAACACTTAAAATAATAATCATGCTCCCACTAACACGATAATTATATCCATACTAGCATAACATTTATTCTCCCACTAGCTTTGACATGTATTTAGAAAACATTTGGACTTCTAGAAATCAATACTTATTGACTTCCACAGTTCATATTTCTAATACGATATGATTCGATAAGCCTTTATCTAAGCTTCTCAAACTCATACACCTTTCCTTAGATAGCTTACATATATGTCTAAACTAATTCAAAACTTATAGCAATAAGTGCTAAATCTTTAGACTAATTGCCAAGTCTCACAATTCGAACTATGAAGAGGTGATGCCGTAATCATAATCGAATTTGAGAACGCAAATATCACAATTGCCATCTCTTTAAAATCTCTCTTAGTGAAAGCTTTTCCTCACAATCATTTTCATGAAGGAGAGAAACCTTATGTCACATAAATTTTATGGTGTATGTGTTCCTATCCATGTGAATTTGTCATATTCGTAACATAAGGTTTAATACAAATCCAAACTCATATGGACTGAACTTGTTCATTCTTAATTTCTTGCCATCAAGGGTCCCACCATTGCTTCCAAGTTATTTAGCAGCTCACCTATACTAGTCAATGTACTTTCATTGAACAAGGTGATTGCCTTTATGAAGTCTATTGAGAACTCATAGAACTCATATGTATAAGTAACTTTACTGGAATGGCGCAGAAACAAGAATATATAAACATGATAAGTTACAAACCTCAAGTCATGTGCTAGTGTCTAATATGTTTACTCTTGATTAGTTCTTGAAGATTTTCAAGATCATTTAGACTCCCACTGACCTCTTGAAATATAAGATTCTCTTGTCAAGAAACATTTCTTGACAAACAAAAATTTTGGAGATAGTGAGGATCCTTATCAAGACAAACACTACACACAATTGGTCTTAGTTGGTCTTTGTCTTATGCAATACATCACAACTCACCAATTTCAAATGTGCAAGAGTAAAAAAAAGATTTTTATACTCCACGTTTGATGAGTTTGTTAAAAACTTCTGAAGATGTGTCACTCAAGTCACAATCTTGGAGTATGACTCTAAGACTTGATTTTGGAATGAAGTTTGACTCATCTTCTTGATTTAACCATTTCAACAATTCACGGTTCCTCTCCTTAGCCACACTAGTGCACTAAGGTGTCCTTAGAGGATCAATTGTGATATGATTTCATAATCAATAAGACGATCATAGAACATGATACTAAAGTACTCTCCCATCTTTTCAGATTGGAGAAACTTTTATCTTTCTGCCTAAATGATTCTTCTTATTCGTTCTGCCATTCATTGAAACTTTTCAATGATTCAAAAATACACTTAATCTTGTAAGCATAACCACATTTACTAGGCTTTTAGTAAATCATGAAGAATAATCTTATTGTTATTTGTGGTGGACTTGACCAATGCACAACATTGCGTACTAGATCTCCTAGTCATTCAGTTGACTCACATACCGATGTGAACAAGGAATTAGTATTAATTTCCTAAGTACCTAGATTTCCATACATCACATGATTCAAATCATATGATTCCAAGCTTATGTCCAATTGAAACTTGGGCGATGGGAATCTTTCCTTACTTAGAAAAATTACGACACTACCATAAATAACATTACTAAGAATAACATCCACTTAATATTGCTTATAATAGAAACACACAAGCATAAATTTTCATAAATCACATTGCAAGGAGATATAAATAAGACAAAACTCAAAATTTATTTTATTTATAAAAGGTGCGGAAAACTTGTCCTTACAACGCAAATTCAAATGAAAACTATGCTATTTCATATTCTTAAGCAATCTATCATAACTCTAAGGAGCAGCTCAAAAATCCAATCATCGAATCATGCGATCAAAATCCATTTCTTCGTGATCAGACTCAACTCACTTCTTCCTCTAAGCTTCCTTTCTTTTCTTCGATCCTACAACACATCAAAATGCAATCTTATTACATCATGTATTAAGAATCTAAAATAGAAAACTTAATAGAGTTAGATAGTGGATTTTACCTGAAATAGAGTCATACATCTTGACTCTCCCATTTCTTAGATCTCTCATGTAGTCAGGGCAGCTTCGTAACCAATGCCCCCTCTTTTGGCAATAGAAACATATGGATTCTTTTGGAATAGTACACGGGACTATCTCAGACTCATCCTTTCTCTTGCGTGGAGAAAACTTTTTTGGACTTCCAATGTTGCCATTGCCCATAGAGAGTTAGGATATTGATTTATCAGACAAATTTGCTCGACCAATGCGCAAAATCATTGTTGATTCAGCAGCAATAAGCAAATAAGTCAAATAAATGAGGGTCACGTCGTAGTCCATCACATAGTATTCTCTAATGAACTCACTATATGATTCGAGAAGTGACTGAAGAACCAAGTCAACAGCCAACTTCCTTGAGACATCGACACCCAACATTCTCAATCTATCAATATTCAACTTCATATCCAAGACATGAGCACATACAGACTTTCCATCTTCGTGTTTGTTTGCCAACAAGGCTTGAGTTCTAACATCCAAAAATACGACCCACAATTTTTTGTTTTAATAATACTGAAAATCACATCATGGATAACATACCAACAAAAACTGTGGAACAAGTATCCCAAAAGATCATAAGAAATGTAACATAACAACTGTATCAAAACATATCACAGTTTCTAATGAAAACTCCCAGGATAAGAAAAACTGAAGCTGTGGTGTGTGCGATGCTGTTATCCCGAGCTCTTCCCCTTACTAGCGGAAGTACCTGAAACCAAAAACTGAAACTGTAAGCACGAAGCTTAGTGAGCTCCCCTAAACTACCACATATCATACCATAATATAGATAACACATACTGGGCCCCGCCCGGCATCGAACCGAAGTCCGGAATAAATTGGATATAACATATCATGAACATATAGCATAACCACATTTTGTATCGGGCTTGCCCGCCATACTACACATAACAAAACATGCATGAATAACGAATACATCAAGCATACATACTACTGCATCGGACCAAGGTCCGGAACTACTTCTAACTAAACGGGTCGGCATTGTGGCTATAGACCCGTTCCTACTGGAAGGAAACTCACCTCATAACTTTAACTGCTGAGCTGCTAAATCCAAAGCTGGATGACTGCTACTCCGGAATTCTCCGGCTACAATTTCCATAAACACCAAATCAAATACCGATAACTGAACTGAGGGTATAATGACCATTTTACCCTTGATCAAATTCAAAGTCCTTAGTCAAGGCCAACAGTCCATGTTGACCTTAACTCATCGAGTACTCGAGGCTACTCGCCGAGTTCCTTGAAACTCCTTCCCACTCGCCGAGTCACTAGGGTGACTCGTCGAGTGCTTACGATTTTCGATCGAAACCTTAAGGCTACTCGACGGGTTCCCTTCTAGCAACACAACAGATACAACTATTGGATTCTATGGAAATATTCATCGGATTCACCGATTTGCTCATCCAACTCGTCGAGTCCAAGGCTATCTTCATATGACTCGCCAAGTCAACCTTGCGAATCGCTGAGTCCATTCAGTTCTTTTTCTATACAGACTTGTTTTGAGCCATGCAGCGGCTCCAAATCACAGATCCAAGCTTCTAGGGCATGCTTTTCACGTAAAGTTGCAAACTTTACGTGCATGCATAGCTATAAGGCTCTAAATGCTGATTTTAAGCTCTTCATGGAGCTTCATGCTCAAGAGGGACCTTAATCATGACCAAGACTGCAACTTTATGCTTCTAGAATCCAAGGAGGGTCCATATCTGAAGTCACAACTTCAAATCTAGCCTATAGCTCATCTTATCAACTTAAAATTTCATAAAACAAACCCTATAACTCAACCAATAGAAGATATCTACAAGGAAATGGCGATTTGGGTACCTCTAGAAAATGATAACCAAGATAAGTGTTGATTCCCACACTCTACTTGCTCCAATCTCCTTCTCCTCCAAGCCTTCTCCCTCCAAAGATCCTCTTTCAAGATTCAACACACAAAGGGGCACACACACAAGGATTAGGGTCTCTCAAAACTCTCTAGAACTGTAAAGAGGCCCAAAGGAGGCTGAGGTTCCTTTAAATAGGGTGTAAAACCCCAAGATTTTGGGTTTCATTTGCCAGCTCCTACTCGCCGAGTCCCAATATGGACTCGTCAAGTAGGTCACTTATCTTGCGATCCCACCCTGATGCTACTCGACGAGTAGGGCAACCAACTCGTCGAGTAGGCCTTGACCTAAGAAATCTTATTTAAAGCATACCTAAAGATTGGGGCGTTACATGAGTAACCTTGAACTTTTCAAGTCTTCGAACACGTGGGTCAGAGAGAATTATTGGAGGAGTTGGAGGAAGTGAAGAATGATTTCCATTTCCATAATCCAATCGTGGAACATCATCTTTAAGCGGAAAAAAAATTTCCAATAGATTCAAGAAGATCATAGTTGATAGACTTTGACATCTACAAAACAGGAGAAATTCAAGTTAGTTGATCGGAATCCTTGATATAAAACCCAAATGAAATGTCAAGGCTAGGACCCAACACAATATCCTACAATAAGGAAGAGGGATGCCATAATCCAAATTGCAGAATATTTGAAGGTAGGTAAATGACGATTTACCAATTTTCACCATGAAAAACGAAAAGGAAATTGAAGTCTTAAATGAATTGAAACTCCTAGATCTTTTGAGATTCATTGAACTTTTCAATGGCATGTTTAAATCTCGATTGTGCCTTTCAAGTTTGTGACTGGGATGCCGAGGATCACAAACAAGGTGTGGATAACCATGTAATTTAGCTTGGTACTCTCGATGTTACAAATCACCTAATCACTGTGTCAGTTAACCACATACGCTCCATTGATCTATGATAAACATCAAGCTACCCATTACCATCCTTCATTGGTCCCATATTAGTGTGCCGATTAACCACACACGCTCCACTAATGACCAACAAGGTGTAATGTGCAATTTCATGGATTAGCACCAACTCTACAATTTTCCTAAAGTAACTAAGATTTGAGAATTTATAAAAGTGTTTAGTTACATCATATTTCATTATACTTATAATGGAAGGTTGTGTCCTATCCTACTGGTTCAGCTAACGACCCTCTACTAGTCAAGAGTGTGGTGGGTAAGAGTGCATACCCACTCAATCGCTATTTTATAGGAAATTTCCTTAAACACCCCTTATAGACCAGCTTCGTGAATGAGGCCTTGGAATTTAATATTTTAAAATTAATACCTTTTAATTAAATTTTAAATTTCAAAACTTGAGGACAAGTTTTGAAACCTATCAAAACATTAGGGTTTAACTGTTTAAATTTCAAAAACTAAAACTTTTAAGTTCAAAATTTAAACTATAAAACCTAAAGGGTGTAATTTGAAAATTTTCAAACTTACTAGGTCAAAATTTTGACTTATAATAATCTTATATTATCCATATTTAACCAAATCCATTAATTTTGATAATAATCATTCCAAACATAAAAAAATCGATTTTAGGCAATAAAAACGAATTTTGGAAATTAAGCTTAACAAAATCTGCTCAAAAAATCAAAAATCCCGGCAACTGCACCCTGGACTTGTCGAGTTCAGGCAACTCGTGGAGTCCACTGATGGACTCGCCGTGTTCAGCTAACTCGCCGAGTCCACTGATGGACTCGCCGAGTCGGCGGCGTAGACAGCAAAAATTCGACTTTTTGATCCTTTGGCAGTTCACTTTTGCATCTATTCAACTAGAAAAACGACCTAGGCTCTGATATCATTGATGGGTTATGAGCATAACATCATTCCTATGGTGTTCATGCAACCCTTTGATCAAGGGTTTTTTTTAAGTAATCATAATTAATCCTTTTTCTCCTTAGTTCATCCTATCAGTTGGTATGGTGAAGGCAACCCAAAAGGACCATGCTCATAATCGGGTCAAGTACATACCAAAATAGTTATAGGCTTAAACACCTAATCCAACAATACATACATACATACATATATTATACACATATATACATACTTTTTATACACACATACATACATTATACACATATATATTAAGATGCACATACCCAGGATCCGATCCGATCCGATCCGGTCAACAATCTGATCAAGTCAAATCCGATCTGGTCAACAATCCGATCCGATCAAATCCGATCCGGATCCGGTCATCGAGGTCTTCGTGCCCTCTTTCTCTTCGGATGTGGGACGACACGTAGTCAGGGCGGTTGGATAACGTGGTTAGTACGGACGACGCCTTCGGGATCGTTAGTATAGCTATAAACTGGTCGTTTGTGTAATGCGAGTTTGTAGCAATTAATCATGCTCAAAAATAATCCAACGTCGCCTGGGAATGAGACTACTATTTTTGCAATGGTTTCAACGCAACTTCTTGGAATTCAAAGGATTAGGAAAACATCGGGTTTTCCTAGGGTTTTTTTCAATACATACGGACTCGAAACGCACACAACTTTAATGAATGATTTTTATAAGTATAGAAACAAACAAGCATACCTATGGATCTTCACAAACATTTTCGAAAGCTTTTCATTTCAGAAAATATCGGATTTTCTGGTGGTTTTCAAACGATACGAACATTGTTTTCTTCAAATACCGCTTATGAACTCACCAACATTTTATATGTTGACGTTTTTCAAAATACTTGTATTCTCAGGGAACCAGTGATACAAAGGAAATAATATTCAGTGGTGGCCTGCAGTTTATTTATGTACGAGTCGAACAACTTATTTTTGGGAATGTAATGTTTAAACAATGTATTTCATGTAAACGCTACTGGTTGTACTATATTAATGTATGGTGACGAATGTTGTTATGTTTCATATATATTCAATGTTATGGTATTCAATTGAGTCACAACAGCCCCCGGACGTTTCCACCGTCTGGTTCGGGGGTGTGACAGTTTGATCCGGATTTTTTAGGTTTTACCAGATTTTTCGACGGTTTAAGAACCGGTTTTTGTAGAATCCGGTTTGTGATCTGGGGTAAATCCGATTTCGAGTCAGAAAAGTCAAACCAGTTTGAATCCGGTCGCTGGTTTAATCTGATCCGGTTTGGTTATATGTATATGTAAATTTGGTGTATGTGTGTGAAAAGTATGTATATATGTGTATAATTTATGTATGTGTGTATAAAAAGTATGTATATATGATACATACATACTTTTTATACACACATATATACATACTTTTCACACACATACACCAAATTTACATATACATATAACAAATACACACATATACCATATATACATCAAATACACATATTTTTGCAATTAACAAATACACACATATACACCAAATACATATATTTTTGCAATTAACCTTCAAAATCAGTAAATAGAACCTGTGGTGGTCAGGAATCAATAGTTGGTGTAATGGTGGTGGTAGTTGATGCAGGTGACAACAACAATCGACAGTAGTGGAGGTGGCTAGAGAGGAAAAAACTTTTTGAAAAAAATTGCAATTAATCACAAATACTTATGGAAATCGACATTAAAATAGAAAAAAGGAAGAGATGAAGAAGGAAACACGAACCTTGGAGAAGGAAATCGACAGTAACAACAGCAGCAGTAGCCGGAGAAGGGAAGTTTCTGGTGGCCGACAGTATCTCTTCTACTATAGGCTTCAATGAGGGACAATCGTTAGAGGAAAGGAGAATTGTCGGACAAAGTGCGGAGAAACTGCTCAAGAAAATGGAACAAAATTAGAGCAGATTGAAGCATAAAGAGGAAGTGATTGGGTGTAATCTGTGTCGACCTTTAGCCGCGACACCCAATAGCGGCGACAAATGAATCAATACCGACGACAAGAATCTTTAGCGGCGACATACGAAGAGGGAAAAGAAGTCGTACTTTTTTTCGACCTTTAGCGGCGACAATTTTAAGCCTTTAGTGGCGACATTTTGTCGCCGGTATTGGTTTTGTGCCTCCCACAAGTTTCCCAGCCATTGGATTAGAAAAAGGATCGAATGGTTGACGTTTATCAAAACGTGAAAACACGGATTCGGGTAAGCAGACATTATCGGCGACACCAATAGCCGCGACAGCACCTTTAGCGGCGATAAATCGAAAAGTCGCCGCTAAAGGTGCTGTCGCTGCTATTGGTGTCGTCGGTAATGGCTATCTTTCTTGTAGTGATATAACACTCTTTTGACTAGGAATGGACAAACGATGAATCAATTCATCGGCGCATTTCCCCTCATGACTATTTTTTATAAAAAAAAATGTCAAATTTGAAAGTCTTAGTTTCTTTGTTGTTTCGCCATTTCATTATGTTACCTGGTCCCTTGAACGTGTATCTCGTTTTCTATATCTTTAACATTATAGGCATATTTCAAAAGGTTTCTTTTACACTCAACTCAACAATTTCTAAGTAATAAATTAGTTATTAGCGTGCCTTGAAACTAGACTAACCACATGGGAGATAGTCTTATGGATATCGGCCATGGAGTGAATTGTCACTGTCCTAGGTATATTTTAAGAACACGGATTCTTGTGATAGTCTAATTAACTTGTTTTAGAAGTGAGACAGTTAAGAAAAGAAACCTATGATACAAATAGTTCATTGAAATAATGAGAATTTACAATGGACAAGTGAAAACAAAGTTCAATGAAATTACCTAACTACTTAGTCTTGTCTTAGGTTTCATGAATGACATTTATGTTTGACATTGTGGTTGTTTCGTATCCAAGTCAACACCTTCCCCTCTTTGATTCTACTTGCTCCTACTCTCATGTCGCTTTTACTTGTAACTTCATCTCTACTCTTCGACTTAATTGTCTAGATATCCAATTTATCTGAATTTTACCAAGTGTTAGTTTCTCAGTTTCATATATAAAAAAAAAAAAACATTTTATGTTTAATCCCTTACACTTGTGTTACGAAGAGAGTGCTCGTAGAAAAATAAAAAGAAAGAGAAAAAGGAACTTCAGGTATACTTTTTATTTACATCGTTTACCCCAGTCATATCTTAAAGAAATCATTTGATGAAAAGATACAAGAAGAAAAAAAAAGACGATGAAAGACAAACACTATGATAATTAATGAATATTTTTGTATAAATGTATGGTCGTGTCTTATGTACATTGACAACGTTAATATGGTATAACTTTACATCAAGAAAACAACCCATCAAACCAAACACTTTCTATTATTAATTTTTTCACAAAATGTTCCTAAATTTCTTGTCTCTGTATTATACAAAGCAGTCCTCTTTACGACCATGGTGGAGAAGACCCCCGCCTGCATAGATATTAATTGTATAAGACGACATACACAAGCAAAAACATAACATAAAAAATAACTTGTGCAACAATGTCCTTCGGTTTCCATGAGTTACGGTTTCCAAGAATACTTTATAATTTTAAACGGAAAGATAGAATCGTGTTAATAAAACACAAATATATACTTAATTAATTAAAATACCGTTTACACATTTTTTAAATAACGTCAGTTTTGAGATATGTTTTTATAAAGGTACTTTTAAAAATCTATACAAGTTTGAAAAATAGAATAACTAAAATTTTTTTTTGGTGTTTTGAAGGGTTTATAAGTAAATTGGAAATAGATCATAGATCAATCTCAAATACTACATAATTTTGGTACAGGAAATGATCGACGGAATCAACTGATGTTCTAAACAATTTAAAAGTAAACTAAATACAAAAAATGTATTGGTATACATATATATGTACATGTATTCATATGTTCATGTATGTGTAGGTGTACGTGTGCGTATGTTTGTGTATTGTTTGTTATGTAAAGGGAAGTACACTAAAAGTCTAAAACCATGCTTACTCGATGATCTCTTTCCAATAACAACCACTCGCTTCATCATCCATAAACTCTTGCCAATTAGGATCTAAAGTAGTTGAAGTAGATGTCGGATTAGACGAGGAAAGATGATCACTTTGTTTCAGAATGTTAACGCTTCCTAATTGATCAGTATTCACATCACCTCCCGGACTCTGCCCGTTGCCACCATTACTGTGACTGAGATGATCAGGTGAGGCTGGCACTAGCGGTGGAATAGATTCAAAATCAACATACTCTTCTTTCCCGAGAGTAATATTTCCATTTGTTCGACAATCCTGTCCGCTAAATACTTTTGAACCCTGCTCATGGTCCAAGTGTAGGTTTGGATAACTAGGTGAAATGAAATCATGGGTCCCAAATGGATGTAAATTTGGAGCTGATGATGGAGCTATATTCATGGCTAAATCTTGAAGGTTTTGCAGATGTTGAGGGTTTAACCTAAGGTATTCTGATAGCTGAACAGCGTAAAAAGGGTCGAGGTTTTGTGGTATTGAGGAAGTATTAGTAGGAGTGCTGTTGGTGCTCAAGACTTGGAGTATGTTTTGAAGCAACTGAAATTTCGCGATTTGGGTGGCATCAGATTGCGACATTAAGGCATTCAGATTCATATCGAAGGAGGGATTGAAGAGATTTGTAGCACCTAAGTTGTTGGCAGCAATGGCTAGAAGTTGTGGCAGATTTGCAAGGATATCGAGATGATCGGTTCTTGGCTGGTGTGTGACTGGATCGATTCCCATTTGGAGCAGTTTTTTCTTCAGATGGGTGTTCCAGTAATTCTTGATCTCGTTATCAGTTCTTCCTGGAAGATGCGTTGCTATTGATGACCACCTGCATATACTCATTATAGTTCAGTGAATTATACAGGAACCTTATAAACTGCTATTGATCACGATAGCTTTTCGGAACACTAAAGCGAAAAACTTTATGAATAAAAAACTAATTCTGTAATTTAGAGACCTGACTTTCTACCCAATAAGATAAGTAGGTACACGAAAAATTACTTGTTTCCCAGATGAGAATGGAGGTGTATGATGAGCTTCTCTTCGTCTTCGGTAAAATTGCCTCGCTTGATATCAGGACGGAGATAATTAGTCCACCTCAAACGACAACTCTTGCCGCACCTATTCAGACCTGCGAGTGAAGGCAGCGCTCTCCAACTCCCATGTCCATTACGTTCAATGTAGTCGACAAGCTTCTGATCTTCTTCTGGAGTCCATGGACCCTTCTTAAGCCCGTTTTCGTCGCTGCTAGATGATCTTCCCATCATTATCTGCATGAAAAGCACAACCACCAAAACACATATTAATTCATCAACGAACAATGCATGGCTACATGTATATATAACCAGTTAGAAGAGACGATCAACACAAGAAAAAAAAAATGGATCAAACCTTGTTAATTTTGCACTGACGTTGTTTGTTTCTTAAGAAAGGTGAAGTTGGTTTAAATGGTCTTTTATATGTAATCTCTGTGTTTTAGTCGGCAACATTGCTTGTGGTTGTATCCTATATATATATATATATATATATATATATATATATATATATATATATATATATATATATATATATATATATATATATATATATATATATATATATATATATATATATATATATATATATATATATATATATATATATATATATATATATATATATATATATATATATATAGAGAGAGAGAGAGAGAGAGAGAGAGAGAGGATAGTTCAAATAAAAACTGTAAATAATGTAAAAACGTAAAAACACTACATTTATATTATTATTCTGCAATAAATTTAGTATCCACACCACTTTGTCGCCGTTAATGTGTCGCCATTAAAGCCTTGTTGCCTAAATCCGTATTATCCCCTTCTGGTAGATCTCAGCCGTCCGATCGAATATCTAATCCAACGGTTGGAGCCTCTTTTCGCACAAAACCAATATCGGTGACAATTTGTCGCCGCTAAATGTCAAAATTGTCGCCGCTAACTGTGGAATAAAAAAAGATGTGATACCCTTCCCACCAGATAGTCGCCAAGCTGTCGCCGATAAAGCCTTAACTTTCGCCGTTAAAAGTGTTGCCGCTAAAGGCCTACGCAGATAAAAAGAAAAAAAAAAAAAAAACAACGTAGACTTCACTTTTACTTCCTGTGTTCATCTTGCTTTCTCGTTCTTCCCCCATTTTTTGTGTGTTATCATCGATTCCGACAAAGAGTCTCCCCAGCATTGTGACATTACCGATCAAATGGGTTTAGGGCTTCAGTTATTCCGGCGAAAACGGGTTCAACTCGAACAAAAACAGTGCATCTTGGGTAAAAGGTAAGTTCGACTTCTGATTTATCTTTGTCTTTCTCTTATAACATCGATTTCTAGCTCCATTTAATGATTAATTGCAAAATACTTTCAATTTCAGTTTTTTTGGTTATTTTGTCTTAGTCACCGTCATGGGTTTACTGTGACTACCGGTGAGCGAGAGTATTTTCCGGTAAGGACCAATTTTTCCGATGACATTGAGTAATTTCCGCCACCAAAGGTTCTATTTACATTTATTTATTGTGAAATTTGGGTTTAATTGCAAAATATGTGTAGTTGTATAAATTATATGAAAATTGGCATAGATTTGATATATGTATGTGAATCTATGTAAATTTGGTGTATATATGTCAATGAAAGTCTGTTTGGTGTCTATGTGGTATATAAATGTGAAATATGTGTATTTGGTATAAGTAAGATGTTATTATCAATATATGTGAAGGTATGTATGTATTTGGTATAAGTAGGATGTTATTATGTATGTATATGAATTCTGTGTATTTGGTGTATATGTGATACATGAATGTAAAATTTTTGTATTTGGTATAAGTATGATGTTATTATTTATATATGTGAAAGTATATGTATATTTGTTATAAGTAGGATGTTATTATATATGTATGTGTATTTGGTGTATATATGGTATATGTATGTGTATTTGATGCTCTTATGTATTATGTGAAAGTACGTGGTTTTGTTATATGTAGGATGCTATAATTGAAAAAAACAAAAAAAATGTTATAAAACTTTTTAAACTACGATGTTATAATTGAAAAAATATAGATATAATGGAAAAAAGCTAATCGCTAAACATATACCAAATTATTAGTTTTGATTTATTTAATATAAATATTTATTATAAACGTGTGGAAAAAATCGTTGGATCTTTGACCTTTTTATTTAATACTTATAACTTTTGCCTATATAAATTGTAAGTAATTATAATTAAAATTAATTAAAAACGCATAAATAAAATATTTTAATTTTAATTTTTTTCAATTGTAATATCTACTTTTTTGAGTCACATGTGTGTTTTTAAAACAAAACTTAGAAATTGTTACATTTTGATGTCTTTTTTAGTTTTTAAAATTTTTATTTACAACATATTTATACAATGCTATAAATCAAAACTATATATTTTTCTAATATCGACGGTAAAAAAGAACAACATAATAACTCTATTTTTATGGTATACATACATATATATATATATATATATATATATATATATATATATATATATATATATATATATATATATATATATATATATGATTAAAGTACAATACTATAATTGAAAATTAAAAACAAAAAAATGTTGTAAATAAAAAATATATAAAATGTACATTAATAAGATGCATGTCTTCGAAAACATAAAATAAACCACTACAATAAAAAACAACAACATAATATAATTGTTTAAAGTACAATGATATAATTGGAAAAAAAATGTTATAAATAAAAAAATATAAAAATATGCAATAGTAAGAAATGCTTTTTTTTATGGATATCTCAAATTATTAATTTTTTTTATTTGATTTTTTATTCAATAAAAACTAATGGCTAAACATATTAAAAGAAACAAATAATTTTTTTTCAATAATCATGTGTATGTTTGTACATCTACTATATATAAAACAAACATTTGGAAAAAAATGATTCATTGGATCTTTGACCTTTTTATTTAATACTGACAACTTGTTCCTATATAATTTACAAGTAATTGTAATTAAAATTAATTTAAAAAAAACTCATAAATAATTTTTTTAATTGTAGTATCTACTTTTGTGAGTCACATGTGTATTTTTAAAACAAAAGTTAGAAATTATTACATTTTCATGTCTTTTTTAGTTTTTAAATTTTTTACTTGCAACGTATACAATGTTATAAATAAAAAATATATATATTTTTAATCTCAACGGTAAAAAAGAACAACATAATAACTCTACTTTTATGGTATATATATTTAATATATATAATTGTACAATGCTATAATTGAAAAAAAAAACAAAAAATAATATACACATATATATATATATATATATATATATATATATATATATATATATATATATATATATATATATATATATATGTACAATAGTAAGATGCATGTTTTCGAAAACATAAAGTGAACCACTACATTAGAAAACAACAGCATAATACAATTGTTTAATATATCTAATTCTATAACTGAAAAAAAAATATTATAAAAAATATAAAAGCGTATA
This sequence comes from Lactuca sativa, assembly GCF_002870075.4. Lineage (NCBI taxonomy): Eukaryota > Viridiplantae > Streptophyta > Magnoliopsida > Asterales > Asteraceae > Lactuca > Lactuca sativa. The sequence continues at coordinate 190,186,987 of NC_056623.2, read as the reverse complement.
ACAGTAAGATGCTATAAAAGTACAATGTCACAAATAATGTAAGATGTTAATTTTTGTAAAAAAAAAAAAAAAAACAATGCGAATTCTGTTGACTAAACTCTAAACCCAAAATTATGTTTCAACAACATCATGTCTATTGATAAAAGTTGGACTAATAATCCACATAGAAACTATCCCAAGTTCCAAGCAGGACTCAAAGCTTTTATTGGGAAGTTCTAGTCACAACTTGATAGTAAAGGTAAAATCAGATGTGCGTGTCAAAAATGTGATAACCGTTACTTCAAGTACCCGACTGTAGCGGAACGCCATATATTTATAAATCGTTTCTGTAAGTCGTACATAACGTGGATCTATCATGGTGAATCTTTAATTCCTACAGTCGTCTTACCAAGTAACGAAATGACTGATTTAATTGACGATGTGATGTGGGAGTCGAGAGAAAATGATACCAACCTCGATGAAGGAACCTCGAATAAAAAGGGTAGCGGTGTGGATGATGATTTTCCTCAGTTGTTAGAAGAAGTGGAAACTAAATCGTATTTCTATTTTTGTCAGAGGGCAATATGAATGTTCTATCATGTTCCATCAACACACTAAATGGGTTATACAATATATCCAGTATGGAAGTAGGCCAACATTTTTATTTTGAAAATCGAGTGTTTCCAAGTCCACGACTAAGTACTTATTACTTCTTGGGTTGTAATTGTTATCTTATTAGCTTCAGCCACTCTAGCCGTTCGGAACCCACAAACCATTCTGACTAGTGGTCAGAATTTCTTCGAATATGTCCTTGAATGTATTCGAGATGTGAGGTTAATGCCATTTTATATGAGCGAATGTGCCCATACGTGTTCATCATTAAAGGACATTATTCATAATAATTTTCCCTTATATTTTCTGACTTTCTTTAGAAAATTTTCTCATTTATGAATAAAATATGATAAGGATAAAGTACAATATTATAAAGATAATAAAGGCTTTGTTACGTTTCCACATCAAAGTAAAATCTAGTACTGAGTTCTTTTTTCTTTCATTTAATGCCTATTGGTGTTCCAAAAGTACCTTTTCGAAGTCCTTGAGAGGAAGATGCATCTTGGGTTGACATATAGTGCGACTTGTCATATATATTGGGTGGGATTTCCCCGTTTTCTCACCAATCGAGATATCCTCTGTTTCGCCCACGAAAGATTAATTGAATCATAAAAAATTTGGAGCGTGAAGTGCAATTAGATCCATTTGGGGGGGGGGGGGGGGGGGGGGAGGATTCAAATTACTATTATCAATTAGAAGAATTTATGGTTGGCTTAATTGGACTACTACTTTGAAGTATCCAGGCTTCCTTTAAAATTAACCAAGTGATAATATATCTATTTTATATAATAAAGAATTCCTATTTTTATTAGATTTGAAAGAAATCCTTTTTTTAGTAAATAACCAAATATGATACTTGGGCTAAGCGTCAAGTTGGTTATGTTAGGTCGCATTTTTTTGGTTTGGGCTAGGCATCAATCTATATAGGTCTTGATAGGGTTTGGTCATGTAATGGGTGTATGGTTGTGTTTGCGGATGTATGGTTGTTCACGGTCGTAAACCTATTTACGACCGTGAACATGTTTACGGTTGGTTGCACCCTATAAATAGTTATCAGATGTGTCAGATGAACAGTAGTTCTATGTGTGTGTATCCAAGTGTACCTGACGTTTGCGGCCTAATAGACGTGTGCATTGTCAAATCATTCTTTACTTCTACTCCTTCTTATTCTTAATGATTACAACATGTTTGTGTGTTTGATCACTGGTTGGATCTGGATTTGTGGACATACAATTGGTATCAGAGCCAATCTAGTGTCAAACTTCTTCAAGTGGTGTGTACGGTTGGAGATCTTCTTCATTTTTGTGCTTGTTCAAGTGATTGTTGGGTTTCTTCATTAGATCGTGAAGTTCAAGGCCAAAGGAATCGAAATCAACTCAAAATCATATGTTTTCATCATAATTTGGGTGTTTACGGTTTCATATGTTGAATTGTTTACGACCGTGAACACTATGTACGACTATGAACCACTCATCTAAATTGACCGTGAACTCTATTTGACCGTGAACCCTTCATTCACCGTTAACCTCTCATTTGGCCGTGTTCAACTCAGTTGACCATGAACCTTTCATTAACCGTCAATTGACCGTGAATCATCTCATGTGTACGGCCGTGAACCTCTATTGGTTATAGAATCTCATTGTTTTCGGTTGCCTTTTCCTTACAAACTTTTATTTTCAGTCAATTAAGAAAATCACAGAAAATTTAAAAAAATAAAAACCAAAAAAATTATGGAATCACAAAGTTTAATAGCTCATCAAGAATTGGACTCAATTATGGGAACTACCACTAGGATCCCATGTCTTTTTCCGGCAGAAGGATTCCCAAAATGGAAATAATGAATGGAAAAGAACATCAAGATGAAAGACTTAAAGATTTGGCACAGTATTCTGAAGGGTCCTGTCAGAATCACTACCACTCTAGAGAAGGGAGCCATTATTGACAAAGACTTTGCAAACTACACTGATAAAGACTTTGAGAAAATCGAGGAACAATAAAAGGCTTTGGCTACACTTACAATGGCATTATTTCCGAAGATTGCTCAACATTTCCGTGAATATGACTCAGCAAAAACTTTATGGGAAGCTTTAATCGAAGTGTATGAAGGAAATGAAGATATGAAGCAAAGTCGTCAGGGCATGGTGCGACGGAAGTTCAATATGTTCAATCACATTCTTGGAGAAACTTTGGAAGCTCAACTAGAACGTTTTATCACACTCACCACTGAGATGAGTTTAGTCGGTATCTCAGTGCCAAGATCAGAAATCAAAAAGAAGCTGCTTAACTCTCTCCCAAAAGATCTCAATAGACTCAGTCTTGCGGAAATGATGGAAATTATCAAAGCATGTGATCTTGATGACAAACAAAGAGAAATCAACCATCTGAATTCTTATTCTACTGCAAACCTTGGGATCTCCTCTAACAATTCTTTTTCATCCTTTACCACACCTGCTCCACAAAATCAAGACTTTGTTGTTCCACAAACACCATCCCAGGTTGTTCCTCCATCAGTGACTTATCTATATGCAGCCTCCTCCTCAAAAGCCCTTGCTGCTATCTCTACTCCCAAGGAAGTTGAAGAGAACTTGGCTCTAGCTTCTAGGTTGGTAAACTGTTACAATGCCTTTGTGGCTAGTGAATTGCCACCACATATTTCTTTCGCAGATTTAGATCAAATTCACACAGAAGATGTAGAGGAGATGGACATCACTTGGCAGATCGCGATGGCTGTTTTCAGGGACAAACAATTTGCAAAGAAAACAGGGAAGAATAACTAAGGAATGAATGCTAAGAAGAAAGTAAGATTCAACAAAGGAAAGCTACGATGCTTTAACTGTCAGGAGCCTGGTCACTTTGTTCGTGACTGTCCTAAACCTGATCGAAGAGTGAATAATGAAAGGACGATGGTGCCGGTGGGAAGCAACAGGGGAGCTGCTACCAACAACGAAACTGCGAATCTAGTTGTGGTAGCTCAGTCATTTGACTGGGAGGATCAAATTCAGGCTCTAAACATTTCTGGACCTGAAAATGCTCACTTAACCCAAATCAGTGACATCCCATAAGAGAAAGTTGAAGAGGGTCCAAAAGCAGAGATGATGGAATTACAGTTTGCTTTCATGGTGTCTACTACCACTGAACCTGAAAAGAAAGAGGTTAGTAAAAATTCTTGTTCTCAAACTTGTATTGATACTGTTAAATTTTTGCATGAACAGATACAATTACTGTGTAGAGAGAACGAGGAACTGAAATACGAGGGGTATAACCTTAGGAAAGGCCATAAACCATTAAAAGAACAATTAGAGGCTAAGACTAAGGACTTTAGAAAATTACAAGAAGAATTTAGCAACAAGTGTGAGAACTACAATTTCATCAAGAAACAGCTTGCCATGGTAACTGAAAAACTTGACACATTAAAAAAGCGTTTTGAAAATGCAGATTTTAACTTTAAAAAGTTTGATGTGTCCAGTGAAAGAGTTGAGACTATGATAGAGAAACAAATGAGATGGAAAGAAAAGAAACAAGTAGGTCTAGGGTATGAGTGTGTCCCTCCTCCTTTCAATCACAATTACACTACTATCCCTTTGAACCAAGAAGAGATCGACATAGAAGAATTTCTTGTATATGGAAAACCTGTTGTACCCGTGACGGAGAGTATTGCTAAGGAAAAGGATACTAATGTTTCTACTTCCTATGCAGATTCATCTTTAAGTCAGGAAAAGCATGCAGCAGAGAAGAGTGTGTCTGATAATAATAGTGTGTCTGATATTTCTATTTCAAACAATGCTACTTTTGTTTCTAAAACTGATGTTTTGATTTGTGATGACTCTGTGTCAAAGTCTGTTGATCCAGTTGTTTTTGTTAAGTGTGGTGATGTATTTGCTAAATCTGATGTTTCTGTCACAAGCACATCCACTCCACCCATACCTGTCACACCAATTGAGTCTTGCACATGCACATGTGGAAAGAGTAAGGGAGTAAATAAGAATAATAGACCAGAGAAGAGCGGGTACCAGTTCTTATGCTAAAAAGCAGACATGTTTTAACTATGGAAGTGTTGGACACATCGCACGCAATTGTCCAAATCAGGCATTTGTTCCTTTTCATGCATACAGAAGAGAGCGCGTGTCGCGAGGAAGATCTCTCGTGAGAAATTTCTCGAGACCTCGTTCTCGTAATGATGATTGGAATGTAACTAATGACAGAAAACAGGCTGAGCTTAAAAAGGATTAACAGGTTTTTCATGAAAATACAACAGGTACTTTTACGAAGCCGAACATGGCTAAGCCATGTTCGGGTTCGTCAAAGTCTTCGTGCGGGTCTTCGGCTAATATTAGACAGAAACCCAAACGTTCAAAACAAAAGAAAACTGTTTCAAAATCACTTGTAAATGTTTCTAAACCTAAATATTAGTAGGTGCCCAAGAATTTAAATTTCCAATCATCTCAATCTTCTGCTTGTGCATCTGGTGATAAATCAAAATCAAAAAGTGAAAAAGAAATTGTTGTTGCTAAAAAGGGAAAACCCAGTGTTTTATGACATGGGTTCCAAAATCTAACTAATCTCGTGCATCGTGCAGGAACAGCTATGAAGGAATGTCGTCAGACCTTGGTGTGTCGACAGTGGTTGTTCTAGGCACATGACAGGAGACATATCCCAACTTCATAACATTCAAAATTTCAATGGGGGTTATGTTTCCTTCGCGGGAGGAGAAGGCGGGAAGATTACGCTCCCGAGTTGAAGCATAACTTATTGAGTGTCTCTCAGATATGCGACAAAGGCTATTCAACACACTTCACAAACAAAGAGTGCCTGATATTGAAGATTGGTATTATAATCCCTGAATATTGGATCTTGATGAAGTAAAGGAGGGATGGAAATGCTTACATCATAGACATGAATCATGATATCCTAGAGCAAATCACTTGTCTCTTTTCTAAACTCTCCGAACACAATGTCATGCTTTGGCATCGTCTTCTCGACCATGCTAACGCCAAGAACCTCAATCATCTTGCCAAACATGAGATCATCCATGGCCTTCCAGTCAAAGAATTCATTACTTTTGAAAAATGTGTGGTGTGTGCACAAGGCAAACATCATCGCAAGTCGCATCTTCCAAAGGCAGTTAACACAATCAACAAGGTTCTCCAATTCTTGCACATAGATTTATTTGGTCTGGTCAACATTCATAGCATCAACAATTGCTTGGTTGTGATAGATGACTACTCGAGGTTCACTTGGGTTTTCTTTTTGTCTAACAAAAGCGGGATAACTGATCTGATCATGAAGTTCATCGTAATGATTGAGAATCAAACAAATGAGAAAGTGAAGGCGCCCAGAACAGATAATGGCACGGAATTCAAAAACGCTATTCTATCATTTTTGTGTCGAAAAGGGTATTCTGCGTCAGTACAGTATTGTTCGCACACCGCAACAAATGGTGTTGCTGAACGGCGCAATCGTACTTTAATCGACGCTGAAAGAACGATGCTCTGTGATTCTAAACTTACGGTCTTCTTTTGGGCAGAGGCGATCAACACTGCCAGCTACATTAACAATCGTGTCCTGATCAAGAAAGCTCAGAAGAAGACCCCGTATGAAATTATATACAATCACAAGCCATCAGTTTCTCACTTCCGTATCTTTAGATGTCCTTGCACCCTCCTTCACTTAGAGTCTAACCCCAAATTCAACTCAAAAGCTGATGGATGTTACTTTGTGGGATATGCCGCACGAACTGCTTATCGAGTATAGAATAAGACTACCATGAAAATTGTGGAGTCTTTTCATGTGTGGTGGATAGAAGAGAATGAGACAGACGCCCGAGTCGGTCGTGATTGGTTGTTTGATTACGCTTATTTATTCAAATCGTTCAGAGTGTTTTTAGATGATGTATCAGGCACTTGCTTGGGCTCGAAGGTTGTTCTTGAAGATGAAGAGGAAGAGGTTGTCTATAGTCCATCATTGGTGTCTTCTACATCTCCTTTGGTGAAGCAAGTTGTTCCAAGTTCTCCTTCAAATTCCCCAAGTCAAAGAATCAATCTTGATGCTGAAGCCACTCCACTCACCTTAGCTGAAAGAGACTTCATAACCAGAGATACTTCCGCTGCAACTCAAACTTTCATGGAGCTTCTCTTTCTCGAGCCAATTGCAAATGAGTACGTGGCCAGTTCCTCTCACAATTCCAGACCATCTGAGGAGGATGATTCAGAAAATGATGGATTAATCAATATCAATAACCTTCCTGTCACACTCAATGCCATCAGCTATGAACTCCACTTGTGACTACAACGCGATAATCTGATCGAAAACATCATTAGCGAACTAGGTGACAGAGTCAAAACGCGGAGTCAGAGTGGAGATGTTAACACATGTCTCTACTCTTGCTTTATCTCTCAGATCGAGCAAAAGAATGTCGAAATGACACTGAATGGGCCTAGTTGGGTTGACGCAACGCATGAAGAACTAAATCAATTTGATAAATTGGGGGTTTGGAAACTGGTTGAGCTACCTAAATGGAAAAAGTATTTGGACACGCGATGGGTGTTTCGTAACAAGCAGGATGATTGTGGGGTCATTATGCAAAACAAAGCATGGGTGGTTGTTCGTGGGTTTCGACAAATTAAAGGACTTGAATACACTGCGGTGTATGCTCACGTAGCGCTTCTTGAAGCTATTCGTATCTTCATGACGTATGCATCCTACATGGGGTTAACTGTGTATCAGATGGATGTCAAGACTGCCTTTCTGTATGGAGCCATGAAAGACGAAATTTACGTTGATCAACCTCCTGGTTTCGTCAACTCAAAGTTTCCAAATCATGTTTACAAATTGGACAAGGCTCTGTATGGGTTACATTAGGCTCCACGAGCCTGGTATGCTACCCTAACAGATCATTTGCTCGAACATGGTTATACTAGAGGCACGATTGATCGGACGCTCTTTATCAAGCATGTGGATGGAGACATAATTCTTGTTCAGATCTATGTCGATGATATCATTTTCGGTTCAACGAGTCAAAAGTTGTGCACCAAGTTTGAGACCATTATGAAGAAGAGATTCAAGATGAGCTACTTAGGGAAATGACCATGTTTTTGGGTTTGCAGGTCCATCAAGATTCAACCGGAATCCTGCTCCATCATGGAAAATATGTTGAAGACATGCTTGAGAGGTTCGGGTTCAAAGATTCCAAGGCTACCTTGACGCCGATGGCTAAACGACCCCTGTTGACTCCAGATCCCAAAGGTGAACCCGTAGACCAGACATAATACAGTTCGATGACCGGCTCCCTGATGTATCTGACTGCGAGTAGACCAGAGATCACGTTCGCAGTTTGTCAGTGTGCACGATATTAGGCTAATCCTAAACTCTCTCACTTGATTGTTGTTAAAAGGACCTTTAGGTATCTCAAAGGTAGCCCTAAATTGGGTGTTTGGTACCTGAAGAATCCTGATTTTGACTTATATGCATTTGCTGACAACAATTACGGATGTTGTGAACTTGAGAGGAAATCAACTTCTGGAGGATGTCAATTTTTAGGCGACTGTCTGGTGTCTTGGCAGTAGAAGAAACAACAAACTGTCTTAACCTCAACGGTGGAGGCGGAATACGTTGTTGCTTCTGCCTATTGCTCTCAAGTCATTTGGATTCAACATCAGCTGTTGGACTACGGTTTGAATATTCTTGAAACTCCTATCTTCTGCGATAACGATGCTGCAATCCAAATAGCCAAAAACCCTGTCCAACAATCTAAAACCAAGCACGTCGACATCAAAGTTCATTTTATTAGAGATTTTATGAGCGTTCGCTCATTTGGTTGGAGCAGATCCACACTAATAATAATGTTGCGGATCTGTTCACAAAACCGTTTAACAAAGCTCAATTCGATGTGCTAGTGGGCGTTCTAAAAATGCTACATTTTGAGGACTGATTTTTGTTCTAGGTAGTTTAAATTTGCGCATTTAGTTTCCATTCTCTCCCATGCACAAATTTAGGGGGAGCAATAAACAAAAACAAAACAAAAAAAATAAAAAAATAAAAAAAATCCTAAAATAGTGTTATTTATGTTTTATTTTTTTTCAGAAAATATGAAAAACCCAAAAATAGCGTCTCATGTTAGCATTTTTGCAGGTGATGTGTTGGGAAGTGATATCAACTCAGTGATAACAGTCAACCTTGATTTGTGTAAAGTACCAACGTTAAACTGATCTAGACTTTGTGTTCAATGCGCTGGTAGGCACGAAAGATTCAAATGGACCAAACTAGGTATAGATTGACATTTAAAAGGACTTGACAAGCAATTGACTTAGATAGTTCCGTTTCGTCTGACAATACGATGCTCGGGTAGATTGAGCAATGAGATATACATTGGAATCTACAGGCTACACTAAAGCTATTTGTATCTAGAACTGTGACGTAACTTTTCCTCGATTTATGGACGCATTTCCTTAATTCCGGTACTGATAGAACAATTGGGGAATTTCGATAAAGTAGATCTGTTGAAAGTTATTTTCTTGCTTTCTTTCTGTTAGTCATATGTTGCCTCCTCTCTGTGATCGAGAGATCCGACCTGGACTGCAACATATGCAACTCTACTTTTATGCATTCTCTTATCTATGCAAATTCTTTCTGTCTGTTAGTCATATGTTGTCTCCTTTGCGTGATAAGTTCTTATCCAGCCTGGAACACAACATATACACCATTCTATTTCTCAATCCCTCTATCCAATTAGTCATATGTTTATCCCTCTGCGTGATTGGAAGATCCGACCTAGGTGTACAACATATGCATTCTAAATCTGACTTCCCTCCTAATAATTGTCTACTCATCTAAAATAAGGAGTATTCTGGAAGTTCTTGATTACCGGAGTATGCCAGGAAGCGGGAAACACATTCTAGTACACCTATAATTGAACATTCAATAGGTTGTTTGTAGCTCTCCCTGCTAAATTTAGGTGGACAACAATATCCGTGGTCGTCGTCAGATAAATGGTCTTCTAGGAATATCATTTAGGATCATAGGGTCAAATGTATTGTCACATGTAGTATGTCCACACCAATCACAATTTTCATGTTTAAGTGGACCACAATACCGGCGATTGACCAGATCTAGTCACGAAGGTTGAGGTACCGAAAAAAAGATTGAGGCTGTCTAAACACTTTGATCCCAAAATCATAAAAATAATATTGGAAATGGTGAAAAGAAATTTGTGTCATGTTATTTTATTTTATTTTTCCTTAAAAAAACTGAAAAAAAATTAAAATTTTAGACGAAATTAGTTTAGTTTAATTTTTCTAGATTTTTTTATTTTAATATTAATTTTTAAGTCCTCAGAATGTTTTATTTTTAAAATATTGAAGTATTAGGCTTGGATTTGAAGCTTCTTGGGTTTGCAGCACATGGGTATTGGACCGGGTATGGTCCAGGTATAAATGGAAGGATTCATGGCTGAAATCCCTTTTACTCTCACTTTTCGTTTGCGGCCGTGAACCCTTCATCCGGATGCTCTCTCTCTCAATTCTTGATTCATCACATTTCTACGTTTGTCATCCGAAATTGCTTGCTAATTCTTGTAGGTACTTCCAAAGCGATCACACTCATGCTAAACTTAAACAAAATCGACTGCATTTCGAGGGGCAATTGATGCAAAAAGTTTTTTTCGGCACTGTTGAGACGTTCACGGCCGTGAACCTGTTTGCGGCCATGAACCTTCTTTAGATTTAAACACATTTTTTACTCAATTCAAATCAAAATTAAAGCCTAACTAATTGATTATTGAGAAAACTTAGCTTGTAATTGATTAAATTATTTGTTGTCTCACTTGGCTCAGTTGGTGCAGGTGAAAAATTGCAGATTTGAAGTTTTCTGACAACCATAACCTTGCAGCCTTCTTGGTTGATCCGCCAGCTGCTCATAATGACGTCAAGTCCGTGATTCATGGATTGAAGAAATGTTTCCTTGTGCTTTCACATTTAATCCAATCATTTATCAAGATCTTGTAAAGCAATTCTAGAACAAAGCTGTTGTGCACAAAGGAGAAGACAATGTAGACTCTATAGAATCGACTATTAATGGAAAGAAGATCATAGTGACTGAGCAAATCATCCGAGAGGTGTTACAGATCAATGATCGGTTCGTGTTTCCAACAGAGATCTTTATGGAACAGACTGAGGAAATCATTGAGTAGATGGACTATGAGGGATTGTTTCCTCTTACAATTAAGAAGTTATTGCCACCTTATTGGAGGTTCCTTGCTCATGTGTTCGTAAGTTGCATCTTAGGAAGGAGAGTTGGTGCTAACGAGATCTCGCTACTCAACATGGGTGCCATTGCTACTCTTGCTACGGGTCTCGACTTCAACTTCTCAAAGTACTTCCTGAATGAAATGATAGGTAATTTGGAAGGAAAGAAGAGGGATAAGTTTCTAATGTTCCCAAGGTTTATACAATTGATATTATACTACAAATATCCAGAACTTGAAAGAAGAGGAGAAACCCTAGATGTGAAGTCTCTTGGTTCTAACACTTTTGGGCTCATGAAGCAGAATCGAAAAGGAAAGTTCATGTTCCAAGGGAAATACCCATTGGTGAAATTTGGGCCATTCGCAGAAGATAGTGTGCATCCGAGATTGAAAGCTCCTCAGATCATATAGAAATGAAGATGACGTGATCACTACTTTCGAACATGAGGAAGAGCATGTTCCTACAGTTCCAATCGTGGCAGAAGAGCATGTGCCAATGACAAATGTAGATGCAAATGAAGATGAAGATGCAGAAAAAGATGATGAAAGTGATTTTGAGAGAGGCTTGATGGATAATGTTGTAGAGGATGATAATAATGATGATGATGATGATGATGATGATGATGATGATGATGATGATGTAGAGGATATGCATATTGGTGATGACATAACTGGTAATGATAATGATGATCTACTCTTTGGTTTTGAGAAGGGTCAAGATGTAAGGTTAAGCACTGACGACCTTGATGCTTTCTTTGACAAGGTCAATGATGTTGCAGAAACTGCAACGGAGACTGAGGGATCTGGTGATATTCTCAATACAATGCCTCCAACTTCTACTCAGTTGGTCGACCCTTCAACTATTATGGATACAACTTAAAGGATGCCCCCCCCCCCCTCCAGTTTCTATTCCAACATCCTTGCCATCTGAAGGTGATCTCATATTAACATAAGCCTCACAACCTCCTATTAAAAGAACAAAAGTTGATCCTAGACCGGGAGTGCTTCTAAGGGAACAAGCACCACCTATTCAACAACCCACAACAGCTGCTTCACCTACTCAACTAACCCAAGATGGTCCAATTGTTATTTGATCTTCTCATGAAGTTGGGAGATCTTCAGCTCCTAGGGATTCTTCTCCACCAATACTTGCACATGATGCCATTTCTGAAAGGCTTGACAGGTTGTTGATGCAACCAGATTTTGACTCCTTTTCCCGAGCTAAAGGCATATCTATTGAGGAAGGAAGTATAAGGGAGCATACCCATCGATTGCTGATCTTAGAGCAGAGATTGGGGTACTGAACCAGAAAATCATTGAAAAAGATGTTTTGATTGCAAACCTTGATATTCGAGTCTCCGATCTTGAAGAAGAAAACATATTAAAGTCAAAACAAATCTCTACTCTTTAAGTCAACCTTGGAGCCTTGACGGCTGGATATTACGACTTAAAGAATAAGCTCATTGCTGAATTTGGTGACAAGTTCAAGACCACAGTCGAAGATCCAAATGCAACCCAAACCTCTCAATCAACCCCAGCCAATACATCACAATCTGATCAGTTTGATGAGACTCCTCCAGTCAGAACCACTAGAATCATTGACCGTTTTGAAAATGAACTGGAGCAAGCCAATCCAAAAATTACAATCAAAAGAGCGGGAAAACAGGTCACTTCACAGAAGAGGGGAAGGTGGCTCTTCATGAAGAACTCTGATCAAAATCTTCATGGAGACCAGCCTCAACTAACAGTGACTGAGCTCGACGGGAAGAGGTTCAAACACAAATACGGTGAGCGGTTAGGGATTCGTATGTGGGGCTTTCATGATAAACTCAATTGCTGGCTGGTGAAACCAAAAAATAATAATGTAGAATACTACAAGGACAGGAACTATTTTTCTTCCCTCACCAAAGTGGACCTCGCTGAGCTTTCTAAAGCTCCATTATCTAACCCTTCCAATGATCCCCTTGCAAATGATTTTAAACTCTTCTTAAAGAACCAAGTGAGGAGAGAATTTGATGGGGTGAAGACCGCCAAATCTTTCTTGAAGACAGCCAAAGATGTGTTTGACCCGATCACCAACAAGTCCTTCAAGAATGTAATGTGGCCTCCAACGAAGAAGATGACAAAGATTCCCATCATCAAGAACTTTTGTGATGCTTCGCTACGCAACATGTAGTACTGGGTTTTCGATGAAGCCACAACTACTACTATAATCAAGTTCAAAGATGGTGTCTTTCGTCTCGTTGATCAGAAGGACATGCTTTAGTTTGGTGAAAGGGACATCCACACCTTGGCTGCACATCAAATTTTATGCGATCATGAGATCATGGAGGCTGCTTCCAAGGAGTTCAGAAGCATGATAGCGGAGATCATCGAGAAGAAGATGTGGTTGGGTGCTATGGGAAGATCAAATGTGTTGGTGATCGAGAAAGACTGAATCTATGATATCTCAAACCAAGGGGGAGACTGTTAGGTCACATTTTTTTTGGGCTAGGCATCAATCTGTATAGGTCTTGATAGGGTTTGGTCATGTAATGGGTGTACGGTTGTGTTTGCGGCTGTATGGGTGTTGACGGCCGTGAACCTATTTACGGCCGTGAACATGTTAGTGGTTGGTTGCCCCCTATAAATAGTTGTCAGATGTGTCACACGAACATTAGCCGTGTGTGTGTATCCAAGTGTACATGATGTTTGCGGCCTATTAGACGTGTGCATTGGTTTATCATTCTTTGCTGCTACTCCTTATTCTTACTGATTACTGCTTGTTTGTGTGTTTGATCACTGGTTGGATCTGGATTTTTGGACTTACAGGTTATTTTTCTTACATATCTTCCTCCCGGAGCCCAAGTATCATATACGCCCCCAAAATAAAGAGCCTTGAATAATAGAAGAAAAGCACCTATACCTAACAAGATTAAGTGAATACCTAAAATTGTGGTCATTTTATTTCTATCTTTCAATTCATAATCGAAGAATGGAAAAGATTCTTCAAGCATCTCAGGCCCTAAAAGTGCATGATAAATACTGCTAAAGCCAAAAAGTGCAGAGGACCCTTTTCTTCCCTTGAGTTTCTAGCAAGGTTAATGCATATCAAGGTGAACAATAAATGGACTGATAGTTCATTTGATCAAATCCTTGAGTTGTTGCAATCAGCATTTCCCGAAGGAAAGAAGGTTCCCCTTTCACATTATCTAGCCAAAAAGAAACGGAAGTCTATTGGTCTAGGGTATGAGTCGATACATGTGTGCAAAAATGATTGTTATCTCTTTTGGAAAGAGCATGATTCATTGCAAGTTTGTCCCATTTGTAAAGAGAGTCGATGGATCGATAACAACACAAAGGGTAAGAAAGTATCTCATAAGGTGTTATAGTACTTTCCTATGACCCCTAGACTACGAAGTTTATATTTTCGAGGCACACTGCCAAGAATATGATTTGGCATAGTACCTGGCATTCAGAAGATGGTGTGATGTGTCATCCTGTTGATGGGGAACATTGGCAGGATTTTGATAAAAATTATCCCGAATTCTCGAGTGAACCCCGTAACGTTCGCCTAGGTCTCTCAGTTGACAATTTTAATCCATTTGGAAATATGTGTAATCCACATAGCACATGGCCGATCATACCCACCACATACAATCTGCCACCCTGTCTATGTATGAAAGAGTCATCATTCATGTTGACATTGTTGATTCCCGACCCGAAATCTCCTAGTAAGGATATCGATGTTTTCCTTAGGCTGTTGGTGGAAAAGCATAAAAATTTGTGGAACTCAGGCGTACGTATTAAATATGTGGCGACAAACACAATTTTGATGATGAGAGTTATGTTGTTTTGGACAATAAACGAATTGCCAGCTCGTAGTAGTCTATTAGGTTGAAGTGGGCAAAGGTATAGAGCATGTGCTATTTGCAATGAAGAAACTCCTTCGTACCGTGCAACAAATAAAGTTTTATATATCGGTCATCGTTGTTTCCTAGATGCTAATCATCCGTTAAGAAAAAGATTGGACTTTAATGGGATGGAAGAGACAAGACCCGCTCCGAGACAATTTAGTAATGACGACATACAAGAGCAGCTAGGTCGTCTACTAACTCGTAAACCGGTTAAACATCTTGAGCATGGAGGTGGGGAGCCAAAGCAACAAGATAATGAGTTGAACTGGTCAAAACGAAGCATTTTCTTCGAACTCGAGTATTGGTCTTCTGTACAGCTGAAACACAACATATATTTCATGCACGTCGAGAAAAATATGGACGAGATTTTGTTAGGTAATCTTCTAATGAACGATAAAAATGAAGACACATCAAATGCACAATAGGACTTGAGAATTCTAAACATTCGAAGAAATGAATGGTTGCAAAAAAAGGGTGACAAGTTTCATAGACCCCATGCAAGATACTCTTGCCTGAAATCTAGTCAACAACTCTTTTGTCAATTTATAAAAGATGTTAAACTGTCGGATGGGTTTGGTTCTAATATCAGTAAGAAAGTGAACGATACCAATACTAACATTATTGGGTTGAAAACGCATGACCTTCACATTCTTATGCAATGTTTGATACCGATTGGAGTTAGAGGGTTGTTAGACAAAGACACTTATACATCTATTGTAGACCTTTGTGCGTTTTTCAAGCAACTTTGTTCCACAACATTGAAGGTGGAGGATATGAGGAAAGTAAAAGTACACATTATTGCAATCTTGTGCAAGTTAGAATTCGATTTATCTTCCAACGTTATTTGACATTATGGTTCATTTACTTTTGAATTTACCTAATGAAGCGATTGCTAGAGGCCCAACATGTATGAGATGGATGTATCCCTTCGAAAGGTATATGAAAAAACTAAAAAACTATGTCAGAAACAAGGCGAGGCCGGAAGGTTCTATAGATGAGGGATACGTTGCTGAAGAAGCTTTATCATTTTGTTCGATGTACCTTTGAGATGTACATACTTAATTCAATCGTCCTAAAAGAAATCAAGATGTTGTCATTTAAAAAACAAAGTTTTGGATGTTTGAGTCTAAATGTCGACCGGCCAGCACAACTCAAACTCTTAATTTAAAGGAAATGCGTAACATGGAATCGTTTGTATTTAATAGCTATGAAGAAGTCAGACAGTATATCAAGTATCTTATCTCTAACTTTCATCCTTTATTTTTTTTATCTTTTTACATCTATATCTTTTTGTCATCGACATAGGAAATTCAAATCTAAACATCCCCAAAGTGATGAAAAGAGAGAATTTCCTAATTGGTTTCGTAAAAAGGTAACACAAATTAAGAAACAAATTTGTTTCATTAATCTAAAGAATACATAATGCATATTACTTTATATTTCCTAGGTTCATCAAATGAAAACAGAAAACTCTCCAGAATTCCACAAAGATTTGTCAGCTCTTGCAATGGGTCCGTAAATGAATGCTTGTACTTACACCGCATGCATAGTCAACAGTGTTAGGTTTATGGTACTTAGTCGTGACGTACAACACACGACACAAAACTCTGTGGTTTTAGCGGTGGGTGAGAAATGAGAGAAATATTATGGCCAGTTAGATGAGATTATAGAGTTGCGGTATACACATGATTATTCAACTATACTATTTCGTTGCAAGTTGTTTGATACTCGAACATGAGTTATTTCTGGTGATAATTTCACTGACACACGACGCGAAGAATACAAAGATGATCAACTCATATATGTTTCACCCAAATAAGTGTTCTACATCAGAGAGCCTTCTCGAACAAACCAAAATGATAACCATCGGTGTCTTGTCGTGCATGTTAACCATCAAAGTATTTGGGATCTACCATCGAACGATGATCCTGTCCAAATTTCTTACAATGACTCTGTCCAAAATGGTGACAATGGCTCACATGAAAATCTTGACAATGTCGACGTAGTTCAAAATATCTCTTCATCCAATGCTCCACTTTTTATCGATTTCAGCATGTACTTTCAAAACATTCCTAGAGTCGTTGTTGATGTAGAAAGTGCAACTAAATTCCTCCACCAACCGGTATAGTTAATAATGTTTCTAATTGCAAGACTGATTACGATGAGACCGATTCTGATTATGATACTGAAGAAGAAACTGAAGGATATGAGGAAGATTCTGATTAGAATAGTTTTTATGTAAAGCAAATTTGTAATATGAACTTTATTTAGATTGCTAGTTTAAATAGAAATGTTTATTCCTATGTAAATTTTTATTCCTATGTAATGTGTATCTGTAATAAAAATTGTATCTGTATATCTTATATTTTTTCAGGAAATGATGGCAATATGGATTTTTTTTGTGTACACCATGGTTGTTGTTATGGGTCGTGGACATGGGGGTGATGGAACTGAGCACCCACCTTTCCCAGGTGGTAGATATCCTGGTTATCATGAGTAGGACCGTAAGTCTTATTATGAATTTTTACTATTTTTATTTAGTTATTATAAATTAAATGTCATTTCTAATAATTTTTAATTATATTTGTAATTGAGCAACATAGGAAAGTCTGAGGCAAAGCGAAGAATATTAAACTTGAAAGAGTGTTCTTACAGAGTAAGGGCAAACCGATTAACATGGATTATGATAGGAATATGGCATATGATCCTGTAGGAGATCTGAAAGACATGTTTGCACGAGAAGTTGGAAAAATAATGTGGCAGATGGTCCCTTTTGATAAATGGACTTGGAAAAAAGTTTCCCCTACAATAAAGTATATAGTCATACAACATTTAGGGGTAAATTATTCATATAAAAATATTTTATATGGTAAATTATGATTGTTTTTTACTTTGTTAACTTTTTTTTTGTAGAAAAAGTTTGATTTGGATCAGATGTACCGGGATCCAGAAGCTCATCTATTGACAGAGAGTTTTGAAGCAACTTTGTTAAAAGGTTATCGAGAGCGTAAAGCTGATGCAAAAGAATATTTTATGGAAGTCGGAGGGTATCAGGATATCCCTAGAGCATTAGCCAACCCTCTAGATGGTATGGATGTTGATAATTGGAAGAAAACAATTGAGTATTTCCAAACGGACGAACACAAAATTGCTTCAGCAAGGAACAAAAAAGTCTGTCAAATGTAAACGATCGTGAATCATGGGGGGTCGAACTCGTATAGCAGTGCTTGCTATAAGAAGATAGCATACGATACATGTAATTATTTATTTACAATATAATCTAATTTTTAATGTTAAAAAGAACCTTAAGAGAGTGGAAACATTTCACAAGGCTCATATCGATAGGGATGATCTATTTGTCACTGTCAAGGCAGAACAACAATATGTAAGTATTTAATTATAACTTTAGCATATAATTAAGTGTTTATTTATAGTTAATTGTTAATCACTTTTGGGAAATACATAATCGGTTAGTGGAAGAGCTCTTAGAACAAACGCAAGGGACAGAGGATGAAAGAGAGTTAACACCTGCTCAAGAAAGAGCTGCTTTCGAGAAAGTATTAGGAGAACGACGTGGCATCAACCAGAAACCTTCTGCTCTCCTGCCGATTTCACATCCATCGCAACCACCACCATAGCAATCATAGCCATCACAGGTAAAACAAGATTATTTAATATCAATCAATGCATGTTGATTTGGTAATTTTTGTTTGTGTTGATTATTATCTAAAAGCTTTGGTAATTGGTATCAATAAATGCATGTTGATTTGCTAATTGTGCTTTGGTCCTAAGTGCAAGAAATAGCAATGTACTTTTGGTTTTTTGTCTCTAATTTAAAAAATAGCAATGTACTTTTGCATCATAAAATGCATGTTGATTTGGTAATTTTGGTTTGTGGTGATTATTTGCTAAAAGATTTGTTAATTGTGTTTTTGTGCTAAGTGCAAAAAATAACAATGTACTTTGGGTTTTTTGTCTCTAGTTTAATAATAGCAATGTACTTCAGCATCATAGAATGCATGTTGATTTGGTAATTTTGGTTTGTGGTGATTGTTTGCTAAAAGCTTTGCTAATTTGGTTTTTGTCCCAAGTGCAAGAAATAACAATGTATTTTGGTTTTTTGTCTCTAGTTTTAAAAATAGCAATGTACTTTGGCATCATAAAATGCATGTTCATTAGGTAATTTTGGTTTGTGGTGATTATTTGCTAAAAGCTTTGTTAATTGTGCTTTTGTCCCAAGTGCAAGAAATAACAATGTACTTTCATTTTTTGTCTCTAGTATAAAATAGCAATGTACTTCGGCATCTTAAAATGCATGTTGGTTTGGTAATTTTGGTTTGTGGTGATTATTTGCTAAAAGTTTTACTAATTGGGTTATTGTCCCAAGTGCAAGAAATAACAATGTACTTTGGTTTTATGTCGCTAGTTTAAAAATAGCAATGTACTTTGGCATTATAAAATGCATGTTGATTTGGTAATTGTGTTTTTTTCCTAAGTGCAAGAAATAGCAATGTACTTTTGGTATATCTTGTATTTAGGTGCAAGAAATAGGGATGTACTTTGGTAGTTTTTTTTATGTTTGATAATTTAACTTATAAATTTATATATGTTGTTATTTATTATGTAGTTGGAAAATCTTCTGGCAATGCTCAATGACCCAGCATGTAGGGAGGAGCTTTATTCGCTTTTTCAATCACAGAAATTTATAATGAATATATCAAACAAGACGACATATTATGTTGGGTTTGGGTACCTAACACAACAATAAAATAGAGTATTAAGGGCGCCGCTTTTAGCAACGAGTAGATCTTTAGCGACAACACTAGAATACAAAGAATGTTGGAAGAAGAAAGTAGTTAGAGTGATGGTATTGACCACTTCTTAACAGAAAAACATCAAAAATTATCCTTCGAAAACAAAGAATGTCGGAAGAAGCAAATAGTTAAGAATCGTGGAGGGACGTGCAACTACGGTAGTGTTTGTTTTAAGAATGTAAGTTACAATAATGTTTATTCATTTATAACATATTTTTAATGTTTATTTAAGTATCACATATTTTGTAATGTTAATCCGAATGTGAATAGACTTGAAGCATTTCATCGTGCGCATGTGAATAAAAAAAATGGAATTTGTTGATCCTTTAGTTGAAAACCACTATGTAAGTTATTGTAGAAACAGAGACCAATATGTAAGTTATTATTACTTAAAAATGAAGTAGATTGTTATTTTTGTGTTAGTTTTAACGTATTTTGACAATCTTTGTGAAATACAGAATGCTTTAGTCAGGGTTGTAGAACTCGCTACTCGGTACCTGCTCTGCCGACTGGGGAGTAGCGAGTACTTGGGAGTACTCGGGGAGTACTCGGATTCGGTAATTCATGTAGAAATATTTATAGGAAAATTATATATGTCAAAATCACAAGTTCAAATTATAATTTGATTGAAATATAAAACAAAATTAGATAAATGTGAATACATAAAAACTGAAATACACACAAATGTCTCACTTCATAAATAATTACTGAAAATTTAAGATATATATGTATTAATAATCACATGTGTGTGTTAAATAATAAATCATTAAGTGTATTATACATATTAATCTTGAAATTCTTGATTTTTTTCTCTTTTTATGACAATTTTGACCCTTTGACCGAGTCTGACCAATTTTGACCGAGTTGGCCGAGTTTGATCGAGTAGGCCCGAGTAAGACTGAGTAATACCGAGTAGGTCCGAGTTAGAGAGATGTTGACCGATTTTCACCAATTTTTGACAGAGTTTGATTTAATCCGAGTTTTTTTGCCGAGTTCACATTACTCGCCTCGGTGGAGGGCCGATTCCGAGTAATTGGCCGAGTACTTGGCCGAGTAGGCCGAGTTTTGCAACACTGGCTTTAGTTGCTGAGGTTACTTTACAGACTCAACATATAGTCGACTCCGGTGGTGATTCAGACTCCATTTATTGGATCGCAATCTTTAAAAATGTTTTAGGTGCTCGAAAGGGACATATGAGAGGCAGTGGGTGCAAGTGCTGCATACCAGTGAATGTCACAGTCACAAGCACCGCAACCAACACAGGTACTTATTAAATTTTTAAAGATTTTGGTAGCTTTGTTATATTTTTAAGAACTTGATGTATTTATAGTAATTTTTGGTAGTTTTTTAAATTCGTAAGGACTTAATGTGCTTGTAACTTAATTATAGGATGAGTAAATGTTTTTCTTCAAAACCTAGCGTTTGTCATGGCAATTAAAGATATTATCCGTTCGTTTAAGAACCAAGTTAAAAACGAGGAAAACAATGATGGGGAAGATGAAGACACATAACATTTTTTGTTTTATGTTATGGATGATATTATTTTGGATTTATTAGATAGTTTATGGATGATATATTTAATGTTTATTTTAGATTTTTTAGATAGTTTATGTAATGTGGTATATTTGATGTTTTATGTAATGTGGCATGCATTGTTTTTTGTATTTTTATCAAATCTGCATTTTATAATATATAAACTAATATCAATAATAAATTATTTTTTAAACAAAAATCATTAGCAGCGATACCTTTAGGCACAACATTGACGAATTGCTACGAATCATGACTCTGGGAAACTTTGCCGGAAAAACTCCGGACGGTGGCCACGTTTTTGTCAGAAAAACGACAAAGAGTATTAGTTCGAGGTAATAAAGACGACACCGCTATACGTATTAGCAACGACACGAGGCATCAAATGCCACGTTTTTGTCGTCGCTAAATATTATGTTTTTTTGTTGTGTAATCTTATATACCTTTAAGGGTATATTCACTTTTCTCTCTCTCTCTATCTCTCTCTCTCTCTCTCTCTCTCTCTCTCTCTATATATATATATATATATATATATATATATATATATATATATATATATATATATATATATATATATATATATATATATATGGGTTCAACGGAAAAACATAAACTCAAAAAAAAAAAAAAAACTTTGGAAAGCATGGAAATAGTTAAAAAAAAACTTTGGGTATATAATTTTTTATTTACTTTATATACATTAAAATTGCATATATAGGTATAAATTCGTTGAAAAAAGATTAAAAAGAAAAAGTATTTTTGAAAAAAATATATTTTAATTTTTTTTCAACGAATTGATATATATATAAATA